>NC_084914.1:10000-345003 GCF_949316345.1 Pungitius pungitius
AAATAAGGAACGCAGCAAGAAAAATCTTGGCAACACTGAGAGCTCCTTACACAGACCAACATTAATCAGCAATACACACATTCTTAAAACATTGAACAGCAAATAGTTAAACAGCAGATAAAGGGAGCCCAAAAAGTTAGACAGACAAGGACATACTGGAAGCAGACACTTAAGGTGTAAAGACATTTTAACAGCCATACACAGCCTGCACGACAAGCATTACATAAATACCTGGATGAAGAGCCCAAGCCTCGCCCATCTGCTACCCAAGATCCATAAGCTTCCTTTAACCTGGACGGTTCCATCATTTGAGGTCGACCACCCATAATCAGCAATCGCAGGTGGTTCCTACAAGGTTCCAGAATACATTGACTTCATTAATCTATTAGTAAAAATTACAATCCAGGTACACAGTAGAATTGTAAAAAAGGAATACATTTTAACACCAAGGCCCTAACATGGAGGGTGGGGGTAACATTGAAGTGTTTGAATTTCAGAGTCAATATTCCAACAACATTACATTGTACAATTTTGAATATCCATTAAAATGAATCTTTAGAACACTCCCATTTGTCATTGTGCAACAAAAATTACTTTCAGTCAAGATGACAGTTCTTTAAAGCAGTTTTAATTACTGTCCACAGACATGTGTATTTACAGTGCATTTTTACAGGGTACGCACATACAAGTCAAACTACAGAACATAAGGAACCATCATTTTGGACTACCAAGCCATTCAAAACATTAAAAGCTTTCCGTTGGCAATACGAGCTGGGTCCCTGTGGTAGTGTTAATAACCCAAGTCTGACGTTTTTGTACTCCACCACTACGTTTCTTGCCCAAAGCATATGGAACAAACTGAAATGAGTAAAAAGAAAAAAAAAAAAATTACAATATTAAACAAAATGAATGGTTACTTTCCCCCCTCACCTCACAGGGTGACTCCACAAAAGGTCAAACATTTTACACCTGGTTGGCATCTTAATATTCCCCAAATCCTGAATCTTGGTCCGTATATCACAGTCAGGGGTTCTCCTTCCTTTTTTAAAATCCATTTTGCATTGCAGTTTCTTTTTTTGGGGCCGTCTACTTCACCTAAATGAGAGAATGAGGGAGAAATCGTTGTAGGGCCGTTTAATTTAATTGAACTGAAATTAAGTCAATACTTTTAGCTAATGCATTGTGCGTATATTGAATGGGAAGTTGATCAACCGTAGGAAAGACATTTGTAACCACTGGTAGCACAGGGTGGATATCCTCATAAAATTCATTATTAAACAAACACGGAGCGACAGGTGACCAAAGTCTCAGAATAACCGAAATGGGCATCAACAAACAAATTGAATTCTACTGGTGACTAGGCCACAGGGACCTCGCTGGCTCGGATGCGCCACACAAATACAGATCAAACTAAGGAATATACTGAAGAATTATAAAAAAATATATACCATCAAACTCCTGAGAATGTGAAGTGCAGGTGAGAGGCCCAATCACCACACTCACCACCACCTGGGTAGCCACACTGTTGATCCTCAAGCGCTCCTAAAAAGAAGCAATTTTAACAATAAGTATCTTCTGGAATTTAACTAATACTACAAAAAGAAAGAAAGACCAAACCAGAATAGAATATAGCAAAAACAGCAGTGGCTTACAATCCCAGCCTGGACTTTGAGCCTCCTGCACCTGGGCCCTGATGAGCTGGGAGACAAACCAGAAGGAACACCAACAGCCAAATCATTTGCTCAAGAACTGAGAATAAAACCACCTACCTGCTCTTGGAATTCTCAAGTCAGACTGCAACAGCAAAAGGGACAAGCATGCTGACACAGCTTCATTATGTGAAGCTTTTACAGCCTGTCTAATTGGTGAACCAGGAAGTAGGAGGTACCAAGGCTGACCTGAAACTATAGTAGCTCAGGAGGGACATTTCCTCACTGGCTACACAAAAATAGGATTTACAATGCCAATAATTTATTTATAATCTCACAGGCTGAACTTCTTCACAACAAAGATGATCTTGTCTTGCAGTATCACCATTTTGATTATTTACTCAGTTTACCCAGTAAGCCATGGATCAAAATCATTCCACAGTTTGGTCTATTAAATGCCACACATTTGACCAAGCTTGCATGTAGTTAAAGACTTTTGTTTTAGAGAATTTGAGATCTACTTTTTAAGAACATTTATGTGAAGAGTGGAAACATTCGTCACTTTCAATGGAGGTCTGGTAAAGACACATGCGTGTAAATGATTTGCAATCTGAAATTGATCTCAGAAAGGTGAAGAAGCACATTTGCAGAATGCGGAATTCAAAGCAAAGACTTGAAACATTTAAATGACTTACTATTCTTTTCGTTGCGTGTATCCTACTGATTCCACAACAATAAAGTGGGTCCTTTAGTAAACCTCTCAACATCTGTATCACCAATTGCTTCTAACAAGGATTCTTTCACAGATCATGCTGTTCGGCTTTTCAACTACTCACTGGTCAAACTGGCATCCATTATCTGTTAATGCTAATAATGGGCTGAATATTCTTTTGAGTAATCAAAACAGACTTGAAAATTAATCAAATAGTTAAACTCCTGCAATATCTTATTTACAGCTGTATTAGACACCGTATATTTTCTAACTTTAGCAGAACGGAAACCATTTTAACCTCAATATCATTCCCAAAGTTTTGAGAACTAATTGACAAAAACAGAATTTGAAAAAAGCATTGCTATTTATAACTTTCCCCATCTCTTTTTCCAAATGTCTTTATTTCTCCTAGATTTTGGTTTAATATTCATATTAATTAACATTTTGTTTTTAAATCTGCTACTTTCCCACACATTTAGTCATGATTTTGTTTAATAATGCACAGACTAAACGTTACGCATGTTGGGTATACTGATAGTTGGGATTTTCAATTATTTTAAAGATTTAATGTGGCTAACTGCCCCTTCTCAAAATGCAATATACATATATATATTAATGGCATAATGAATATTACTATAAAGTTCAACACCAGCACAATCTAAAGCCTCAAATATGAAACGGAATATGCACCTTTCTGAAATCAAACACTATAACCTTTACTACTAACCTTCATGAAGTATGATTCATTGCAGGACTCCTGTATTTTACTGATTTAGTTTTATCGTTGTAAACTGACTCAACGTATTTAATAGAAAAACAATTTGAAAACCCAAACAAATTCTTCCAGCAGATGGAGCCACATACATTATTCCTTTAGGACCATCACTTTACATTCCATTTACAGTTTTTCTCAATTGTTTACACACAAATACTGGTACTTGACGTACAATGACCACAACATGTAACTCATGCACCAACCCCCTGAACCAATTCTGCTAAACTACAAGCACAATTCTTGCTTTACACTCAAATTGCAGTTCTAAAACACAATTTTTTCAAAACACTACACACAATTCTCTGCATAATTTTCATGAAGAAAATTTTGTTTTCACGAGAAAAACACTGTCATTCAAAATTCTAAAGTCAATTGCCCTACTATATACACTGACTCGTCACATGGAAAAACACCTGTCACACAGGGTTACAATTATGAATCAGAGCTTTAGCATAAAAGGGCAACAGGTGAGCTCTTCTGTTTTGGAGCAATGGATGCCAACATTAGAAACAGCCAGAGGAGTGAGAGTAAGAGGAGGAGGACGAGGGGAGGACAAGGAAGGCCAAGGACTGTAAACTCTGATGAAATCTGAGCCACTTTTGGTTGAAGGTGCTAGAGCAACAAGGGGCCCATCGTTGGATTTAGGGGAACCTTGGCTTTCCTCTAGCGTTGGATCCATCCCGATAGCCCAAACGGTCTGGGAGATATGACCCCATGAAGTGCTTTCACATTTAGATATACAAGCTTTTCAAAACTTGGAAGGAAAATATGAAAATGTGGAAGCACTTTACAGCCTCATATCTCGGCACCAGAAGGTCCTAGAGCGACACCAGACCTCTCGTTGGATTCAGGGGGACCCTGGCTTTCATCCAGAAGTGGAACCCGACCGATAGCTCGAACCGTCTCACCATGGGTGACCGAATGTGGGGTCAAAAGCTTGAATTCCCCTCTATGAGGTGGTAAGTTGTTTGACCCCATAGACCCAAGGGAAAGGCCCGGAAAGTGGGGCCAAAGGTCAAGCATTGAAAATGATAACATGTATTTCTGACTCTGTTACATGTGCGCACACACACACACACACACACACACACAGCTAGAGTAAAGGGACAACGTGTGAGCGGCGGCGCCTGTGTGCTTGCCGAGGAGGAGGCGGAGGAGGCTGCTGCTGCAGACGACAACCCTCCACGGGAAAACCTCCACAACATTTATTAACAATATTTTAAGAACAACATTTTAACATTATTATTTACAGGGAGGAAAGGGGGGTGTTCTCAGGGCTGGGAGGGGGAGGGAGGGGGGGCCCTTGAGCCACCTTCAAAGGTTTCACAGAGCAGCCCTAATTGGGGGGGGGGGGGGGGGTTGCTGAAGAGCCTCTGCCTCCTTTTTGGGCGTCGAACCTCCCCGGAGGACGAGAACGACAGTCGGAAGGGGTGTCCGGGCCGCTACCGTATTCCGGCTCGCCCTCCGAGGACGAGGTCTCCTCCGCCGCAGCCCTTAGCGACCCGCCTCCGCTCCGACTCTTACAGGTGTTTGATGGCCTAGAAACACAGACAATTAACAGAAGTTTGAAAAAACAAACTCATTTAATAAACTGGTCTCTTTACAAGATGAAGCAATCATTAAAAAGGGCAGATCAAACCCTTTTTGGGGGCTTAATCAATGTTCAGAATCCAACTTATATTAAGTTGTTACTTGTGTCAACACGCTGCTCCTTATGAGGGTGAAGTTTACCCTTCCTTTCAGGCAGGCATCCTCCCACGCCTCCTGGAGCAGGTTGATTGGCTTGTCGATATGTTCCCCATAAACCGTGTGGAGAACAAACTGACTCGATTCCTGGCTCACAGCAGCGGGAGTCTGCGAGGTATTCAAGCCAGGCATACTCCTCCCTGTGAAGGGAGAAAGTAGCCTGGCCGAAAGAGGCCGCTGTCTTGTGGTCATCCACCTTAGGAGATAAAATGCAGAACATTAGTGTATTTCTGTGGAGAGGTGTACTTTAAAGAGTAGAACGATTCACTGGTGACTTGTATGAGTGGCTTATGAGACTATGTGTTACGTCCCCCAGCTCTGGTGCTTGTTGCTACATGCTTTTGTGTGCGCACATGTGTGTGTGTGTGTTAATTTGCAGATGAGCCACACCTGAGCGGAGCTTGTGACAGGGCTACAAAAGGCTTCCTGGACGATTTGTACGGGAGATCCTCGAGAGTCGCAGTTTGACCGTGCTTAAGATTGCCATTCAGCCGCCAACCCGGCGGTGGAGAACCATCCGAACCTGTTGATTTGCTTTGGGATATCAGGAAATTACTAAAGATATGTTATATATTTAAATAAAATACCCCTAGATGAATTTGATGCAAGCTGGTTGTGTGCGTCTCTGCGTCATGTTAAGGGTGGTGTCCGACCGCCCGTAACACTATGAAATACTGACTTCAACAAATGAAATGGCCAATGAAATGTTCATTGCTTGGACCCACCACCCCAAAATAAACAGTAGCAGACATACTAGGATGAGGAATCTTTTCCGATCCTTTGACCGCTCCGCCGGCAGGACCTGGGCCGCCGTCATGTGGACTATGGCGACAGAGCGGTGGCCGGTGAGGATGGCGAGGTAGCCAATCACATACCCCTCCAGCAGGGAATGCTCCGGCCCGATATTTAGAAGTTTTGCTATAAAGGATTACAAGATATAGACAGGAAAAATACACTTATGAATGCAATCTACTGAAGAAGGGGGGATACAATTTCAATAAGTCTACTTACCCATCAGCTCCGGGATGCGCTGCCTGGCCGCCTTGAGGAATCTCTCCTCTAAGGTGGCGCAGATCTGATTGTCTGTGAAAACAGTTTGACATGCATGTATTTAGAAGTCTAATTATAGACATTATAATTAATTAGAATGAAAGAAATAGAAAAAATGTGCCCGTCTTCTTCTTTAAAATGTTCTCCCGATGTACATAAAGCCTCTTATGTACATCGGCAGAGACCCTCTTTAGTTCATACTCTAAGAGCTTGAACTGCTTTCCTGTTAGTTTGGTGGATCTGCTGTGGACATTTTCTGCATGCCGCAGGAACAGCACCTAATTGTTAAGAATGTTTTTTATTGTTGTTGGAGCGTACCCCTTGTTGCCAAGGTACGTGGTCCATCTGTGGGAAAAGGTGAGGAGTTACAAGTGATAAAATCTGACTCCCAGTTCGAACACATTCCATGCTCAAGAAAAGTATCAGATGCAAAATACTTACGCCCTCAACTTGTCCACCTGCGATAGGAAGCGCAGGTCCTCCGCCACACTAGCAACCGGCAGCCATGTAAACGCAAAAGCGTAGGGCATGGCTTGCGGACTGCCGGGCGTTTTCTGCGTCCTTCCCTGTGCGTCCCCACTGGCGGAAGCGCTGAAAATCAGCTGCGACCCTCTCTGCAGTTGATAAACAGTTAATATTATTTTAACAACCTCAAGAAACAAAAAGGTGAGAATGGAAAGAATTAGCAAACTGGAAATGTAACTGAAAAAAGGAAAACTTACCGTACAAGCTCCCTATGGCCACCGGGGTGGAAAACAGGTGTGGGCTGGCCACAACTGGACCAGCAGCAGGGCTCGAATAACAGCCAGCAGGGGAGCGCTGGGCCACAGGGACAGGGCTGTCCACATCCCAGGACTGCTGATCCTGACCAGGGTGGCCGTGGGTCCCATGAATGGGGCTAAACAGCTCCATAGTCAGCTCCTCAGCGGGGGGGCTGTGGGGCCCAGGGACAGGCGGTGGCTGAGGTAAGGCCTGGTCCTCCTCCTGGTCCTCCTCCTCCCCTGATTCCTGGAACTCCAGGGCTATGTCGGGGTTTTCCTCCTCTAATGACATATAGGTGATTTAAATGTCCAAAACATGGAGTTCTCAAGAGCAAGTTGTAACTCTGCTTTGATCAGTCTATCCATTCGTACTGCTGGTGCTGCTGCAGTAAGTTCCATTCTTGGCATTGTAGTTTGTTTCAGTGGTGCAACTCATGATTTCCCCATTATAAATGTGTGCACTTCATGTTCTGAATTTGTGAGACAAAGATACGTGACACAGCCGTAACCACTTTCAGACGCATCACTAAAGTGGTGTAGTTGTGCAGATGTTATCAGATCAAAGCCTTTTGCAATGATATTTGCTTTTTCAATATCAAGATCAAATTTGTTATCCAAAGCCTGCGCATTTGCTCTAATTGCCGCACATTCTGCTTCGGCCTTTAGATGATACGTTGATTCTCGTGACCTGCAACTGAGAGCGCTTGTTGCTTTACGGCTATGCGTGTCACTGTGCGCTACCTGAGATCTTATGGCTTAAAAGCCCCTATATCCTCCTGCTCTTCTTCTTCCTCATTAACTTGATCAACCTTGAGCAAATTCATGACATCTTTTAAGAAGCCTTTGTGAAGGTGATATTTGGGTTGTGAAGGTGATATTTGGGTTGGTACCAGTCTAAGTTATCAGCCTCCCTTTCGTATTCGTCTTATGTCAAGTTTTGTACAGCTGCTTCTAAACTAATAAACTCAGAAAAATCCATCAAACAAATTAACTTGTTTCCTAACAGTTTCTTTGTCCTGTCCAGCTTCAATTAAACTATGGATTTCGTTTAGTTTGCGTGTTAAAACACCAAGCTCCCCCCTACGTGTTGCTATTAATTTAAACAGTTCCTTTTCTTCATTCAATTCCAGCTCTTCGTCAGCCATTTTTCAAAGATTAACTCAAGAGTTCATCACACACGTACTAAATAGCATTTCTAAGTCAACATTCAGTTTGTAGTGTAGGCTAAACAACGCAGCTCACGTTCAAAGTCATTATATGAGCGCGGCGGCTTGCTGCAATTCAGCTTTTTACTAACAAACGTCCAAGGAGATAAAGGTTGAATCCTCACGCATTTCCAGCGAGAACGTATATAATCCACAAACTTTAAGGAATGCAGCTCCCAATCTTCCAAGTATTCTCAGGGTAAATCTGTAAATCCAAATTTCCAAACTCAGGTGACTTCCGTATATTCCAGGTTTAATTTTCCAGTTGCAGAAGTTTTTTCAACTTATGTAGTGCCTACCAATAAGTCCCTTCGGACGCCTCAGGGGTTTCAATATGCTGTTATTTAAGTGAACATCAGTGTGTTATCAAATTTCTGGATTGATAACTTCCACGTATAATAACAAAAAAATAAACTGTCACCAAACTTATAAATAAACCAACAAACAAACAAATAAACTAGCTAAATTGAACAACCAAATGCCTGCTGACGTCCATGTCTTTCCAACACTCAATTCCAAAAGACATCTTCCAAACTCTCTCAAAGATCCTTTGTCTTCCTCTGACCCACTAATTGCCACAGGTGTGCAACTTCAACTCTTCTTCGAGGCCTTCCAAGACCGCAAGGTCAGGATTCGCCAGCAGGCGTCACCAAAGTAACTTCGCCGCAAAATGGCTCCTACACCCATAGAGATTCCATTAAGATCAAAAGCACCAGTAACACAAATTCTGTAGACTTTCTAGATACCATGACGTTTAAGGGGAATGATTTCGCTAATACCAACACTCTCAGCATTAAGGTGTTCTTTAAGGAGACAGACACCCATGCTCTCCTCCATAAGTCCAGTTTTCATCCCAAGCATACATATGCTGGCCTCTTAAAATCACAACTGCTCCGATTTCATAGAATATGCACCAGTAAAACAGATTTTGATGAAGCGGTTAAGACGCTATTCTATGCATTGGCCACAAGAGGGTACTCTAGGACCTTCTGCAGGAAGGTCCTTAAAACCTTTCTGGAGGAGAAGCCCATCAGGGTTTTTAGTGATGTGCCTCTTATTACCACCTACTCACCATCCACCAGGATTTTTGCCAACCAAATTAGAGCCAATTTTAATCTATTTATAGAGGGAACTTCTGTCCTCCAAAATTTTACAATTATTCCGGCCTTAAGGAGAAACAAAAACATTAAAGGTGGGTCAAATAATAATACTAGAGAGGTATTTCGATCCCTTACTTGGGGAGATAATTGTATTTATTTGATTTCATGTGAGTGGTGTGAGATGCCGTATGTTGGGGAGACTGGGAAAGCACTCTCCATCAGATTCGCACAACACAAACATAACATCCTCCAACATACTGTCTGTAACCATTGTTGAATCTCAAGACAGGTGGACCACAATCCAGAGACGAGCTGGTGAGAGAGCGTGGATCCTAAAATTGGACACGAAGCAGCCACATGGTCTGAATGAGCATTAGGGGTCCTAGAGTTGGGCCTAGTGATGGACAGTACACTGGAAGCGGTGTTGCCCAATAAAAATGAATTTGAATTAATATATACACATACATATATACACATATATATATTTATGCATACTGTGGAGTCTCGGCCCTAAGCTGCCCCTGATCAGGGGCCTGTTTCAGAAAGGAGGTTAAGTGAAAACTCTGAGTATGTTAACCCTGAAATGAGGGAAACTCTGAGTTTTCTGTTTCAGAATGGGAGGTATGTTAAACCTGAGAAAGCAGAGTAAGTCAAGCCTGTTTCAGAAAGAGAGGTAACTTATACTCAGAGTCAGTTACCATGGCAACTTACTCTGTGAACCTAACCTGGTCGGGAGCAGGTTTTCTTCGGGAAACCCCGAGTTTATTTCGTCTCCTCCCCTTTTTTAAAGAGGAAGTGGTATTTAATCACCTCATTCATTCTTTCGGTATTCATTCATTGCGCACATTTCAGTCACGCAGAGCGCATCAAATCAAGTGAATGAAATGGCATGTCCTTTTATGGACGATCCTGTGGATGAAGAGGCTGCATTAATCCGTAGGGAGTTGCATTTACGTCGGGAGAGGATTTTGAGACCCAGAGTGGATTTTTTGTCATATCCATATTCATTTTTATTTGAGCGGTACCGTTTTTCTTTACAGTCAATAAGATACATCCATAATCTCATCCATCCTTACATCAGAAACATCAGCCATCGCGGCCGTGCTCTAACATCCGAGCAGATGCTTTGCGTTGCATTACGTTTCTTTGCAAATGGTAGTTTTCTGTATAACATTGGGGATGCAGAACATATCAGTAAGGCTACTGTTTGCAGAGTTGTAAGGAAAGTGTGCCTCGCTCTTAAGCGCTTTCTCCAAATTTTTGTGCTGTTTCCTGGGCACAAACCCGTGAAAGCCATCAAAGAGGAGTTTCACAGGATTGCAGGTCAGTGATGTATAAATCGGTTTAAATGAGGCTAACCTGATAAATGACGTTCAGTTAAGAGCATATTGCTGCGACCCCTGGAAGTAAACTAATAATAGAATTCCTTTTAGGATTTCCGAATGTGGTTGGATGCATTGATGGCACACATATTCCCATCATTGCACCTTCCGAAAATGAAGCGGACTATGTCAACAGGAGGTCCATCCACAGTATTAATGTGCAAGATTGCACCTACATGAAAATTAAAATTAGGTTGAATAACACACTCTTCTTCCAGTTTCACTTCTGATATTATAACAGTTGGGCAAGTCACTTATATTACTAACTACAACTGGCTTCTTCAACAGTGTAATTAGATTAATGTAATAATGACTATCTCTAGAAAGTATTGGTCTACTTATTACTAATTACTTTCTAAATCCCATATCAACTTCAACCACTTGAACAATACAAGGAGAGACAAGAAACTGCACTTTTAATGCTTTCAAATAAACATTATACAATTGCATGAATTATTCTTGAAAAAATATATCTTTTAAAATTTGATGTTAAATCCACTATTGTTTTATACAGAATTGCTTTATAGTTTATGCAGCATTTAATGCAATTACATCAGATTTTACTTTAAATTACGGAATTAAATTACAGTTTTTAGATTACATAGAAATTAATTACACACAACACTGTATAACAGTAAATCAAATGTAAACTTACGCATTGACTCGAGCAGCTATTTTCTCCTAACTCTCTGTCCTTCGCCGCTGCAGCCGTGTTGCTTTTTTTTTAAAATATATGTTCGTACTCTCCATATGCTTGCATAAGCACATCCAGTTCTGCTGGTGAAAAATATGAAGACCTCTTTTTGTCTGGCGCTGTTGCCATGGTGACTCGTAATATCTGCGCTCCATTGATAATGGCTTTTTATAGTTGTGGTCCACGCGCTTAACTCAGAGTAGGTCAACTCAGAGTTGATTGAACTAACTCATTTCAGCTGTTCTGTAACCGAAAACTCAGAGTTTCCCATCTCAGGGTAAGTCAACTCAGAGTTCAAGTTTTAACTCAGAGTTGGTTGAACCTCCTTATTGAAACAGGCCCCAGGTGAGAGCCTTTATTGCAGCACTGGTGTACGCAGAGGGGGCCGGGTGCACCTCTTGGGGCGGGTCATTGATGGGAGGTACGTCCCAAGATCAATCCTCGATCAGGGTGATATGCTCCCAGCCCTGCCCGCAGGAGCACGGCTGTGCTGAATTGCCAATCAAGGTTTCGGCATAACAGGAGCTGCACCCTGGCCTCTCTGTGTGTGCCTGGCTCGTATCCTGAGCAGAACTCTCACCATCGGGCGGTAAGTTGAGACTCCACGTTATTCGACCCTGTTAAGAGAAGTTATGTTGAGATCAACCCCTGGCT
The DNA here is from genome assembly GCF_949316345.1 of Pungitius pungitius. Classification (NCBI taxonomy): domain Eukaryota; kingdom Metazoa; phylum Chordata; class Actinopteri; order Perciformes; family Gasterosteidae; genus Pungitius; species Pungitius pungitius. The sequence goes on from NC_084914.1 coordinate 21,729, forward strand.
AACGACCACCTTTTTTGTCCTAGGCAAAGACGGGAAACCGAGGACGTTTTAAGTTGGGGTTTTTTTGGATACGTGTGGGACCGGCAGCAAGCGGACGACGTCCTCATCCTATTGTTTTGGTTTTTTGTAAATAAAGCCACGCTGACGGCGTGTTAACCCTTCTCCCCTAACTTTGTGGTTGTTTTGGAACCAGACGCCTCACAATACATATATATATATATATATATATATATATTAGTACAGATGGTACAGATTTTGAATATGATAAAGTCCCCAAAAAGGCCCGCAGTTTGTGAGAATAATAATAATAATATTAAATATAATAATTCGTTGAAATACAATAGGTTCCTCTACGACTAGTCCTAGCGAGGATGTGTAGTTTAAGATGAACATCCATCATATTCATACCTTTTGCTAAATGTTCTTACAGAACCTATAATGCATTGCGTTTTAATGTCTAAATAGTTTATTTTCTATCCCCCAAAGATTCGTTTTTAATTAACTCGCATGGTTTCATGTCTCACTGTATTTATTCAGCTATCGCTCAAAATAAATAATGTCTTTTCAGCAACTTTTAATTGAATATTTAATTGACACTTGCAATCCTATATAAATCTATTAAGAAGAGACCTAGAAAAGGTAGTAAATAAGGCATTTACATACTACAATAACGTTTGTTCGTGTGGGAGGTCGAGCTAAAACAAACAACTTCAGTAAAAAGAGGTGACAATAGCAGAATTTTGGTTGCAGCCCCCGCACTCACCTGAGTGCTTTAGGGGACTGTTCCAACATCAAGACAACAGCCAACAGCACAGGAAGCATGAAACCCAAATCTTTCCTGTGCACAGCGATCCTATCGTGTGTGTTTGTATGTGTGTGTGTGTGTGTGTGTGTGCTCTGCTGATGCACGCTATGCTTGTCCACGCTACCTCGTTCTGATGAATCAGTGGTGCTTTAATGATCTTCCACGTGAGCAAATGAATGTCATCGCATGCACCTGAAGTTACAGATCCCAACCAGGAGCCTGTTGAAGGCAATCTGGGGAATCTTAAGCGAGGTCATATTTATTAAAGACTTTTGTGAAGATGCAAAAACGCTCTCATGTGAATGAACACGTCTTTGAGTTCTCTCCGGTAAACAGTCAAACGATGCATGTTTATCATGCTTTTATTTGTGAAGTGTAAACAGAAGGATTATTTGCCATTGTGAAGGTTGAATGCAGTGAAGGACTCAGCTGTCTTGGTGCATTCTAAGGAGCATCTGTGTCATTTTACTGTGTAGTCTGCACACATTATCGGTTGACGTGACGTTAATAATTACTTTGCTCATTTGCTCATCACCTCACATCTCCTCTGAGTCATCGATTCAAAAAAGAAAAAAGACCCACCAAATAAACCGCCACGAACCAACGAATCCTCCCCATCGAGTAGTATGGTGGCGATTGGCAGTGTGGAGGCGCGAGGTGTTCGACCCAACGTGCGTGAGAGCCGCAGGTACGAGGTGCCCTGCGGGAATGAAAAACACAGACATGTGGCTTTAATGCGCTGCAGGCCTGGAGCAGAGACCTCCATGCAGCCTGGAGACCTGGAAAACACACACACAGACACACACACATTCCTCCAGCCAGATATCTCAAGTATGTGCCGTGCTTTGACTTTAGCTTTTACCTGCGAGAGGCTGAAGCCGTCTGCTAATGATCTCAGCGCGGTTTCATTCCCTCCTCTGAGCTCCCAAACGAATGTAATGTGCATGCAGATGTTTTCTGCCGAGGCTCACGTTCAGCAGGTCGGGGGATCTAGAAATGTAAAAAAAATGTAAAAGTGCTGGCTCACTCAGTGCTGAGTGTGAAGATTTTATTTTGGTGTACCGGTGTTCATCTTGTTGTTGCTTTGACCTGGAGTTCAGTTTTACTCTGGTGTAACTCTGTGCTGTGTTGGCACTACTGAAGGGTTTATCGAGGCTAAAGGTCAGTTTATTACAGCAGAGACCTTGCAGGGTCAAGAAGGTCTTCTTCCTATCCATGCGCTCAAACCCTCTTTGGGTATCTCACTTTGGCCTTGATGCTACAAAATGTTTCTATCCATCATTTGCACGAAAAAGATGGCATTATGTGACGGCAGACAATATTTGGGATGATTTTTTTTTAAAGTTCGCATTGCCTCCCTGACAGGAGGAGGGAAATTCTTCGGGTTTGGACTCCCAAACTTCAGATCTTTCCTCCTGCTGGGAAAGCGCCGCACCAGGTGAACACAGAAACTCACACATGTTGAAGTCATCCTCTGACCCAACGTAGGTGTAAAGTTTCCTGCCGCTGGGAGAAAACACACGCACACACCCACACACACACACACACACATTCACACACGCACTCGCACACGCGCAAACACACACGCGCGCGAGGTGAAGATTTCCCCCCGTCCATCTGGAGACTGTTAGCGTTCCTCCAGCCCACAGGAAGTCAGCCATCATTCCAGGCTGACAGGTACACGGGAGGATCCCGCCGCCTTCCTGCTCGGCGCTGTTCTGTTCAGAAAACAGTTCCGTCAGTCTCCGCGGCGTCCTCGCGGCGTCCTCCATGGCGTCCTCCACGGCGTCCTCCCCTGATCACTCAGCCGGAAGGGAAGCCGCCACCGAGCCGCTCGCTCTTTCTCCACGAGACGAGATGGAGGCCGACTGGAGAGGCTCCACAGAAAAAATTCACTTCATTACTTGGAATTATTATGACGTGCTCCACGTTCATTGTTTCCTTCTATGCGTGTCACCAAAGTGTCACTTATCTTTCCTTCACTGCTAATTGAAGCCATTTATCCCGTAAGCAGATTGGAACCTTGCCCACCTGGAGGAGGGAGGCACCTGCAAACAGAGCACCCCAAATTCTCTCGATCATTAGAACTGGAGCATGTGTGAGTGGAAACAGATGCATCGATTTGTGAATGATCACTGCCATCAACGAGGAGCAAGGGTACGAATAACTGACGAATATCTTTAAACTTCACATAAGACGCCATCCACCCCCCATACACCATCACTCGTTGAGTCAAGACTGAAATAACCACTGGGTGAGCTGCTGTGAACGAAGTGCCACCCGTCAGTGAACACATTCAAACGATGTGATCTGGTTTATTTGGAGATCTTACATTTATTCCTTAAACATTCCAGTGAAATATGACATTTATTGGGTAACTGGACACAAAACAGATTTTCTTATAGAGACATTAGCCTTGACTCGGACAGGGATTTAATTTACATCTCTCCTATCGTCTCACTCTATGTGAGAAGTTGTATAATGTAATATAATGTATATAATGTAATGTATTTTATCCAATCCAAGATCATTACAGGCCGACGCATAACGTCATTGTTCTACAGTAATTCATGTAGTCACCCGCTGCCGTGGCAGTGATGTCACCTCACCGAGAAAGCACCGACTGAACTGAGTTGGATTCAATTTAGTGGAACTGACGCGAAGAGAGGGGAAAAATGAATGTGCGAGCGCACATGTTCACGTGCACGTGCGCCTGCCGAGCAATGCTAAAAATGTGCACTTTTGTTCGTCGCAGTACGTCGAGAAACTTCCAGCATCCCCACAAACATCTGACGCCACAGATGGCTGAATGAAACAACTGGTGGGCACAGCCCTGTCTCACACACACACAACACACACACACACGCACACAGCCGTGCCATGTCCCTTCTCCAGGAGGTCACGGCTGTCTCTTTGCATTAATTGCCCTGTAGACGCCAGTGTAGCATGCTGATGACGGGGCAAGAAGGGAGAAGAGGGCAATCAGAGCAACCAGAAGCATTTGCATGAATTACCTCTGACATCTGCAATCTGGAATTTCACACCTCATGTAGTTTCCATCTCCTGTGATCCGACCAGCACTTCCACATCTCCGCGTCCACAGAGAAGTGGTCAGCTGACCAGAGAGGGGGGAGGAAGAGGTTGATCTTGTTACATCGATTGCTTTTCTCGTGTATTGCGTTACGCAGCAGATACAGAAGTACAGCGGATGATAGTTTAGGACATCCGGTGCATCCAGGTGCATTAAACCACCATCAGCCCATCGGCCTCTTTCACTGCGGCCTGCAGAGCCGAGCGGCCCAGCGCTGAAGAGCGCCTCCGAGAGGCCGGCTGTGGCACTACGAGTCAAACTGAAGCCCAACCTCTGTTTTTAAATTAGCTCTAATTTATATATATATATATATATCTTATATAATAAGATTACCTGATTCTATAACGTGGCAAGGAGAGGACTTCCTCACTATGTACTTTTTTTTAATTATCCGCATAACAACATAGTTATGTTTAATTTGTGCTCACATGTGATTTCTAAGCATACACGTCTCATATCTTTGACCCCAGGGCTCCGGATGATACGTGTGTCTGAATGGTTGCTTTGTCAAAATAAAAGCACTTCAAACAGGTGCAAATCAACATTGATCAAGACGCGTTATCTCTCATAATACTTAAGTCACGTCTCAAAAATAAATTCACGGTTCCCATCTTCAAATGACGTCCTTTCAGGCTCCTCTCCTCCTGTTGCTCTTTTTTTTATCGACATTGAGTTTCTTCGGAGACTGTAAGGTGACATCAGCCATGATTTCGTCAATTTCATTAAAAATGCCAGTCAGTGTGAGACGAGCCACTTAAAAGCCCCCACCTTGCAGTTATCTGCAAATTAAATATGCTGTTATGCCATTATCACGACCATTTGCTTCCGCCTCGCTGGCTCTCCATTCATAATTCAATCCCTCATGCACTCCCCTTGTTCCAGGTGTTGCCAGCGAGGTGGGCGGAGACGTGGTCGTTGTGGGTCCATTCTCCGGCAAAGGGATGCTTCTCAGAGAGAGATGTTCACACGTGGGTCGAGACTGGAGCAGGCGAAGAGCTAAAAAAGAACAAACACCCCGAAACGAAGGGGAGAGGAAGGAAGATCAAGGCACATTTGATGACGTTTCTGTGAGATCATTTCAAGAATATACATGAGAAAAGCAAAACATGTCACGTATAAAAGTGTCTGCGTTGTATGAACACATAAATAAACACTACAGGCCACCACTTCCATTGTAGTAAAGAACATATAACATATAGAAGATGTGATAAAATGTGTTGGTTCTTTCACATTTCACATTCACATCCATTTTTATGATTGACATTATTCCACTCTGGATCCCTGGCAGATTAAAGTGTCATTGTGAAAGTGAGGCGAGCCGAGGAGGAGGTTGAGGATGGCAGGTAGGGCAGAAGAAATAAATGGATTTGAATATTAAATTAGGCTTTCATGCCGTCGTAGCCGATACCTGTCTGATGTGCGAGATGTGAAGCTGCTCTCAGTGTCGGAGAGAAGAAAAACGCCGCCAGGCGGTTTGATCTCGACAAAGACCAATTAGTGTCAAAATAGTGACGAGTGGAGGGTGGATGGTTTGTGCTGATCTGAGGATGACGAGGGGCAGGCTGAGGATGGTGAGCGAAGATTCACACTCAGCTGTTTACGTGTATTTATGTAGAGTACATGAACCAATTAACAGCCAATGGGTCGAGGTAATGGAAATAAAATGACCTCTCTCACTCTCTCACTCTCTCTCTCTCTCTCTCTGACAGACGTCCACATTGTCACAAACACTAATCCTCTTACCCATGATTCCATTATTTGCTTGTGATTTTCTTTTTGTCAGTAGATGAATTCTTTTGAGAACCGTCCATCATCATGTTTATAATAATTCTGTACTTGATTCATTTCATCGCTGGTTTTTGGATTTATCCATAGTTTCATATTTAAATTTTCAATTCACATAAGTATATATGACATAAGTATATCTATAATAATAGAAATAATCAAATCCAATACTTCTTTTTTTAAATGAAAAACAAAATAAATAGCTTTACTCACTTTGTGGAATAAGCTTTTCCTTCATATAATCTATATGTAAAATGTAGTTTTATAAAAAAATGTTTTACAATCCGGGCAAAATTACAAACATGACGTACATTTAATATAAATCTGTAGCATTAAGTCAACCCTACAGTAATAAGTCTACAATCTGCGCATTTTTCAGAGCATTTTATACTCTTTTCCCTGCAGTTATTTAGGGAAAAGGATGACGAGCAGCAAGTCTGGCTATCATCTCCAATAATGTCAAGTGGGGTGATTCACGTGAGGCCTCAGCAACGCCTCACCCTCCACTGAGACATGGTGAGGTCATCATTACTGGCCTGTGATCCTTCAGGAACATCATCCTCTTACCCTGCTGAATACTGCCATAAAAGAAGAGGAATGGAGCTCTATTGTATAGAAACGCACAAACACGCCTTCCATCAAGTGTTCCTGAAACCTTAAACGAAGGACTAAAGCTGGCACGGTTATAAAGGGCTACTCAGCCATAACTTACATAAACATTAAACCTCCACTCATGCATACTAAATTTCATTGAGGTGGGTACATTTCGCCCCAGTAGGTGATTTGATTTTACGCAATTTGCATGCCCTCATGAAAAGAATATTTCATCTTCCTACTCACATGCCAACTGAGCTTCCACTCAAAGGTAGCGCACGCTACTGATTCTGCAGCAAAAAGGTCTAACGAGAACATGCTACTAGCGGCTAGCGGCTAACGGCGCTGACAACGACAGTGTCTGGTAAACACTGCAGGTCAAACAGCGCAGGACATTTGAAAAAAGACACGCTGTGCTGAACATCAGTTCTAAATTCCTTCTCCTCGGCTTTTTGTTTCTTGTGGAATACTTTTCCGTTTTACCCTCAGAAATCTGTTCACTACTCACTGAAATACACAAAAAAACATCCTCTGTCTCAACGAGGGGTCCAGAGTGACCAAAGGGAAATAAGGGGAAAGGGTTATGAACCCCTGCACTAGAGGAAGTAGAGTTTCCTAGCGTTAAGCTCCAAATGGATACCGCGATAATAAGGTCAGCAGGCTTTTGTTCCATATGGAGAGGGGTGGGCGCTTAGTCATGTGACTTCCATGTGTCCGGGGGCTGCAGCGCTGCAACAAATGAGGTCAGCCTTCAGGTAATGGCTCCAACAGCCGGCAGTGCCTCAGGACACCCACTGCTCTACACACACACACACGTCTATGCATGCATAGAGCGTGTCTGGCCCCAGTGGAGGTGAAGGGATGCAACGCAACATCAGCCTCTCCCCTTTTCTGCATGTGACTCATTAGCCTGGCGCCATCACTGCGAGCGAACCAGGCCAGTTCATGGCCGCACAGATCCCTCCCCACCCCCCCTCCTGACCCGGAAACGGGTCCATTGATCACCACTGGGATGTGAGGAGTGAGTCTCAGGGAGATAGATGCTTAAAGGGGCACAGGGCTACTAATGTCACAGGTCTACCTACTTGTTGTGGCCCACGTGAAGCCACATTGGCTTTCATTTGAAGTTCAGTGTCTTTGGGTTAATCCCACCCCTGTGTTTAAGTCACCACTTCCCTGTAAAAAGAATACCGCATTACCATAGCAATGGCCGCTAAATGCCTTTTGTTGGTCTGCTGTTTGGTGATGGGCAGGTAATGTACCGTAGTTTTATATTGCATGCAGTCATTGTTGATACAAATGCCTGGAACCCCCCCCCGCCCCGCCGCCCCCCCGTTGTTTTCACCCATTATTCTGGGATGGGTGGCCTCAGGGGACGACAATTCAATTTTAAATTCATGCATTGTGGTTTTGTTTGGTTCATTTCATCCCTTTACCTATTACCTAATTTCCTCTGTTGTTGACAGACAAGCAGAATAACACACACACACCTGGGAGAGGGGTCAGCCAACTGAACCCTGGTTTACCTGTCCACAAGGTAAACAGAACAGAACACCCCTGCAGACTTTGTCCTGTCAAACACAGCTCTTATCTCAGGTAATAGGATGAAATGAAATTCTGAAGCTCTGATCAAACTTTTCTCAATCAATGAGTAATCAATAGAACAGTGATTTGCATGATGGGAAACTCAATAATCAATAAAGTTGAACTAATGCCTGTTTTTTTCATTTTTTTTTTACAGCAGTAGTGATTCACCTTCAACAAAAAGACTTCAGATGGAGGCCTTGAATAAGCCTCGTCATAAAGCAAACACGTCCCAGCGCAGAGCCCTTCATTCAGGTTCATGACACTTCTCTTTGTTCATGACGCTGAGAGAGAGAAATTATGAATTATACTCTCTTATCAGCCCTGAACAGTACAGCTGAACTTAATTGATTTGTTCAGATCTATGCTTCACCCTTTGTACCTGACTCTCCACTCAAAAGCTTCACGCTGACCTCCTGATCAAGATTACAGCACCGAGGAGGGGAACCAAGAGGGGATCCCACACCGGAGGAGAAAAGATTGGATAAAAAAAAAACACACACACGAGAAGGAGAGGGAGTCCATTCTCTGCTCGATTAGACGCCGCTCCACTATATCTACACAATAGTTTAGTGCTAATGTTCAGTTGCATCGAGAGCCTTTAAAAAACTGTTGACAAAGTCAGTCTCTAAAATTTGCCATTGTATTTACCAGAGTGCTCTTCTTGAAGGACAAACACCTCAAACAAAGAAAATGACGGGGTAAAACGAGACTGAGTTAGCAACTTAGAAAGACAACTTAGGAAGAGATTAAAGACAACCGTTTATTTATCTACCCTGAGAATCATAAATATATATTTGGATTTCCATAAAATGGAGGATGAATCATACCGACTTGTCCTCTAACATCACCGATTGATCACGTCGCAGTTTGCTCAGTATTTTAGTTGCTCTCAAACAAATGCAAACTGCATAGCTGCCCTCACACTTAACAGATCCAGAGGTTAAATTCCCTTTTAAATCTCATTCTTGCGATAGAACCCCTACCTGACGCATCACAAAGGAAAACTGCCGGGAGAGGAATGAAGAGGCCTTTGGCCTGAAGAGTTCTCCACTTCTTCAAAGAACAATACTCACTGAGAAGGATATTCCAGCGGAAAAACAAATGAATCTACCAAAGAGGGGGGGTGGGGGGGGGTCCTGTAGAAAGCCTCCTGAGCAAAACATTCATGTCAATGCCAAATTAGCATTGAATAATGGCCTCCGTTTCCTCTTTCACTTCGCAGGCAGCAGGACGGCCGTCACCTGTAGAGACTGTGTGATGTAGAGCGGGGCAGGAGAGGACCTCTCCAGCCCTTCATATGCCGCCAGTGGGAGATTCAATTAAAGCATTAGTGGCTGCTGGTGGGGTTCGGGGGGTGAGCAGGTGCCCAGGGAAGGGACCTCCATCCAATTTACTGCTGCAACTGAAATGATTATTATGATCCGTGCATCAATTAAGTGTTGAAATAGTCAGCGTTTGTGACGGCTGTGAGTGAGAAGACTCGTGGTTTTGACTCCACGGGTTCGTCCTCTTTCGTTAATTAGGCGACGTGTGACACGGGAGGTTCATTGGATGCACACGCAGGAACCTGCACACAAAGCTGCCACTGAACAGGAAATAAGTGTATCTGATACACTGTGTGTGAAACTGCGCAAGAGGCATCTTAATGTTGTAGCCGAAGAACATTTGTACTACTGCGTAGACGTCAAGTTGAACTGCTTATCATATTCTATGAACTATTAATAGCCTTGCATGTTAAGTGCAGTATTTCCCAGCGACTCCAGCAGTGAGGTGGAACATACATGCCTCACACCTTTAATGTTGCACTAATAACGAGACCCGCCTCGCATTTTAAATCGCAGCATCATTTCAAATACTTTGTGCAACAAGCATCTCTAATGAGCGCCATTGCTGTCACAGTGTAGAACATTGTTTCACCTAAATTTGGAGAATGTTTTAACATTCAGAGGAGAGCATTAAGGGAAAAGTACTTTTTACTACACTACATTTTAATCACTATTTGATTTGCTTTGATTAATGGATGAGGATTAAGCTGCTGTGTAGTTAGCGTCAACATCTTGCATGAAACCTGTCACCACAGAGTAAAGAAAGGTGAAGGCACCACATCTGATGTCGGAAAAATGAATGGCAAGGGGACGGTGAATATTCTATGTCTTATAATCTTATTTGCATTTGAAGGGGTTTCGTCCTCGTGGGGGAGAGAAGTTGGGTGACAGTTCACAGCGGGTCAGGTGAGCGACCTTCACAGTGCCGTCGGGCTATTCTTGTACCTGCGGGCGATCAGGTTTCCAGTTCAGACGCACCAAGTGCAGCCGCCTGGAGAACCTGGAGCAGCCAACGGGACTCCTCTGGATGCCCGGGGGAGGGTGGGGGGGGGGGGAATTCAGAGAGCTTAAAGTGATGTGTTTTATTATTTAATGTCAGCTGGTTGACAACATGAGGGTCATCAAGTACTGTACTTTTAATCAAAATAATCTTGAGTAGTTCTTCTGAATGTGTTTAAGTTCATTTCTGGGTCCAGGTTTCGGGTAAACAACTGGTGAATAAATACATTTACTCAAGCACTGAACCAGTTACCACCTATTTATACCATATACGATATGTAGTAATAAGTAATATTGTAAATATTCTGTTTCACATAAACTAATATTAATTAAATGTTGGTCCATCTTAACTAAGACTACTTGACTTCCAGTAAGCATAACTATTTATACAAAATATCGTTTCCCCATTCATTTCCCCTCATAATCCTTCTTTCCCGGTATCTTTACAGGGTGTACCTCCCCTGTGATATCTCCTCTATCTGTGTTAAGGAGACAGGGCCGGAACGACCCGCGGGACGACCCCGACGCAGCTGGCGCACCACCGCTTGGAAACATCTCCCAGCCATGTGCGGCCAGTAGGAGGGGCCATGTGCCGGAGGTGTTTGAGAAGGTGACGCCGTAAACGCGGCCAGTGTGTCGCAAACCAGGTGGGGTTTTTTGCAAGGGGAGGGAAGGTGATGTCGTAAAGCGGACAGGAGAAGGGAGGGGTGATGAGCGGGTGAGGGGGGGGGGGGAACAGGAGGAGGAGGAGGAGGAGGGAGGAGGTGACTAGCGAAGCGGCTGCGCTTCAGACTCAGCGAGAGGATCATGGCGGATGGCCCCAGGTGTAAGCGCAGAAAACAGGCGAACCCCAAGCGGAGCAGCGGTGAGTCCCGGCCGCCGCGCCGCTTTTTAACTCCCGGCGAACTGCTTCTGGACACTTTCTGGGAGTGTTGAACCACGTTTGGAGTTTTTTGGGGGGAGGAGGAGGAGGAGAGGGGAGGGTGTGGGTCCTGAGGGCGGTGGTGTACCGTTATACCTGGCCAGCTCCTCGCTCTCCGCCCCGGCGGAGTGAACCGTTATCCGGCGGTTACAGCAACGCGAGCCGCGCTCATTGGCTCCGCGCGCTGCGGACTTTCCTTCACTTTCCTCTCCCCCCCCCCCCGCTTTGTTTCTCTACTTTTCTGCCACTTCTCCCCCTCCACGCGCTCCCCCCCCACGCCCATGGCAGCGGCACTTGGCGGCAGGTTGCGGGGCTTTTTTTGCACAACAACGTGGCCCGTTAACCGCAGCGTGTAGTTATTATTAAGTGTGTGTGTTTTAGGGCGAGGTTGTTGCATGCTAACTTGCGCGCTCCCTCCGGCCCCGGACGGGACAGTTCATTCCTCCCGTTGTAAATAACTCGACTTTCCCCGCGCGCGCGTGTGTGTGTGCGCGTGCGTGCGTGTCGGTGACCGGATGGTGGAAGCGTGTTGTTTTTTGTGTTGTTTTCCCTGCACGGTGCCCGGTTCGCTGCTGCTCGGTGGTGTTTATTTGGTCTCCTTGCTGGAGGTAAGAGGAGACGTTGTGTTGTGTAGTGTTTAGTGGAAGCATCTTCGTGCATTTCCTCCTCGCTTTAGCTCCATTGGTCGGCGTGCTTTTTGTTGTTGTTGTTGTTGTGTGTCTTTGCGTGTCGCTCGTTTGGAAACGTGTTCTTTGCACTTGTACATTTGGGTTGGTGAACTTTTGGCAATATTGAAAATGTGTATGTGTACCTCCACATTTGGCTTTAAGAATATACTCATGTGTCCCCAAGCATTCGCTCCGAGTCACTTCATTACACAACGTGGACTTTTAGTCTGTATTTATTTGTATGCGTGGTGAGGTGTCGTAATAATCCTCTAATATCGACTCGATGTGTGTAATGCCACTAAGACTACCATCTCAGGGGTGGCCGTTTGTGGGTCGGAGCATCCTGTCACGTGATAAAGGGTATTTTTAAGTCCACCTGCTGCGACGTAACGTCAAGGGACGCACAGACACAATGCAGGTGTCGGCTCTTGTAACAGTTTTAAACTTACACAACCCTTCGCAGCCGCAGACTCTGATTGGTCGGCTCTTACCTGTACTCCCTCCCGCCCCATCTCGCATCGTATCAGCCAATCAAAATGTATACCCATATATTTATATATTTTTATTCACCGTTACGAGGCACAGCGTGTGCGATCAGAGGGGCCGGAAAGCACCTTGTTTCTCTCTCTCTCTTTCCGTCTCTCTCTCTCTCTCTCCTGGTGACGACACGACGGTGACTCTGTGCGTCCGCTCAGGAGCCATCATCATCATCATCATCGCCACCATCGTCGTCATCATGTTTACCTGAACGCGGATAACGGGGCTGACAAACGGCCTAGAAATAAAAGAGAAATAACACCTGCGGCTCTCGACCGTTGACGGAACCGGATCCGCTCGCCGTTTCCCTAAAGGCTGCGTGTCTCGTGAGGAGCCGCAAAAAAACGCTCCAAATGTCAACTTGTGCAGGTAGAGATGATTTTTTTTTGTAGTTCGCATGGACGCTTGCCCTCCCCGTTATTCTCGCGGGATTTATCCCATCGTCATGCATTTTTCTGACCTACTTCTGCATGTTTTACCTTCCCGTTTATGTTTTTTTGGTGCTTTTCCTTGCGTGCGCGCGCGCGCGTGTGTGTGTGGATTGGTCGCCTTGTTTGGTCTCGTGCATCCCCGCGCGAGTTTATGCACGTAAAACCATCGGTGCATAAGGTGGTTTATTCTCCTCGCCCCCCCCCCCCCACACACACACACACACCGTGTGCAGTACCAGTGCGCTCGGAGCTCACCGTCAAAACCTCCCGTTTCCACCTATTGTGTTGCGGTAATTCGTTATACAATAGCCTGGACGGTACGGGGGGGGGGGGGTCGGTACCGTTACTGCAGTGAAGGCGGGGCTGTGGCTTTATTTATTTATTTAGCTCATGGACGGGGAGACAGCCAGGTATACGCAAGGTGATGCAACACCTATAGAAAAGGTGTATTTTAAACCGAGCTCCCCGCGTCACGTCGCCGCGGTGTGAGGCTCGCTCACCTGATGGGGGGGAGGGGAGGAGGAGGAGAAGGGGGCGGGGGTCCCAAGCCTCTCGTTGTGTTGCTTTTCACTAAACGTCTCACCGACAGATTATAACGTTTAACGGGCGGGTGTCCACGTGACGGGGCGCGCAATCAAGATGGCAAAAAAAGGAGAAAAAAAGGTGCCGTGATTCAGCGCGCAGCGCCTCCTGCTCTGCTCCTTATTTATTTGCGCTCCTTTTTTTTCTTCTATTATTAGCCCGTGCCAATGCGTCGTCATCGTGACGTGGCAAACCAGCAACCTTCACGCCACAAAGGCTACTGATTGCACTTCTTTTCAGGTCCCTGGTTCTGTCGAATAATCACAACAGGACACTTTACAGTCTGTTCACACGTTCTGTTCAGTGATGTCGTTATCATAGAGACACATTGCCTAACAATGATCACCTATTCACCCTGAATCAGACCTCTTTAAATACGTTTATTTATTATTTGGTCTATAACATTTCAGATAGCAGTGAACATGCATGTTTTAAATTCCCAGATAAAAAGACAATCCGTTTATTATAATATATTTATGTAGAACAAACCCTCACATTGGAGCACCTGGAACCAGAGAATGCCTTTGATATTTTCTTCTTTAGTAATTTATCGATGATCAGAATGGCCAATCAATGCTGTGCATTGATGGAAGTGGTCAATCACACTTTCTGTGACACGTATCTTTGATATGTGTGAAGGGAGCCCTCAGACCAGGGGACGGTTTCCACTGGTCCAAACCACACTCTCAAAGATGGCTTTCCATTTCATTTTTACGCTCTTATTTTCACGTTGCTTTTCAGGAACTAAAACCATTATCCAAGCGGATTAAATAATCTGCCCGCTGGTTAGAGGAAACACATTTATCCACATCTAGTTCATGTCATTTAAGATCAACACGGTGCACAAAAGGAAATACTACCTGGTGTTAACATCCATCTCCTAACTCTCTAAAACCTAAAACCATGTCTTTTCGGGTGATTTCCTCACGTTGTGATCCCATCGTTAGCCACGCGGTAGTTTGATGCCGGGCCTCATTTATTTGGGGGTCTGTGCTGTGTTAGTCATCGGACCCCCAGCCCAGACGGTAAACACACTGAATGATGAGGCTCATCCCGACTCGATGCGCTTACCGCACGTTAGCCGCTATGTTGGCGTGAGCTGAAGCGGCGTCCACGGTGCGTGGCTCCATTTTTTTTGGGTCCCAGGTGAACTTTAGCTACCGTTCTTCTGCAATGGCGGGTCGTCCCTGGCTGTCACTCTTGGCCACGGCTCCGTCCGTCCGGCGGCGCTCCTGCCGCTTCAAAGCGCCCCGTGTTTGTGTGTTTGTGTGCGTGCTCTCAGCCGGGCCGTAATCTAACACTGCAATTTAGGGACTACAGGAATGCGGCCTGGTGTTAACAGACCGCTACAGGATAAACACGGCGGGCCTGCTCCCACACTGCTGGTAGACCTCCACACCCGCCAGGGCCCGGCGTCCCCCCCCCCCGTCCTGTGGAGGACTGCAGGGGGTCAGGTGTCATGTTATGTCAGTGTCGCCTGCCAAAGTGCGTCAATCCTCAAGGTCAAACTTCGCTCATAAGATATTTGTAAAGCTTGTTTTTCTTTCTTTTTTTAAATTTAAATTCAGCATCGTTGCTGAAGAGCTTAGCGGGGTTCCTCTCTGGCTTCGCTACGTCGCTTGGTGGTGCAATCTCGGGGCTGTTTTCTGTGACCTCCACCGGGTCAGGGAATCGCTGTGTTAAAGGAGCGCCGGCGTCCCTTTTGGCGAGAAGGCCCTTTGATCTGCGTGTGATGCCATCAGACGAGCGGCGTCCTCTCTTTACCCTGCTCTCTCTCTCAGGGTAGACGCTTTGCGTCGCGCCATGACACGCGTTTTAAGGATATAGCGGTCTTTTGCGTTCTTATTAACAAACCCGCTTTCTGAAAGTCAACCTCACCGTCGAGTCACGAGGAGTCACCAAGGTTTCTTCTGTGGCGTTTGTTGATGGACGATTCCTTCCAAAAAGAACGAGGAGCAAGACGTCCGTTAAACACAAGCAGAGCTTTTGTGGATCAGTTTTTGCAAATCTGTCTCTTAACATCAGCTGGTCTACTTCTCAATGAACCACAGCGAGCCTTTAAAATGCTACTGCCTCAAGTTACCTTTTTCTTATTGCGTGAGGTGAACGTTCCCATGTTCCTTGCGTTGTGTATTTGGGAGACGCCACCGTCAGAAGGAAGTGATGGTGTTAGCTGTGCTTGTGGTCAACAGTAGCTGCTAATTGATCCGTGACCACTGGTCATTCACGCTACTTTCCCCTTTTGCCCAAGAGCCTGGGGCTGTGTGTGTGTGTGTGTGTTTCCCTTCACAAATGGGCCTGTGGAATGACAAAGCACTACAGGATGTCTTTAGCAAGTCAGCATCAGCCCCTCCCATCGCCTTTTATGGTCCAGAGGGGGAGGTGCGTCCACGCCGCTGCTGTGACTAATTGAGCAGTGTGTGTGCGTTGGTGCGTGTGTGTGTGTGTGTTAGCGAGAAGAAGCGCGAGAGAGAGAGTGTGTGTGTGTGTCAGCATCAAGGTGAGAAACTGCTACTTTGCTCCAGGCTTTGCATAACAACAGAGGCCTGCTTGTTTGGATTCACATGCATCAACACGGCGCCCGTCAGGGGGTAAATCAGCTGGTTCCTGCTGAGGAACCTCGACCGGATGAGATGTGGACAGTTGAAGCGCGTTGTTTAATACGAAAATCTGGGGGGGGGGGAGTTGCTCGAGGTAGAAAAACGACTCCATCGCCTCGCTAACAAGGAGCGAAAGCATCAGTTGGTGGCGTGCGTGCTTGTTATCATGCAGGTGGGATTTGCCCCCCCCGCCCCCCCGCTGCTCATGAGCACACGGTACGGGGAGCTATTTTTAGTCGAGGTTTAGGGGAAGCGGAGCGCTGCCGCCCTCTGACTCGATACCAAACCGAGAGCGATGCAAACGCAACCGCACGTGGCTTCGGGGGCACGGGGGCTTCAGGATCCTCAAGAGCATCAAGAGCCTGGCCTCCGCGGAGGGGTCAGAGGTCAATGCAGCACCAGGAGCCACATGGAGCGCGATGGTTGATGTCACATGACGTGATGTCAGCCTGTGACCCTAGAAGAGATGATTTGAGAAGCAAACGCCACAAAAAAGCGCTCAAAAATTAAACGGTGAGAGGATATTTCTCCTCAGTGAATTAAAGCAGAAGGCGAATTCTCCTCTGAACCTCAAAGGCCGTTTGAAATCGATGTCGCGGCGACGGAGCTCGCTCGCTGCCACCCACGCTCAAAACAAAAAGGCCAAATGTGGAACCAGAACCGAGAATTCCCTCCAGCGCCGCCGGTGCGTCAAACCTCAGAGGAACTGCCAAGCCCGTCTCCTGCAGCCCCCCCCCCCCCCCCACAGCAAGCTAACAGCTAAAACCTTCATCAACTCTCCTCACCGCGCTAACCCTGTTTGTTCTGCTGCTGACCATCCCGTGTGTGTGTGTGTGTTACATGTAAACGTGTTTGTGCATTTGCATGAATCTTAAATGAGTCGTTTTTTGTCCTGTTTGTGTGGGTCATGTGTGCATGGCGGCCAGTGTGTGTGTCCAAAAGAAAGAGTCTCATTCAAAGTGTGTGGGAGGATCTGGGGGGGGGGGGGGGGGGAGGTGAGGGGGGGGGGGGGGGGGTCTTTTCACACTGAGCTGGTGGAAAACTCCTCTCCATCTCCTTTGGCAGTGGAACAATTTGCATATCCTCTCCATTCTCTGTTGTTCCCCCCCCCCCCCCCCCCCTCTTTCTGCTCCTCGGGCTCAGAGGAGAACCGGTGAGAACCACTGCTGGGGGGCGCCGCCCTCTCCTCGCTCCTCCTCCTTTCATTTGGCTTCCGTTAAAACGGGTCTCTGGAGTGAACCCAACAGAGAACAGGTGTGGGGAGCTGAGACAAAGAGGATGAAAAGAAGAAAAGTGAAAAGATTATGACCTCAGCGTTTGAAATATTGATCTTCATTTTAGTAAGAAGCTCAGCGTGTCGTTATGAATCAAGATTTAACGACTTTGTTAATTGACTGACAGATAAGAGGAAAGACTTTGACAGTTCCAGCCCTTGGATCCAATGTTCTATGAACACGTTTCATCTTCTATGAACAGTGAGCCTTTACTACACTGGAGATTATGTTCTTTTAAACATTAACTCTAAATCCATTTTCAACGTTTCTGTGATTGCTGATTCTGAACAAGTTGATTTATTTATTTATTTTTAACTAGAACTTTGCTGAATCTCACAAACACAATGATATTTCCCCGGGAATATGTGGATTGAATTAACGGCCCTCAGCGGGTTTTTAACTAAATGTAACACCAATTAGTCCTGGTGAGATGTGACGAGTTCTGCAGGATGAAACAAACACAGACGGAGCAGGGAGGCGACCTCCCAGCAGGCCTGGACCCACTAAAGACCCCCCAGAGACCCCCCCCCCAATGGGTACAGCAGCAGCGGGACAGGTGGGAGTGGGAGAGAGAATTAATGCAAAGCATTATGGGAGTAGTGTGTCTGATACCAGAGTCTCTCTCTCCCACTTTCTCTCTGCCGCTGCTGATCCACAGGGTTACCTAACCCACCCTAACCCACCTAACCCACCCTAACCCACCTAACCCACCTAACCCACCCTAACCCACCTAACCCACCTAACCCACCCTAACCCAACTAACCCACCTAACCCACCCTAACCCACCCTAACCCAACTAACCCACCCTAACCCACCTAACCCACCTAACCCACCCTAACCCAACTAACCCACCTAACCCACCCTAACCCACCCTAACCCAACTAACCCACCCTAACCCACCCTAACCCACCTAACCCACCTAACCCACTAAACCCTTCACTGCGATTGGGCAATTTTTGTCATCTGAATTGACCAAAAGTGACATTTTGCACTTAAGTTCTTATATAATTAAGAAGATGCTCTGGACACAAAGTTTACTTAGAGTTTAGCTGTACATCTAGACACATAGATATATACGTAGATGTATATATATGTATGTATATATATATGTTGTTATTGTTGTTGTTGGTATTTAAATATCTCTCCGGTTGGCGGACGTGTTGATCCGACTCAACGTTTACGTTGTATTTGCGTCTCTTTTCCTTGAAATCAAGAATCCGCTCAGAGCCGCCAACGAGCCGTCTGTGCGGATTTGGATTTGCGCGTCGACGCAGCGCATCGGGGAGTCGCCCCCTTTAAAAAACAAGAAAGGGAGTGTTGTTATTGAATTACAGGTGATGGCTCCTAATTGGCCCCTCCAGAGGTTGCGCGTGTGTGTGTCATGTGATGCACAGCTGATGAAGCTGTTCGGGTAAAGCGAGGCTCCCTGAGTGCTGCGCTTTAGAGGCCGGCCGGTCCCTGCGGAGCGGCGCTAATGGAAGCCACGCGGCCCTGATGGATTACACCCCGCACCGGATGGATGGGCGGAGGGCTGACGGGGGGGGAGGGAAGCGGAGCCCAGGTGACACGTGACCTCGCCCTAAGTCACTCCGTGGGTTTTTAAAACCTTGTGACGATTGACATCAGATCTGAGGGAATAATCGAGATCAAAGCAATACCGTTTAACTGGTTACACCAATGTGAACGTGTATTAGAATTCATTTTTTAGAGGTCATAGTTCATACGGTTTCATAGACTGGTTTATGTGGCTTCACTATGCATCTCTTTGGCTGAGATAATGAGCCCAACTTTAATGATTCATTGTGAGATTATCTGATGACCACATAACACAAGGCCAGGTGAACTTCCATCCAACCCCACAACCCACAGTTTTAATCTCAGTCCAGGTATCCAGATGTATTGTTTATAGAAAGCACCTTTTTGTGATTCCGGCCACCGACCTGAAGATTGAGCCTCAAAGTGCTGCCTTTAGCCGCGTCACTCCGCGTGAGCTGTTGACTTGACAGAAGTCGATGGGCACTATTTTAATTTCCTGCCCTCGTCGAGTGTGCAACACGAAGCAGAACTTCGGCCCGAGCTGCACTTTTCCCTCTTTCGGGGGTTATTGATGTAAGAGAATTAGCTGCAGCTTTTACATCCCCGCCGGGTTTCCCCCCCCCTCCGGCGCCCAGGCAGCAGGCCTCCCAGATACTAAGTTAATCTCCCCCCGGCCCGGAGGGAGGCTTGTGAGGAGGCTCATTAGTCACCAGTCCCCCCGAAAGCAGAAAGAGAGGGAGAGAGCTATCAGATCCATATTAGGATCTCTCAGTATCTCAGCTACGTGTCCACCGGGGGGGGGAAGCACCACATTCTCAGGCCATGTGTTTCCCACTGACGTCACGGAGCTCCGACACACTGTGGAGCAGAGTTAAGTAGCTCTACACCATGATGGAGAATCATCTCCAGAATCTCTCTGTGCAGTGAAAAACCAGACCGCTGAAGCTTTATCGATGGATCCAAAATGCAATACGAGTGTGTGTGTGTGTGTGTGTGTGTATAACAATATGTTCATGGGAAGTGGAGACAGTTTGATCACCTGCTCGTTGGCGTCAACACAGCAGAGAAGCAGCAGAACCAAGCGGGTGTGACCGTCCCCCATTAAAGCCTCATAAATACCAGCTGACACCGCTAGACGCACCTTGTGAATCCACCGCTCGGCTCCTTATTTGAACTTGTTCCTTTTATCGGACCAACAAACACGTGACCCTTAAACTTAAGCTCCCAGTGCTTCATTTCCTCGTGTTGTCCCTCACGCACCTGTGAGCAGGTGAGCATCTCGTTGCTTTCCTCACTCGTCACGCGGAGGGTTGTTTCTGAGGCCTGTTCACTAAAAGAAAAACACCCCCCCAAAACCGCCTTTATTTCGCTGCAGCTGAGCCCGCCGTCCGTCAACTCCGAGCCGGGTCGCTCTCCCCCTTCGTCCGACTTCGGCCTCCATTTAGAGGCCTCGTGTCCCGACACGGAGGAGACGGCAGTGGCAAACATGGAAGTAAATGTGGAGGAGGAGGGTTAGGGTTAGGAGGAGGAGGAGGAGGAGGAGGAGGCTCTTCATCCGTGGTTTGATTAGGATGCTGAGGGGATACACAGACTCTTGATGCTAAGTGGGGTTCACATGCAGAGGATTTGCTTTGGTGTGTTGCTGCAGAACACAAACATTGAGAAGAGATCAAGAAACTATCGTACAGACCTTGCTGAAGAAGTCGAATAATATTAATTAACACCCTTTTATATTTTGGTTGTTGGTCCTGATCAGACAAGGCTTCTTGATGGTGATTATTATTACTGCGTTATTCAACAAAACATGTTCCTCCGTTTTAATGGAACATCCTTAACTTCTCTAACGATAATCATGAGACGGATTAAACTGTCGACTTTAAAAACTTTAAAAACACGACCATCCAGGAGCAGAAGAGACAAATAAAAAATAAACCAGGCTGCATCCTCATGTTGTGTTAATATAAATGTGTTTCATGCTCTTAATGAGCCTGCGTGAATCCTCAAAGCTTCGTTTGGACGGGCAGCTAAACGCGAGCTCAGAGTAGGTCCACCGTAGTTATGGATGGATGGATGGATGGATGGATGGATGCCTGGTGAAAGAGGGAGCAGCTCCTAACGGATATGAAATCAGTCGTCCAAACTTCGTCTTATTTATTCCCATTTAATTGATTTAACTTCACATTCACACCTGGACGAGTGTTAAAACTAGAAACCTTTTTTCACTCCATAAGAACTTGAGAAGTTTATCACCGGCTCCATTAAATAAAAGGAGTTTGCTTTGTTCACTATATTCCTAACATGGAAGCAAAGGGGCGGAGAAAGGGGGAAGCCGTGGGATCCATCGGCAGACTGGATGCGAGAGACACGTCTCACCTGCGGCGCAGGATGCGAATGGGCGGGACAACGGGTCGGATGCTGATGCTGAGAATCTGAGAACACAGCGGTGACCCAGATCTGCTCGTTAGCTGTCAATCAACCACGGGGGGACCCGAAAGGAGCTGCAGAGCACAATCAGAAGCCCCGAGTCTTCATCCTCTGCTCCCGTCTCCCGTCGCTTTTGTTGTGTTGTTGCGTCGGCGCATTTCACAGGAATCCGCCCAGATGACGAGCCGACTGCGGGACTCCCCCCCCGCCCCCCCCCCTTCTGACAGGCCCACGAGCGGGTCCAAAGGAGACGAACAAAACCGCCAAAAAATAAAATAGTTCAGCTTGTTTGTGAATGTGGAACAATCCAAGGCAAGGTAGCCACCCCCCCCCCCCTGTCCTCCCCTCCAGTGTGCCAAGCGGTGCAAGGCCATGTGCTCAGAGTCCCCCCCCCCTCTCGGGGGCTCGGCCGCGGCTCGTTCCCGGTCAACGGGCACCAGTGGCCGCGCGGCGACCTCTCCGACCTCTTTAGCGCTGATTGCTGCAGCGTGTCTCCGGTTGGCTGCACTCCTCTCCGTGTTACTCTGGAACATGGCTGCTCAGGAGGGGGAGGGGGGCTTCGGGCCCCATCACAGCGAACTAAACTCTTAAACTTGAAAAGGAGGTCTTGGAAGCTCATCAAACTGAATAGAAAAGATAAAGGTCGACGACCGTACAAAAACCCCCATTCCCACATGTCCTTTTTTTTAAGGTGGACCTTCTCCTGGATCCAGACCTCGTCTCCTTTGGAGCGTAATTAGCTTCTGCTCCTAAGACGTGTTTGCAGTAAACCGAAGGAAGGGCAACGGCCAGGAGGAGAGTCTCTAAAGCTCTCCTTTTCATGTAGATCCACGTGTGTGTGTGTGTGTGTCCTTGAATCTTTCTGCTTTAGTGGCCGTGCGTGTGCATGTGTTTTCTGGAGATACGCCCCCCCCCTGCCCCCCCCTCGGTTCGCCGGGACTTTTCCGGTGAAGCAAAGCTGAGAGCGGTGGAGAGGAATGTGAACAGAAAGCATCGTTGGCTCATGTGCAGGTGAAAGGTTCTGAGTGTTTGCAGCTCAGAACCAGGCCCGCGGCGAGCTAACCACCATTAGCATGTTGAGCAATGTGATTTAATGCATGGATTTTTCTTTTTTTCACATTCGAATATCTGTTGTATTTAAATATAGAATGTTAGTTGACAGCCCTAATGAGCATGTCAGGTGATGGGACAGGACACTGCTGACAGAGGGAGTCACAGTGAGCCACAAACCGTGTTTGGCTACCTGAGGCGAAGGAGGAAAGAGCCCAGTGCAGCTTTCTAATTTCTATTTGTGCCCATAATGAAATCACATAGAGAGTCACATGCAGCTGATTTATGGAGCCCGAGCACTGTGAAAACGCAACGCACACGGACACGCACACACGCAGACGCACACACACACAGTCGTTTAGCAATCCAACAAGATTTAATGTTTTGAATCTGCTCTCTGCCAAAGTGGAGACCTACAGTACATAAAAATGGAATTACTAAAAGAAAGGAAAGTGCAAGTGTGGCAGGTTCTCTGGACACACACACACACACACAGCCTGTGTCTGTCTCCCTGAGTAACAGCTGGGCTTCTTAGGTAAATTGAATCAGCCGCTCCGTTGGGCTTCTTGCGCGGCCCCTGGCATGGAAACCGAAAGCTATCAGATATTTTTCTTTCCTTTGTGTCTCTCTCGTCCTTCTCTCTCGTCTCTGACTCTTAAACGGCGCGTGGACGTTGTGTTGTACGAGCGACAGTCTTCGTGGGGAATATAGAACCGCTGGGCTTCAGGGACATCTGGAGAACCGGGTCAGTCCAGCGCCGTTTAAACACTGCTCGTGCACACTTCTGCCCTCAAACCTTCCCTCCATCTGAGCCCTCGGACTCAGAGGGCCACTAAAGAGGTATTCCACTTAAAAACGGGCCTCTTGTGTCTCCCCCCCCGGCTGTTTGTCAGGGCCTGCGGGCCCCTCACCCATCAGCGACGCTCTCAGCCCCCAACGGAGTTCTGAGGAGGTCCTGAGGTGGAGGATCGGCGGTGGGAGGGGCCTCCTGAAGCACGGGTCCGACCATCTGAGCGGATATTTAGAAAGTTAGATCAACCAAAGGTGCCGGAAAATGCATGTTTGGGCTTTTAGACTAAATATTGTTTTGTTGACAAATCTTTAAAAACACGTCAATTTTTCAGCCTGTCTGAGAATTGCGGAGTCACATTTTCTCAAAGTAAATTTTGATTTTGTACACCATGAATCGTCCATGATAGATTACTGTGTAAACCCCTTTTATCCAGGTGTAGAAGATTAGTGTGTGTGTGTGTGTGTGTGATGCGGAAGATTAATGCGCGTATTGTAATATGGAATTAAATTAAAGCCACAGTGCACAATCTCCTCTGCAGACGCTGTGGGAAACGCCCTGTCAGAGTGGGTGAAATAGTGTGTGTGTGTGTGTGTGTGTGTGTGTGTGTGTGTGTGTGTGTGTGTGTGTGTGTGTGTGTGTGTGTGTGTGTGTGTGCGCATGACAGTGCAGGTTGTGATTGAATGTCTTTCCTGAGAGGGGAAAATGAACCGAGCTGCTCACAGTTATTCTGGTTATTCTGGTCAACGTCATCCTTGCAAAAGTCCAAATATTAGATGTCATTGGAAAAAAACTAAAATGATGTTGTCTCAAACAATGTCATGGAAACAAAAATGTTATTTTGAAAAATATTTAATTTTTTTTGAGAATATGGAAAAAAAATTAAAAAGTCAAAAAGTAGGTATATATATATATATATATATATATATATATATATATATGTTAGGGTCAATAAAAGATTTGATGTGATGGGGTAAACAGGAAGTGACCACTCACTACTTTAACCCCCCACTTCCCTATATGTCACATCCTGTTTGTGGCGGCACATCGATGCGCTCAGCGTTTTTTTGAGGGAGAACCAGAGGTGAAAAGTTTTATTGCACTTTTTGCCTCTGACATGTTGAAATGTGGGTCAAAGCTGTGTTGTGTGTGTGCGTGTGTGTGTGTGTGTGTGTGGGTGTGTGCGTGTGTGTGTGTGTGTATTCCTACCAGCTCCGTGTGACCCAGTTGTTGTCAGAGAGACTTTGGGTGGGATCAGCAGGATCCTTCTCACACACAGATGCACACGCAGTGGACTATTTGTGTGTGTTTGTGTGTTTTCCAGCCAGTGTGGCAGTAAAACGTCAAAGATGCATCTAGTCTGCAGATCACTTTAAATCTCTGCTTTATAATTGTGGAACTCGACCCACCAGAGCAGACTGTCTTTTCTCTCCAGCAAACAAAGCCGTGGGGTCAGAGGTCAGAGTGCAGGTCGCTTGCAGGGAAATGCTCCGGAACTGGCAGCCACAACAACTTATGGTCATTTTTATTCAAACCTTTTTAATGACTAGATATATTCTCAGTTTGAAGCTAATTGTATTAGCTTCTACTTTTAGTAGGTTTGATATCCTTTGGGTTTTAATGGTGAGATTTAAAAATGAAACCCCTTTGGTTTGCATTTAGTCTTCAACTCAAGGCTCAACTATTGACCACATGCTGCTGCATTAAACACAAAAGGAGTTAAAAATGAAGTTTGTGTTGTTCTTATTGTGCTTATTTCAAAACATTTCGTCAGTAACTTGTCTGCTTACGAAACTCCTTCTTAAACATAATATTGTTGCCTCTGCATAACCTTCTTAAAGAAAACAAGAAGATGGTGTATTTCCACATAGCGGTTGTCCATGCTGGTGCGTGGTGAAACCGGTTCAGAGGTGGTCTGGTTTCACAGGAACCGCTCTGACCCTGCTGCTTTAAAACCAGACGTGTTCTAAAGGGAGCGTGGCGTGTGGAGACACTACCGCTGGCGTCCACTGGGAGCGCCAGAATCAACAGGGACAAAAGGATGTTTTGACTCTCCCTGTGTTTCACAAAACCAAAGGCTGATCCTTTTTGTATTATCCGTCACATTTTTAATTGGCTCACGGCGATGCACCGTCTGAACGTCGAGGTCAGTTCGTCTGCAGGCTGCAGGCGTTTGGATCAAAGCGTTGATGATGTGTGAGGAAACGATCCAAACAAAGAAGTGCCGTGTAAAAGATTCTCTCTCAAGGTTTGAGAAAACACCCGAATGTAACCAGAGCATCTTAATCAGAGTTACCGCTTCAACTCGATCAATGAGAGGCGGCAGGATATTTATATGTGTAAAATCCGAGATCAGCTTTAATCCTTCTCACCCGCCAGTGTTTTTATGACTCACGATGAGCTCCAGCTGGTTACACAGGCGAGGTAACACCAACTTTCAAAAGAGGTCGTCGGGCCACCAGTCTAGGTAATTAAAATCAGTCGTTATCAGATCTGCAGGGTAACAGTCAGCAGAGAACCTGTTTCAGAAAGGATCAGCCGTGACGTGTCGAGCTTCAGAGCGAAGCGCCTTGAAGTTGAAGTTTCTCCACATCCACTGCAGTTCCTGCTATTCTCTGCCGAAGGGCCAACCTGCTCTGGGAGGGAGGGAGAGAGAGAGAGAGAGAGAGAGAGAGAGAGAGAGAGAGAGAGAGAGAGAGAGAGAGAGAGAGAGAGAGAGAGAGAGAGAGAGAGAGAGAGAGAGAGAGAGAGAGAGAGAGAGAGAGAGAGAGAGAGAGAGAGAGAGAGAGAGAGAGAGAGAGAGAGAGAGAGAGAGAGAGAGAGAGAGAGAGAGAGAGAGAGAGAGAGACACACACCACACGTCTCAGCAGAGGAGACCTACACCCTGAGGACACCTTCCTCATTTGGGACACCACCGTCCCGTGCTTCACCAACTCGGCGAGCAGCGCATCGTCCGGTACGAACGGCGGAACGTTTGACACCGTGACTCTGACCGCCGGCTCGGCGAGAGGCAGCACGGGAACGAGGGTGCCGCGCACCACCACGCCGCTCGCCACCACCTTGCGCGCCTTCTCCACGCTCTCCACGAAGATGACCACCGCGTGGTTCATCCGTGCAGCGGACTTCACGCTACCGTGACCGACCAACCCCCCACGGCCAAGCCACAGTCCTCCACGGAACACGCGAAGCACGGCGCGAGCTTCAAGCCGTGCTTCCGCGTTAGCCCCGTGAGGTTCATCTGTGCGTGCTGCACGCCGATCGGCCACAAACACGCACAAATTAAGACAGACAGAAACCAAAATCACACACACACACACAACCACACATTTACACTAAAAGATCCGAAATTAAACGAAATTGCAGCTAGAAATCACAATCAAACAATTCACCTCACGCCACGCTCCGTTCACTCCGCACTCCTTCCACTCAGAGAGAGAGAGAGAGAGAGAGAGATTTGATTTGGAAAAAAACTTTATTTTTACATTAACTAATAACAATATGTATACAAATTAGACAGGTATATAATATAAAATTTATCTAGTAATCCGTTTGGACGATCTGGACTCCGCCGCACTCCTCCAGCATCTATTTGTCCGCGGGTCGCCCCGCACACGATCCTCCTCAGCCGGACTGACGCCTCACTCTGTCCCGGTTGTGCTCCCCCCTTCTCTGTTGAGCTTGAGGAGGAGCTTCCTCAACCTGAAGACCTTCTGTTGGGTGAAGTCTCCTGCGCCCTTCTTCGTACTGCCGTGTCGGGCGGAGCGAGCAAACTTATCCAGATCGGAGAAGTACTCCTCCAGCTTCACTCCCCTCTCGTTCTTGGTGAGATGCAGGAACTCCTTCACCTGCCCCACCCCGTACCTCCTGGAGACCGTCCCACCTGAGGAGACACTGATGGAGGAGCCCCACTCCGAAGAGGAGTCGGACTCCCCACCCCCCGCCTCCCCTCTGCTCGACGCCCCTCCCCTCTTTGCCTGAGAGCCTCCTCTACTGGCCCTCGTCTTTCTCTTCAGGTGGGGGACCTTAAAGCCCACCCCCCCCTCTTCCATCTCCTCCTCGCTGTCGGAGACCCCCCTCTCACGAACGGGCGACCCCCGAACTCCTTCACCATGGTTCTCCCGACTCACCCCACTCGTCCCCTCTTTCATACGGTCACACACGAGACTCGCCCACTGGGCTGCATTCACCTCCCCATTCACACCTACATTCACCCCCTCCCTCCCGTGATCGATCATCTGGGCTTCGCCCATCCCCTCCCCCACCTGACTGACCGGTTGGGCCCCACTCACCCCTTCACCTGACTCCGCACCGACCTTCCGAGTCCCACTCACCCCTTCACCTGACTCCCCACCGACCTTCTGAGTCCCACTCACCCCTTCACCTGACTCCCCACCGACCTTCTGAGTCCCACTCACCCCTTCACCTGACTCCTCACCGACCTGCTGGGCCTCACCAGCCCCCCCTTCCTCCCTAGCACCCCCGGCACCCTCCCGGTTCTGGTTCTGAGAGGAGGGAGTCTTCACTGGGCAAGACCTCGCCAGGTGTCCCTCTCCACCACACCGGAAACACCTCCCATCGTCCGATGTGGCGAACATGACATATTCAAACCCGTCGATCCTCACCTTGATCACCAGGTTGAGAGCCTGGGTCCTGGTGAGGACCATGTGGAGCTGTCTCCTGTGCGACACCACATGTCTCAGCAGAGGAGACCTACACCCTGAGGACACCTTCCTCATTTGGGACACCACCGTCCCGTGCTTCACCAACTCGGCGAGCAGCGCATCGTCCGGTACGAACGGCGGAACGTTTGACACCGTGACTCTGACCGCCGGCTCGGCGAGAGGCAGCACGGGCACGAGGGT
Organism: Pungitius pungitius; assembly: GCF_949316345.1. Classification (NCBI taxonomy): domain Eukaryota; kingdom Metazoa; phylum Chordata; class Actinopteri; order Perciformes; family Gasterosteidae; genus Pungitius; species Pungitius pungitius. Next base: position 49,591 of record NC_084914.1, read on the forward strand.
GCCGCGCACCACCACGCCGCTCGCCACCACCTTGCGCGCCTTCTCCACGCTCTCCACGAAAATGACCACCGCGTGGTTCATCCGTGCAGCGGACTTCACGCTCCCGTGACCCACCAACCCCCCACGGCCAAGCCACAGTCCTCCACGGAACACGCGAAGCACGGCGCGAGCTTCAAGCCGTGCTTCCGCGTTAGCCCCGTGAGGTCCATCTGTGCGTGCTGCACGCCGATCGGCCACAAACACGCACAAATTAAGACAGACAGAAACCAAAATCACACACACACACAACCACACATTTACACTAAAAGATCCGAAATTAAACGAAATTGCAGCTAGAAATCACAATCAAACAATTCACCTCACGCCACGCTCCGTTCACTCCGCACTCCTTCCACTCAGAGAGAGAGAGAGAGAGAGGGAGGTCCGAGGGGGGGGGGTCTGATTGAGCACCTGGGCCCCGGCAGGAAGCAGCTGGAGGGTCCTGATTACTGTGTGGGGACACGCAACAAACAAACACGCAACCCCGGGAAATCACGTCAGGCGTCCGTGAGTCATAAAGATCCACGACACGGTTAATAATCACACACTCTCACTGCAGCACACATGCAAGCTGCATGAGGACACACACACACACACACACACGTGGCAGATGGAGGAGGAGCTGGCTGCAAAACGAGGGGCTTTCCTGTGCACGTGTGTGTGTGCACGTTGGTGCGCGCTCGTCCAGAGGTTGCTGGCTGTGTGAAGGCGAGAGAAGGGGATGGAAACACAATGCGGCGTGCCAGAGTAAGATGTGCTGCCCCCCCCCCGTCTGACCTCATGATGTCGACTTGAGGAACGAGACTCTTCACAGTTAACAACTTCCAGGCCTGTTTTCATCCTCACGTGTGCTTTTTATTTCACTGGGAGCTGTGGCCAACTTTAATGTTGTTATTATTAATAAATACAAACAATAACAAAGCCACAGCATTGAAGAGAGGCTTTATGACACGTGACATGAGAGTGAAACATGTAAAGATCACCTCAAACTGGGTTTACTCTCTTTAGAAAAGGAAGGAAGGAAAGGAAGGAAGTCAACAGGAAACAGGGGGATTCAGGGGAAAGGTTCTCTTCTAGAAACCTTTGAACTATTTTCAGCATCGACTCGTCTGATGATTGATGATAAATTATCTCATTTAAAAATGTAGGTCAAGTCAAAAACCACAAAAGGTTTTTTTTGGTCAATCAATAAAAAATGATCAGAAAATATTTGATTAATCTATTCAAACCTGTAACCTCATTAGGTCTCGAGAGGACTGGTTTTAATTTTAGTGTCCAAAGTCACTGTGATTTTCAAACAAATGTTGAAGACATCATGAAGTGATGGACAGCAAAGAGTAATTTTAAAAAGTTATAAAAAATAAGAAAAATCCCCCGCCCCCAAAAATAGTTCATATGAAATGACGTTCTCTGTGAAGTTAACACAGCCCAACGCTGTAAAAAGGTGCTCATGTTACCTTTTAGGTGGACAGACTTCCTCCCACAACTTGGGACAGCTGTAACAACATGGAGGAGGGACGGCGTGCCTGTCCCTTTAAGGGGGCGGGCCCTCCCCCCAGCTGCTCGCCACGCTAAAGTCTGCTCACATCTAGTAGCAGACAGACCGCTTTAGTGAGGTTCACTCTTGTGACCCCCCCCTCCCTACACACACAGCGGGGGAATTGTCTGTTAGGGGCTTGGCAGATGTCCCGTGCTGCACAGCTGCACCGTGTCAGTACACACACACACACACACACACACACACACTGGCTGTGACGGCGTGCTCGCCCGCCTTTCTTTGGCTTTCCATCAAGGCATCGCACCTCATTCATTGGCTCGGTGCTGAGTTGATAGCCCGCCCCCAACGTATGATGTCACCCTGTGTTCTTACCTGGGATTAGCACGGCGTTAGCGTCAAGGTGCTTGAGAAGCCGCCTGCTAGCGTAGCTTCAGCCTCCTGTTAGCAGCACTGGAGCAACGGACCGGCCTCACCGCGCAGCCGACCTGTGACCCAGAGGCCGGGCCGTGAGGTCCGGCCAGGGTGGTGTTGTGGTGCGGCAGACACACGTGACCCCCCCTCCCCCTTCCCCCCGTCACATGGCCTTCTTTGGGTCGACTCTGCTAAACCGCAGCTGCTGTATTCTGTTGTGTTTTTCACACTTTGTAGGCCATAATTATTATTGTCCTTTTCCAATCATTGGAAAGAAAAGCAAGAGGAGGGGATGCAATCTTCTGTCTCAGAGGACCGTGTTGTTTTCCGGTGGGGGGGTCGCGCTGAGGTCTCTTAAAAACCCCCAAATCTGTCTGAGCATCTGATTAAATGAAGGTCACATCAAATAAAGCCAGACGGGGGGGACAGGATATTATAAATTCCATCCGCTGACTCCTTGCTCTCGCTCTTTCTGTCTGTAACGTGTCCCTAGTTTTAATTGAGGGGGGTGGGGAATGGGGGGGTTAACTCGGTTAGCCGTGGTCGATTTCTCCCCCTCTGAACACACGGCCTCTCCTGCAGTGGCATCAACGCGTGAGACGTCCCAAAGGGGGCGATCACGCAACCACACAGGAAATGTGCACGAGTGACAGCGAGGAGTCAGCGCTAACGAAGGGAGGAATGCTGCCGTCTAGACCTCCCTGTCTCCCCCTCTCTCCCCCTCTCTCTCTCTCTTTCCACCATCTTCCCCCACTCTGCTCCACGGTGCCCCCTGTCTGTTGTCATGGTAACTGCTTCCAGCAGAGCAGAGGAGGCACGTGGTTTTCAGTGGTCACGTGTGCTCAGCTGATCGGTGAAAGGTCGGAGTGAGTGTGTTCGTTTCTGCTTAATGTACTTTTCAAGCAGCGCTTTCATCATGTTTTTAATGACAGTATTATCTGCCTAAAGAGACTCGTCTTTTTGTAGCGGCTGAATTTAAGCTGCAGAGACTTTTTTTTCTCTTTGCAGCCCAATCTGTAAAAGAAGAGACGACTCAAACGTTGACGAATCACGTTTGAAGTCTGGAAGGAATTATTATTCAACCACAGTTCATACAAGTGAAGTGAAGTCTGTGCTTGTAGTTCCACGCAGAACCCGACGGGTCCCAGAAGGAGTCCCTCGGTGACCCCGCTGCTCACACTGGGGGGGGTGGGGGGGGAAGAGTCTCTCTCTCTCTGCCTCTCTGATGAATTCAGATGTGATTGATCCCTTCCCGCCTCCTCGCACACACACTCGTCCATCTGCAGCAGCAACAGCATCGTCTGCAACGCCTCAAACCCTGAAGGGAGGCAAGGAGCGTTTGTGTTAGAAAGAGTGCGCTCATGGGTGTGTGTGTGTGTGTGTGTGTGCGCGGTTAACGGCGCTACCTGAAATAGTTCCACATTTCATGCAGACGGCAGAACCGCAGAGCTTGTTTTGTGGTTAGGGACCTGTGTGTGTGTGTGTGTGTGTGCGTGCACGCACCTGTCACCTGTGAACAAACAAGCCCGAGCTTTCCCCCTCATTAGGCGTCCTCAGCACCTCCGCCAAGAGGTACACCCCCCCCCCGCGGAGATGACACACACATACATTCACACTCAGACACCACTCGCACACATGCTGACAGCAAAGAAAGCAATTAAATACCTGCTGCTCAGCGCACAACCTCACTCACACACACACACACACACACACACACACACATTGCTGAGTTCATTTTGACCATTTTCCCTCCTGATTTCCCATTAAGAAGAACATTCAAACCCGTGTTTTCGGCTGCAGGGGCCCGGCTCCTCCGACACTGTCCACATTAAACCATGGCAATGGGCTCTTTTGAAACGTCTCCTCTCTCCTCTCTCCTCTCTCCTCTCTCCTCTCCGCAGTGACAGACTTCAACAATGGTCCGGAGGCCAGTTCGGACTCGGATGACGAGGACAAGCTACACATCGTGGAGGAGGACAGCCTGCAGGAGCCCGAGGGCGCCAACGGGGCCAAAGCCGAGGCCACAGCGAAGGCTACGCTGTTACCGCAGTGCAACGGCGCAGCCAACGGAGGTGAGATGATTCGATACCTGTTGATCCAGGGACGGGTTTGCTCTTTCTCACACCAGTTGTAGCTCAGGGAGACGCCTTGGTGTGAGCTAAGTATGCACAGAACACCCCCCCACACACACACACACACACACAGCCAGGTTATTGTTCGACGGCTGGACACGTGATAACAGCCGGAGAAGATTATCCACGCAAGGGTTGTCGAGGGCAACCAAAGAAAGGCCGAGGCAGACGTGTGCTCTCAGCAGCCTGAGGTAGAAATCTTCGTTCATTAGATAATGATGACGAGGTGGCTCGGCTCGGATGGTATTTTTTACGGAAGTGAGGAGTAATTTGCTCAAAGGGCACTTGAGCAAACGAGAGCGTCGGAATGAGGGGGGAAACGCAGACGGAGGACCAGGAAGCAGGAAGCAGGAAATAAGACACGCTTCAATAATCCATAATCGGGGTCCGATGCTCGTCCACAGAAAACCCCACACGCCGCCTGACAGGCGCTTAGCTGCCCTCATAGAACATTTCTTTCCTCATTTATAATTAATAATATAATTATGTAATATAATTGCAGGCAAAGTCAAGAAGATAAATATAGAAACAGTTACAGTAAATATATGAAGAATAAATAAGACTGAAATATAACTAAATGTGAAGCTTCTCTCAAGATCAGGAACAAAGAGCCTACGTTGTGTTTTCTGGGTCAACTGCCTGTGCAGTTTGGGGTCGTTTTGCCGTGACGGTGAGATTACTGCGTGATGATGAGGAGGCGAGGGGCTGTAATCCTGCAGGAGATCACACATCGCAGGAGGAGCCAGCGGCTCCGTTTCCTCAAACGAGGAAATGTCGTTGGATGTTTTGTTGTTTGGAGAAAGGTACCTGGGTGGATTATTGGATCAGGCGGCTCGGCCTGTGGGGGCGCCTGCCAGATGTTCTGTACTCCTCCCCGACTGTCTGCAGAACACGGCGTCCCAATGACACAACCCCCCCCCCCCTCAGTCATCAATCTGGTCCCGTCTCTCCTCCCAGACGTCTCGGTTCAAAATGAATGACTCAGGTTTTCCCCCCAAACGCTGCCTGCAGAGTCTGAAGAACCATTACATCCTCAGATGGGAGGTATTGAATGGAATATATGATTAGAATTTATTATGTTATACTGATGTTTTAATGCATCTTATTGCAACGTCCTTTGATTGCAACTGCAATCAAAACAAGCTGTTTTCCTTGTCAGTAAAAGGGTTTCTAGGGTTATTCTTATATTCGGGTACTAAGCACTTATTTTCCCCCCCGATGTGAAATCACAGAGACGTTTAGTTTTTACAAGTTGCGCCTTCAGCGGGAAGCGCAGACCGAGCACCACAACGCCATCCGAGCATCACAACGCCATCCGAGCACCACAACGCCATCCGAGCACCACAACGCCATCCGAGCACCACAACGCCATCCGAGCATCACAACGCCATCCGAGCATCACAACGCCATCTGAGCATCACAACGCCATCCGAGCACCACAACGCCATCCGAGCATCACAACGCCATCCGAGCACCACAACGCCATCCGAGCATCACAACGCCATCCGAGCACCACAACGCCATCCGAGCATCACAACGCCATCCGAGCATCACAACGCCATCCGAGCACCACAACGCCATCCGAGCATCACAACGCCATCCGAGCATCACAACGCCATCCGAGCATCACAACGCCATCCGAGCACCACAACGCCATCCGAGCATCACAACGCCATCCGAGCACCACAACGCCATCCGAGCATCACAACGCCATCCGAGCACCACAACGCCATCCGAGCACCACAACGCCATCCGAGCACCACAACGCCATCCGAGCATCACAACGCCATCCGAGCATCACAACGCCATCCGAGCACCACGACGCCATCCGAGCACCACGACGCCATCCGAGCATCACGGCGCCATCCGAGCACCACGGCGCCATCCGAGCACCACGGCGCCATCCGAGCACCACAACGCCATCCGAGCATCACAACGCCATCCAAGCACCACAACGCCATCCGAGCACCACGACGCCATCCGAGCACCACGACGCCATCCGAGCATCACGGCGCCATCCGAGCACCACGGCGCCATCCGAGCACCACAACGCCATCCGAGCATCACAACGCCATCCGAGCATCACAACGCCATCCGAGCACCACGACGCCATCCGAGCACCACGACGCCATCCGAGCATCACGGCGCCATCCGAGCACCACGGCGCCATCCGAGCACCACGGCGCCATCCGAGCACCACAACGCCATCCGAGCATCACAACGCCATCCGAGCACCACAACGCCATCCGAGCACCACAACGCCATCCGAGCACCACAACGCCATCCGAGCACCACAACGCCATCCGAGCACCACAACGCCATCCGTGCACCACACCTACCGCCGGCTTTAACGAGTGAGCGTGCAGGCAGGAACGTCTGACTCCTGCTCCATTCTTCCTGTCTTGAGGGGGGGGGGGGGGGGGGGGGTGCTGTCGGAGCAGCCGGTATTGAAATGGTCCCTCTGGTTGAGAGTTTAGTTTCATCTACCCCACCCCACCCCCCCCCCCCCCCTTCGGTCTGCGCCGCACTGCAGCTCCAATCCATCCTGCCTTATGAACATAGTGACATGTTCCGGGAAGGTGCACGAGTGCAGGAGCTGTGCACGTGCAGTGTGTGTCCCATTGAGTGTGCGTCACATGTTTTCCTGTTTTCATTCCTCTCTGACGTCTCACGTGTGTGTGTGTGTGTGTGTGTGTGTGTGTGTGAGAAGAAAGTAAGTGTGGGGGAGGGGTTTAAAATGTTTAAAGATAAGATGAAGAAAGGGAAATGGGGTCAAGGGGTCAGAGAGAGAAGGACGAGCTGTCCACAAATAGAACATTGGATGTTTAATTGCTCAACATTTCTCTGTTCCAATACATTTGCTGCTTTTCTTAGAAAGTAACCTGAATATCTGAATAGTTGGACGCTGTAGTGCCTTCCAATAAGTCACTTCGGACGCCTCAGGGGTTTCAATATGCTGTTATTTAATTCCTTTGTGTCATTCAAATTTCTGGATTGATAACTTCCACGTATAATAACACAAAAATAATCTCACTAAACTTATAAATAAACCAACAAACAAACAAATAAACTAGCTACATTGAACAACCAAATGCCTGCTGACGTCCACGTCTTTCCAACACTCAATTCCAAAAGACAACTTCCAAACTCTTTCAAGGACCCTTTGTCTTCCTCTGACCCACTAATTGGGACAGGTGTGCAGCTTCAACTCTTCTTCAAGGCCTTCCAAGGCCACAAGGTCAGGATTCGCCAGCAGGCGTCACCAAAGTAACTTCGTCGCTCCTACAGACGCTATGTTGTTATTTCAAGCCACTCATTTTGTTATGGCATCACAATACGAGTAAAGTGCTTTGGGGTTTGTGTTTATTTATTTGATCCCTGACGTGTTGACTACAATGTTGACAAACACACCGGCGTCATCGGGGTCAGCAGAAGTGACCCGAGCTCGTGTTTGCAGTCATTCACGTCTATTTGTGATCAGCTGCGTGGACATTTAAAAGATGGGATTTCAGACAGAACCAGGAGAAGAATGAGTTCTACATTCTGCAGACTGCTGTTGGACTTAAAAAGGGAGAGAAAGGGAGGAAGCAGGGAAACAGGAAGAGGAGGGGAGAGACCAGGAGGAAGAGTGACGGACTACTAAGTCAAGGGGGACAAAGGACGAGCGAACAAGAGAAAGAAGGACGAGTCAAAGGAGAAATAGGCTCGATGGAAGTGAGCGAGTTTGCCTCCGAAGGGGGAAAAGAGACCTGCAAATCTTTGGGATGAGGTCATGAGAAGCCGAGACCTGTTTAGAACGAGGCAGAGCGGGCGGCTGGTGTTCCTCTGCTTCATGAAGACACACGCACACGCACAAACACACGCACACACACACACGCACACACACACACGCACACACACACACGCACACACACACACGCACACACACACACACACACACAGCCTTTTAGAAAGCCAACCAGACCTAATCTATTGAATCTGGAGACCTACAGTACATGAAATGGAATCACTAAGAGAGAGGATAGTGCTAGTATGGCAGGTTCTCTGGACACACACACACACACACACACCTGTACCTGACGAGGCGCAGCGAGTAGAGGCGTGGCCTTTGGCTCCCGTCCCACCTGCTGTTAAAATGCTTCGTCCCCGTGGCAACGCTGGACCCAGTTTTCACCTCTTTTTTTAGACACAGGAAGCTCCGCGTACTTTACCGCTCTTGTTATTGTTATTGTTAAGATTATTATACGACACAACACTGGACCGTCGTCACGGCAACAGACGCCATCCGCTGCTCGTGACTTTGAACGTGACGGGTGGGTTGCGGGGTGAAAGATGGAATGGGGCATTGTGGGAAATGTAGGATGCCGTTCACGTGATTTGTGACGGTCAACATGAGCCCTGAAACACACATCTGGACTTGATCATACAGTCCGTGTGTTTATTATTGATCAGTCTTTATTTCTATTTCACTACTTGTCTGTCCTTAAGGAACTTCCTTGTTGATTTCTCCTTCCACATCCGGGGGATGCTGCTCGAGACTGAAAGTCTAGATACCTTTGATTCTGATCATTGTTTATTGTTTATCCGTCTCTTGTGAGGAGCCACACTTTAAGGCAGCTTAAAGCAGTCACTCACACATTTACCATCTCTCCCTTATTGTCTGATCTGCAGCCTGAAAGTTGATCTCGGAGTTGATCCGTCCAGTTAAACCGTAATCCTGTAAGTGCTCACAGATGGACGGAGGAAATAAGAGACAGCTCGAGAATGCTTTACGGTCCGTACTCACCTTCATCGTAATGCTGACAAAAGCCGCTGCTCTCTTTCTACCCCGTAAGTTTTACTGTGATGCCGCAGCGAGCACATTCCAGCCTTCACGTCCAACTTGTTGACATCTTCTTGCGCACAAAGTGCCTCAGACATTCACCCCTGGTGTGTCTGTGGGTCCCGTACTCGTCTCGTACAGCGTTTGGCTGAATTGGAGTAAGTGCCGGATGGTTCTTCGTGAGGCTCGTACTGCAAACCAGCTGAACACAACGTGTACATTCAGGGTGCTTTTCCTCCCCGACGGACGTCCCACAGCTCCTGGCTATCCACATCTCTGTATTATTCATCCCAGCCTGCATAGTCATTTTGCACAAAGGTCATCGGTACAAGCCGGCATTTCTCCCTTTGGTTTTGCACAGAGATGTGGTCGAGTTTCGTCTCCTGTCTGCCGTAGTTGGGCCGCTCCCGGAGGCTTTAACATTGAGATCTTAATACTTCCTCACAGCTGATGATATGAAGCTGACTGTTCCTTTAAATAGATCAATAATGTGGCAGGTGGATTTAATTCTTATGAGGTTATTTACCGTCAGGGCATGGAGCTTTATTAAAAAGGTTCTTCTTTATCTCTATCTTAGAATAGTTGTGGGGATAGAAGAGGGAATTCTAAAGAGTCCCTGTGGCGCTCTCTAGTGGGACAACTGCGAAACCACGTGACATTCAGCCATCGATTTCAAACCTTTTTGTGTGTGTGTGTTTTTAGTGAAGGAGGAGTATGTGTCCGAAGCGGAAGAGGAGCCGGAGGAGGGCACTCTGGCGTACGAGATCCTGCAGCACCGAGGCACGGCCGTCATCTACCCGTTAGCCCCGCAGGACGAGCAGAGTCCAGCGGAGACGGGGGGCGCGGATGAAAACGGTAACCTTCGCTCACTTCTCCTCCTCCGCCCCCTCCGGCTTTGGGAAGCTGTTGGTTAAGCCTTCCTCTCCACCGCAGGCACCCCGGACTCCTTCCCCCAGCTGCACACCTGCCCCTACTGCTCCCGGGGCTACAAGCGCAACGCCTCGCTGAAGGAGCACATCAAGTACCGCCACGAGACCAGCGACGACAACTACAGCTGCGCGCACTGCAGCTACACCTTCACCTACCGCTCGCAGCTGGAGAGGCACATGAGCCACCACAGGGGCAGCAGGGACCAGGTAGCATCCGCCTGACCTCAAACATGTGAACATATGTGCAGCTTGGTGCTGGTGAATTGAGTTCATGTGTTTTTGATTCAGATTGCGACCGCCTGTGTTGTTCTACTTGTGTTTTCTGTGTTAGATTCAGTAATAGGACATGGCTTTTTTGGTCAATTCTAAGTGACTGTAATTGACATAAAAAAGGTCGAAGCAACCCTCTTTGAATACTAATCTTGTGTTGACAATAACAAAAAGGAAACTTCTGACTTGTATCGACTGTTTCTTCTTGTGTCTCAGCGGCACGTTTCCCAGTCGACGGGTGGATCGGGAGGAACAGGTGGAATCCGCAAGTTCAAGTGTACCGAGTGTTGCAAGGCCTTCAAGTACAAGCACCACCTGAAGGAGCACTTGCGCATTCACAGCGGTGAGCTGTCGCCGTGACAACGGCCATTCTCACTCACTCACTCGTACCAGCGCTGTGTGAACTGGTGTTCAAAGCTTTATTAGAACTACATGTCTGTAATCACGATGGATGTAAGTTTATCAGAGCTCATTTGTCAGGATTTAATCCTGAATGTTCCAAACAAGCTTTCCTTTTATTCATTTATTTCAAATAATCATTGCATAAACCGGAAAATAAATAAATATACCATAAATCAGAATATCAAAAACCTAGTAACAGATGAGGTTATTTCAAATATGATTCTGAAAGATATTTCATACCGATAGAGGTACACTATCCAGTCCCTGTAGTAATAATAAAAAAATATATGCACTTATTTGCAACAGTTTCCGTTTGCTCCTCAGGTGAGAAACCGTACGAATGCTCCCACTGCAAGAAGCGCTTCTCCCACTCAGGCTCCTACAGCTCCCACATCAGCAGCACCAAGTGTTTGGGCACCGCCCCTCCCGACGATGTCCCTCGAACGCCCATCAAGCCCCCGCCGCTCTCCACCCAAGCAGCGCCAGCTGCAACCGCTCCGACCCGCGTGATTCTCAAAGAGAAGGCTGAGAGCAAACCCCTCCAAGAGCAGCTCCCCGTCACGCAGATCAAGTCCGAACCCGTGGAATACGAGTGCAAGCCCGCGATGGCGGCGTCCGCGACCCCCGCCGGCGGGGCAGCACAGCCGGCCGCGGTCCCGGCCGCGACCCCCGCCCCGAGTGTGGCGATGGTGGTCCCGACGGTGGGCCTCATGTCGCCCATCAGCATCAACCTCAGCGACCTGCAGAACGTGCTCAAGGTGGCGATGGACGGGAACGTGCTGCGGCAGGTGCTGGGCACGGCCAACGGCGTGGTGACGCAGGGGAAGCAGGGCATCGTGGTGCAGCAGCCGCAGCAGCAGATCATCAGCCTTCCGGCCTTTGTGGACCACGACGGCACCACCAAGATCATCATCAACTACAGCATCGGCCCCGCGGCCGCCACCGCTGCCACCACCCTGACCGCCGCGCTGGTCGCTAAGACCAACCCTGCCCCTGCCCCCGTCCCCGTTGCCACAGCCGCCGCCGCCCCCACCCCCACCAAGACGGTCGAGCCCTCTGTCCCGGCGGCGGCCGACCTCTCGGTCGTGAAGGCGGAGCCAGAGTCGGTGGCCATCGCCGATGTACAGACGGAGGCCATGGCGCAGACGGGAAGGACCCAAAGGGCTCGGCTGCCGAAGGGCAACAGCTCCAGCACCTGCGTGCTCTGCGACGACTGCCCCGACAACCTGGAGGCGCTGCACCTCCTCCAGCACCGCAAGGCCGCCAACGGGGAGGCCGTCGACTCCGCCGCTCTGGACCCCTCGTTCGCCGCGCTGCTCAGCGAGGCGGGGGTGACGCTGGAAGAGCCGCCCGTGGACGACCTCCTCGCGCTCCTCAAGACCTACTTCGCCTCCAACGCCAACCCCGGAGAGGGGGAGCTGGCGAAGATCTCCGAGTCGGTCAGCATTCACGTGGATGTGGTCAGGAAGTGGTTCGCGAAGATGAACTCCGTGGGGACGCGGCGCGGGAAAGACGCGGCGGTTTCAAAGGACGCGGAGACCACGCAATGCGGATCGCAGGACGCCTCGGAGCGCAGCGCGGCGGCGGCGGAGGGGGACGGAGCCCGAGAAACATCCGACAAAGCCTCCTCAGACTCAGGCGCCGGGGACCTCGTCATCATCAAGAGCGAACCGGAAGACGGCGAGCCGGCGGATTCTCAGGCCGAGCCCCTCGACCTCTCCCTCCCAAAGCACGCCGCGGCAGAGACGGCCGCGCCGCCCCCCAAGCAGCAGGAGCAGCCGCTGAACCTGACCTGCCTGAGGAAGGAGCAGCTGGAGGGTCGCACGATCTACGTCACCGCGCCGCAGACCGGCAGGTCCGTCCGAATCATCTCCGCCGCGCAGCTGCCCACGTTGGTGGCCATCGCCGGTCAGGGCACGTTGAGCTGCCTCAACGCCACGGCGAAGCGCACCATCCTCATCCCCCAGCTCACGTACACCTACGCCGCCGCGGCCGGCGGCGCCGCCGGAGCGAAAACCGTCGTACTGAACGGCCACAAGGTAACCTGGTGTCCGTTCTTCTCCGCCCGCGGTGTCATTTCAACATTCACAGTTCAAACAGGGAATCTCTGACGTCTTCTTCTTCTTCTTCCAGTTGCAGCAGGAGAAGAAGTCGGACAGCAGCTCCAACGGCGGCTCCCCGGCGGACGAGCAGAACGACTCAGACTCGGCCGCGCTGATGAAGAAGCGGCGGCTGGAAAACGGCGTCTACCCGTGTGACCTTTGCTTCAAAGTCTTCCAGAAGGGCAGCTCTCTGCTCCGACACAAATACGAACACACAGGTAGGCCGGACACCTGAGAACACGTTTGGGTTCTGGCCAGGCAGCTGGAACTATTTGAGACTCTTGCCGTGACATCATCTGTTATTAATGCGTTATATTTATAACAAAAGTAACTTTTACGGGCCAGCTGGCCTGTAAAAGCACGAGCTCAGTCGACATCAGCTTTCATTGAGACGAGACTCTTGAGGTGCATAAACAGGCGGCATCTGTCATACGTCTGCAAAACGTCTGTTTTGGAGTTCAGTTCATTTTTGTTTTTTACCTGATTAATCAATTTATGCCAGCTGGGTGTTTCTCACCTGTTTACTTCCACTCTGAATTGACTAGACCGGTGCTTTAAAGCTGAGATGAAATGAAAAGTTCCCTTTTTGCATCACATATTTGTGATTATTCTGATTAGCGAGAATGTTTTACAACCTACAACATTTAATGTATGACCCCTTTGTGGGTCCCCTAGTTAAGGGATAAAAACACAAATCACTGTAATTTATTATTCAATTATGCATCGTCTGACTCTTCTCTCACCTGCAGGAAAACGGCCCCACGAGTGCAACGTCTGCATGAAGGCCTTCAAACACAAACACCACCTGATCGAGCACTCCAGGCTGCACTCCGGGGAGAAACCCTACCAGTGCGACAAGTGCGGGAAGCGCTTCTCCCACTCGGGCTCCTACTCCCAGCACATGAACCACCGCTACTCGTACTGCAAGAAGGACTGGCTGGGCTCCGGCTCGGGGCCCCCCGGGGCCCAGCTGGAGCTCAGCAGCCCCGGCGCCGGACTACAGTCGGACAGCCGGACCACGACCCCGCCCTCCCAGCTGGACTCAGACGAGAGGGAGAGCGAGGAAGAGGAGGATGACGAGGACGAGGACGACGAGGCCATGTGCATGGACGACATCCGGGTGGTGCAGGTGGACGACGGCGACTGCGAGATCTACGAGGGCAACTTTGAGGACGAGGAGGAGGAGGGGGAGGAGATCGTGGAGGAAGAAGCAACAGGGGAGCATCAGGCAGAGGTGGAGGAAGTTGTGGAGGAAGACGAGACTGGTGAAGACGAGGCAGAGGGAATTGTGGAGGAAGAAGACGCGGCAGGAGAGGAAGAGGAGAATGTGAAGGAGGGCGCAACACAAGAGGAAGAGGGGGAGGAGTTAATGGAGGAAGACGCGCCCGGAGAGGAAGATGAGATCATGGAGGAAGAGGGGGAGGCGAATGAGATCATGGAGGAAGACACCAAAGCTGAAGAGGAGGCCGAGGCAGAGAAGGTGGTGTCGGACGGGGTCGCTGGTGACGTCCCGCAGGTGGAGGTCGGGAACGATCACAAGGAAGATGAAGAGATGGAAGAGACAACTTCAGAGAAGAAGGAAACGCCGGACTGTGAAGCAAACACGGACAAGAGCGCCGCGGAGGAGTCAGCGGGCGCCAAAACCACCGAGGAAGTGGTGTGACAAACGCCAAATGGAGGATTGGTAATTCTCTCTGTTGATGAATGGAGGGGAATAAAGACAAAGGTGTCAAAGTGTCCCCGTGGTTGCCTGATCTTAACGGTCCACTACTGTGTACAAAAACCCAGGTGTGCCTGAACTTGAAAAGAAAGAAAAACAAAATAGTGACTTTTTTTTCTTTTCACGTGGAGATGAAATATCAGTGTTAAAAATTGTTTATAGAAGTACAGATTTTAAAGCAGGACCCCCCCCCCCCCCCCCCTCGCTGAGACATCAGTGGCTCTTTTTCTTCTTTTCAGTTTGGTCAGTGTTACTAATCTTGTTTTTATTGTTTGTTTTAACCTGTAAAGATGAGAAGAATTTCTATACCTTTTTATCGCCAATGAAGTTTCCTATATCAGTATTTTATTGAGTTCTACGAACAACAACCTCTGCACTACAGTATTCCTGGTTTACCTGCGGATACGCGCCTCACGCATCCTACGCCCCCTCAGTGTTACGCGCGCTAGCTAGCGTTTGCGTCAGTGTTGGTCTTTGCTAGCTAGCATTGCTTTGGTTTTTCAGTTTGACTTTTAGCCTTAAAGAAAACTAAGTATTCTTTGGGAGGGGGGGGGGGGGTGTAACCACACCTGTCCTTTCAGGGATGATCTCGCCGGCTTCTTCTTCTGCTTTTGGTGGACTTGAGTTCCGACTCTGCGTTTTTGGAGTCAGCTGGTCCGTGAAGGCCCCCCCCTCCCTCCTTCCACCCCCCCTCCCACTCCCCAATGCCTCCAGCCTTATGCAAGACCTGTGTGCTGTTAAAAGTGCCATTGAACAGTGTTATGGTTTCCTCTCCACACACGTAGCTGGTGTTTTGTCCCTCTGGTGCCCACGTTGCAGCAGATTTGCCACGATTGCTGCGAGAAGTGATCAGCAGATCAACCGACCCATCCATGGACTGGTTGAGGTGTGTTGAGAGATGGACGTTTTAGGGTTTTGATGCGGAGGAATTATTGACTTCGCCAGTTACTGAAGTTGAAAAAAAGTTTAAAAGAAGCCGTGAAAGCGCTGTGTTGAAGCGGTCCAGACTGAGAAATGAAATGACACGTAAACTTGACACGATCCGCTTCCTGCGCACGTTCAAACACTTTTTTTTTCAATGCAAGTTAACGTGTTTTTAAGTCATGAGTTTTAAAAATGTTTACATAAGTGCTTAAAAAAAATGAAAATGTTCAGTTAAAGCAGATGGAAGTATTGAAAGGTGAAAACCCGCGGGGGATGTGACCCGGCTCTCCGGCGCTCTGCAAGGAATCTAAAAAATGCGACGATTTGAAATTTTGCCAAACTTGTGCACTTGTTCTCAGAGGGGAAACAAAAAGAGGATTTGTGGCTTCAGGTAACAAACGTTAGTGAACATGGTCTCTTCTACCAAACAGTGTTGATGATATTAGTTTGTTGCATCGTGTGTCCTCTGTATGTTTTTTTGTTTTTTGTTTTTCCAACAGTATTAGAAACCTTTCACAGATTAAATAAAATGTACCTGTTTAGTTTTTAGAAGACTTTTTTATATTTATGTGTCTTATTTTTATATTTTCTTTTATGGTTATTTATTACACATTGTAGTGTACATTACTGTAGTTTGAATTGATACAATAATATATTTTAGTATTAAAAATAATCTCAAGACAAACAAAAAGGAAAAAACAACCAAAATGTGGTTCTGGGAGCTGAAATTTGTTGTAACAAAAAAAAAAAGTGTTCTGTAAAAATCTGAAAATCGACAGGAATGAAGTGAGGAATAGAAACTGTTACAGGTGCATCCGCTCTGCGTCGTTCTGAAGCTACTGAATCCCCAAACGCCATTTTGCAAAAGCACGAGTCGTCGTTTTAATGAAGGATCTGGTTCTAAAGCCTCCTTTTTATTCCCAAGCCAAACTGAGGTCGCCCCGTTTTCTGTTCCGTGCCAACTTGTTCCATCGTACCGCCGCAGGCCGCATAGCGTTTGTTCTGTCCTCTGTAAACTCACTGTCTTTTTCTATTGTTTGTGCTCCATTTTTATGACTCCATCACAATAAAATATAAGACAGCACGCTGCTAGTTTTTGCTTCTCTGCTTCCTTCTGCACTCAAACACAGTAGGACACACACACAGGTGTTTTATTCCTTAAAAGAGTGATTTAGGTGTAAAAAGAGAATAGAAATAAGCAGTGGGCATTGAGCAATTGAACACCAGGTGGGACTTGTATATGTGGGCTGGTGGACTTGAATGACACTGAACACAACATTATATTTAATGGTCTTTATTTCTCGACTACTCTTTGAATAGAGAGCAGTGTTTGGTGATGATCAATTTTATGACTTGAAATCAACCGTATACAATTATCCCTCTAACATTTCACAAAATAACTGCAGTAGTAACCCTCCTGCAAATGTAATAAAAGAAAGAAAACAAACCACACAAAAAGTACCACACAGTAAAACCCCTCCAATGATAACAGAATGCATAGGAGGGTAAAAAGTTCAGAGCGTCATTAGCCTCGTAGCTCTCTCATCAACACTCAACACATGAACATCATCTAAAAACATCAGACCAAACAAAACAACCAAACTTTGATTCTTGGTGGAGGTTTTGACACTTATTTGTCCTCTCGTCAGTAGGAAAGGTTCCATAAAAATTAAGTTAAGATGGGCCCTAAACTAGAAGAGCAGATAAACCTTCCGCAAGGGGGATGTGTAGCACATTATTTGGGCAAGAGGAACCCAGATACTATCTTTCTGAAGGACACAGATAAAAATGAAATTATTGCTATAGTTAATAACTACAAATAAAATAAAAAAAAACATCAAGAGACTGGAATGGTATTGATATGACAATAGTAAAAGAAGTTATTATTAATATAGCAGATCCCCTAGCACATATCTGTAATGTTTCACTTCAAACGGGCTTCTTTCCAACCAAAATGAAAACTGCTAAGGTAATTCCGATTTTCAAAGAAGGTGAAAAAAACCTTTACAATAACTACAGACCAGTCTCCCTGTGAAAATATTCAGTGATGGAAATTTAAATTGTATTTATTTGTGAGTGTGAGTATGCGTGCGTGTGTGTGGGTGAGAGAGTGTGTGTAAGAGAGTGTGTGTATGTATGTATGATATTAATCTTCAAAGTAATATATACTAATTGAGAATATGGATAAGATAGGGGTGGGTATCTATAAGCTTTTGCTTCCCTCTACTCCTTTTCTTGAACAAAAGGTGACTTTTCTAATTTCATTTTGTGGTCTATGTCTATGTTGATTTTTACATTTTTTATTTTTTAATGT
The DNA here is from genome assembly GCF_949316345.1 of Pungitius pungitius. Lineage (NCBI taxonomy): Eukaryota > Metazoa > Chordata > Actinopteri > Perciformes > Gasterosteidae > Pungitius > Pungitius pungitius. Next base: position 67,154 of record NC_084914.1, read on the forward strand.
CTACATGTTCAAGAAATAAAATGCTTCAAATCAAAATCAAAATGTACTCTGGTCTTTTCCTTAAAAATGTATCTATTAATCTCAATGTGATCAATCAATGAAGGTATGAAGCTGAAGGAGAGGCTTCCTCCTGAAGCAGCAAAATGAAGATCCATCACCGGGTGGTGCTAGAAGACCATGGAACACCTTTACCAGAAGCACAAAGAACCAAATAGAAGAGCAGCTGAAAGTAGATGGCTCTCTTTCGACAGATGTTTCCAACGGGTAAGAACCGGTTCTTAATGAGCTGTTAATTCTACCACCTTTTAAACCATCGATGCCTCTGCAGACAAACTGTGGGATCATAACCCTATTTTAAGCAGTGTTTATGAATGTGCATTTTAATCAACTTCCCCTCAGTTAAAGTTGTGTGAACCCTGTCCTGCTTCACAAGTTGTCTCACTTGGTTCCGACGCCTTAATGCGACCCACATTAGTCCGCTACGCTGCGTCATCAGTGCCAACGCGTCCAATTAAATATCCATGAGTGACCAAGTGAAGTAGGTTAATCATTCATCATTGATAAACTGTTTTCTTCAGCGGGGCCTCGATCTCTTTCTGGAATGATGTGGTTTACAACGAGCTGTATGTGAAATAGTGGGGAAGTGGGGCCAAATATTTGCTATAAGCAACTTATGAGACAACCAGGAAGGAAACAGCAGTTATTACGAGTGCTGTCAGTTAAAACATGCGTTTAACGACGTTAACACAAACCCATTTTAACGACGTCAATGTCTTAATCGCGAGATTAATGTTTTCTTTTTGTTTTTTATTTGGGGGGCGGATGGATGACTGATGCCTGAAAATGTGAACAGGCCTGACTGCTTTGTTCAATATTAAGCCCTGGTTTAACTGCACCACAGGCTGAGTCCTTGTTTACCTGAAATGTGCACTTTATCATTTGATTTTGTTCCGCCCTGTTTGGCAATGTTGTTTTTCAGTAAAATAAAACATCTGCATGAAGAAAGCCAATCCACTTTTCCATGTTGAGCATTAAAATGAAGAAAAAATTATGGAAAAAAATAAATGAAGGGAGATTTAGAATAGATAAAAAATTGTGATTAATTGAGATTCATTTTGAGTTAACTAACATTATAACATTAATGCGATTAAACATTTTAATTGTTTGACAGCACTAGTTATTGCTCATTTGCATTAGAAGGAAATGGACCATTTTGCATTTTAAGGAACTCAAATATTTGTGCTCACGAGTCAGCGGAGTCCCAGAAAACAACAAAGAAGTTCAAAATGTTTATGCCAAGATGTCATTCAGAATCCCTGTTGTGTAAATTCATATGTATTTTTTCAATGTGAGGCGAGTTTAAACAGCGACGACCACAGCAACCTGCACCAGGACTTTTTTTATTATTCTGCATTCTCCGCAGCTCGTCCACGCTTCGTTAGGACCAGTTTCAAAAAGTATATTATCAGCCCTCTGAGGGCCAGACTTTGTCCATTTTATCACCAGTTGTTTAACAGAGGCCGGACGGGCGATTACCCATGAGCCCCGTGGGGCCAGGCATCCTGAGACCCGAGTGGTCGGCCAGTTGACGCGGTAACGAGATTTGGGGTGGCAGTCTTCGGGGGGGGGGGGCAGCCGTCACGTCTGCAGAGGAAAAGTGAACCTTCAGACTGGTGATTAATGGCTGCCAGAGGTTTAACAGCGAGGAGGAATGTTAAATTGTTTCCTACGAGAAGAGAAGCAGGTGAAACATGTTATAATGTTACAGTCATTCGTGAATCCATACATCGTTTGTGAGGATTATAGTAGAAGTAATGTAGTGATAATTTAAAAAACGGGTCATTTGTATGATACACATTTATTTGTTTTAAATACAAAAATATAGTATAAGTCTAAGAATAAATACAGCAACAATAACTTACATTCCCTTTACCTCATGTTCGATCAGAAGAGGGTCTCCATTATGAATTCAGCATTTTTCTGGCTTTTTTTTAATATTAGGTGCTGTTTGACTTGTGGAGGAATATCACCTCTCAATATGTCACACAAACTGAAGATTTAAAACATTGATCAATCAATGCTGATAATCCTTGTTTGAAGCTTCCACAATCACCCATAATGCACCTACCTCTGATCCACGGATGACGTCAAAGTGGATTCATTGATCTGATTCTGTTCTCTCATCTCACGACTTTAAATGATTCACGCAGCCGAATCGTGTGACTCATCTGAGTTAAACACTTGAGACTAATGTTCTCCTCTTAATATCCTCTTCATCTTGTGCATGTTCCCCTCACCTGTGGTCCGCTGAAATAAATCAGAATCGCACCCGGCGTCTGGAAAAAAACTTTATTCTCTTCAAACATTTTGTCCGTAACCAAACAACCAGAATTCAAACCCTCTGGAGGTTCATTTCCTCACGACATGTCACTGCATCTCACTGTTATTCACCAATAGGAACCATTAAATAACAACACCACTTCAACTGTAACAGTGCACAGACGCAGGTCCACCAACATGGTTTGATGAAAAATCCGTCCGAACCACATTTGACAGGAATCCCAAACTGCTGCTTACACATAAGAAGTCAGAATGTTGCCTCCCTGTGCTGTATCTATAGGGTCAACTATAGGCCCTTAGATTTTGGAGGTAAATATCCTGTTTTTACCAGCTGCTTCATAGCAAAGTGATCTTTTCTGAACATCTTCTTGTTCAAGCTGTCTGATTGCAATTTACTGGTCATGAGAAATGTATAAATCTTTCTCTAACACATCAAGGGTCACCCAGACAATAGCGACCTTAATATCTTGATATATCGTTTTTGTCCCTATTGCCGAGGCTCGTCATATTTAAATGTTTCTCACCTTTATCAATGTCTTTGAGCAGTTCCAAAGTAACATTATCCTTCATTTGTGTCCCTCTACAACAAACACTCTCTTTGTCATTGTCTCCTCGTTGCCATTTGATGTCAAATATACTGATGTGGATCCAGTTTACGGATTATAACTCGATCCATAACTCAGCTGATGAAAATAGTGAATGTTCCCTCCATGAACATATTCGATTACTGAATGTATTTCCCACCAAAGACTGATTTAAAAAAGGAACAAATGGGCTGAGGATTTATAAATGAATGAATGAATGAGGATGAAGGAGGACTATTATTAGACGACGTCCTGCACAGGTCCTGGCTTCACACGTGTTCTTACCCATACACCAAAAAATACTGATACCTTTGCATCTTCTCAATATGACAAAGTGACTTTCGCCGAATATTGTTACAAAGACATTGATTGCACATTTACTTTTTTTTTTAACTGAAAAGAGGAAATCAACACCTCATAAGTGCACTGTTTGTTTCCACTGTTTTCACAACTCACAGTAAAGCATCAGCAGACTCAACTGTGGGTTTGGTTCTGTGTGTTTTTTTCTGCTGTTGGGCCACTTCCTTCGGGCCGAGTATCTGAGTGCAGCGCGGCGCCCGCTGGCCTCGTCCCTCAGATGAAGTACTCCTTTGGCTTTTCGGTGGAGACGCTCTGGGAGTCCCTCTGGTCGGTGAAAGCGAAATCTTGGCTGTCCTCCCGTTTGACCCCCTCCGCCTCCTGGCTCCGGTACGTCTCTTTCCGGCGGTACAGGAACCTGCCGCCGATCGCCAGGCCGCTGGCCATCACGAAGACGGCCGCCGCTATGACACCTGCCGGGTGGAGGACGCTCGCCGTCAATGTGCATAAATGCTTATGTTTTGGATTCTTAGCAAACTTTCAACAACATTAAACTGAATTTGTTAAACTATCGAGTACAAGAAGTTTCATTTAATTGGAATTCTAAAATCAATTTAAAACTTTAATGGGATGATATTTTTTGCCTTCAAGATAACGGAAATAAGTTTTCACATCAGCAAGCGGTTCCTGCTTGGGTTTCACTACGTGGGCCTTTGTGACACATTTTTACATGATTTCTTATTATCTGCACCATCTATAGATTGAAGCTTTTCAGTCTGTTTGACTGTAAAAGCTAAACATCTGTCCCCCCCCCCCCCCCCCCCCACCCTGTTCCTGGTGAACCTGCAGGATTGATTTCTGCACAGAATCTAAGATGCAATAATCTCATTGATCTTCTTCACTCGGTCACATAGAGAGTTCGGCATTACATTCATAGCATTTGAAGTTAATGCGAGGAACAAAGAACCAAAGGTTCAGTACCTCCAATCAGAGCCGAGTCGGTCCCGATGGAATTGACTAAAGGCTGACCTGAACCCACTGAACCAGACTGGTCTACAGCAGAGAAGACAGACAGAACATGAACAAATAAAACCAGGAACAGAACAGATGTCAAAGAGACAAAAAAAGCAGGAATTACAGAAAAGATGGGGGTAATTAAGGGAAGAAGGCCAAAAAATAAGTGGGTCAGAAAGGGATAGACAGAAGAAAAACAAGATCAGAACATCAGATCACATCTCCAGATGACTTTATTAAAGCATCCCAAAGGAATTAAAGCACCGATCAGTCCTCGTAGAATACACAGTGAGATCAACGAGCCACTTCATGAAGTGGAAAAGCAACGTTAACACGCAGAAATGAAAAGAACAAAGAGGCGGCTTTCTCCATAAGAACCTGAGAGCAGATGTACAGGAAAGGAGATGAAGAATAACGCACTCACTCATGTTATATTATATTATATTAAGGCTTGTGGAGCCATGTTCTGTGTGCATTCATCCAAACAAACGGCGGTAATGAAGGAACACGTCACTCAGTGAAACAGTATGGACTCTATGACAGACGTTTCTGAGCTTCTACACGTTGGAAACAGGCACCTGATGATTTGTAAACTTTGAATACTTGTTTTGACACTTTTGTAACCGTCGTATAAATCGACCACCTACACGTCTCTACTAAATGTGACTCCTCCCCTTTTCCTACCTGACAGGCGGCGCGTGTCCTCCACCGCGTGGGGATTGGCCGAAGCCGAGGAGCCGCAGCTGGACCGGACCAGCGGCCCGGTGACGACGACGGGGCTGCTGTGCGGGTGGAGCAGAGCGGCTTTCAGGGGGCTGATGGAGTTGAAGCGGACCACCGAGAGACAACCCGTGAAGCCCAGGGACGCCAAGCGGGACAGCTGCGGCTCCACCGCGTCCGTCCCTGGAGACACGAGCGCCACAACTTCAATGGATCTGTACTTACGTTTGTTGTGTTCGGCGTGCAGAGCCTGAACTTTTAGTAAATCACCATCATTATCGATGCTTTTGTGGAGAACTTTGGAAGCGTGTAAGAATGTGAAAACGCTCGCAGGCGCAGGTGGTCGCACACGGTTTCCACGGCAACCCCAGCGGGTGGAACGAAGTACCGACGCTGTGACCAAATCCATTTTGAATTGAACCGATTTCAATTAAATTTCCTGAATGCTGAATCACATTCACATAGTAATTTGTCTTTATTCAATACAAAGAAACGCTGGCTTGTGAAAGATCGAATCAAAATGTATCCGAGGTTGTTTGAAATAAACCAGGTTTTCTTAACCTTTAATTGGTAAAAAATGCAATGGGCTCCTTGAAAAATAAATGAAAAGATATACTTTTACCACTACCTACTTCTATTTATTATTGTTTTATAGTGCTGATACTCATTTAAAGCTGCTGACCTAAAAGTGATGTTTTATTAAACTAAGTAGCCAGTGGCCTTTTTAAATGACTCGTGTAATGGAACACCAGAACTTCTGTGGCTCCATTCAACTTGCCTGCATGCACTTTGAATCTGACTCACGTGCACTCTGACTCACGTGCACTCTGACTCACCGTGCACTCTGCCCAAGACCAGCGACGTGATGCCGTTCAACTCTCCATCAGATGTCAGGTTGAAGTCTTCTCTGGGACTTTGGTCGATCTGAAATGAGCCAATAAGAATTTGGTAAAACTCTTGTTGTGGCCTCACGCATCGGCGTCACGTCTTAAGCATGAACTACATCCTTTTACACGCCAGTGGAGATTTCGGGCTGAAACTCTTTTTGGTCCCCCCCACCGCCCCCGATGGCCCTCCGCGGTGTGTCGCTAATGCTACAATGTTTCAAGGGGAGGGGGGGTCACCTTGTTTTTCATCTCAGGGTGTTTAGAAATAATCAGACATTCATGCTGCCAGATGGAAGAAGAAGTTCACTTCATTTATCACCCAAAACCTGCTGTTATGAGGAAAAGATGTGAAGTCCGCTGCTGTCCTCACATGGCCTTATTATCTCTGAGAGGAGGGGCTTGTTCATGACTAACTAACATTGAACACACATGTGACCTTCCACGTGTCTCTGGTAGATTGTGGGAAATTGTCAAACTGTCCTCGTTCCCACAGGAGTCCACAGAGCGATGGAGGCTATATATTGTTCATCAGATCTGCTCACTACATCAAGTTAAATTGGGGGACACATCTAATGTCTCCGTACATGTACAAGTTGTGGTTAAAAGCAAAAGTGTGTAACTGTACATGGCTTTGCTGTTAAGGTTTGTGGAATCAAGTTGGTCAAATACACAAATACGAGAACCTAAAACACGTAGCTTATCAAAAAGACACAAAAAGGTCAGAGCTTTTACTTTGAAATGAAAGTAGTCGAGTCCATTAGAGCCTTCAGAGTAGATTGAGATTGTGCAGTTGTGTGTGTTGTCACCAGGCGTTGGTTGGTGGTCGTGTGCGCCGTGGTACCTGCAGGGACACAGCGTCCTTCCGCCTCCTGACGGAGACGGCGTGGAGTCGTCCGTCCGCCAGGCTCCTCGCGGCGCTCCTCAGCACCTCGGCGCCTCTGCTGCCGTCCAGCTTGTATCTCACCTCCAGCTTATCTACACACGCAAACGCACAAAAACCTGTTTTTTCGCTTGCCAAACTCATTTAATAGACGTAGTTTTTACTTCTTCGGTTGAGCATATGAATCAATAAAAGCTTATTTAGTGGATCAGAACTTCATTCCCCATCATAACACATCTCTGAATCTAAACTAAATCAAAAAGTTAAATGCAAATTCAATGAAAGCCGTGTGAGGTCTTTGTGCTTTTGTGATTAATAAGAATTAACACGTTGTTTCTTGAAAGGATTGACTCCGTTAAGTGCATTTACCTGACGTGTCCAGGCTCAGAAACGACATGCCATCAGTCAGCTTCCTCTGAGTCATTAATGCAACAAAGTAAACGGCTAATCTGCCAGTAAAAGGAACATTTTCATTGGATTACTGGATGCTAAAAATGTCACTTTAAATTCAAAGTGCATTCCACTTCTCTTGAAAGCCTCGAGATATTTATGCCACGTATGTTATAAAATACATCAGCGGGTTTTCAGGCATTTTAATCAGCAGCACATCGACCCGCCAACCGAAGCTTCAGCATCACTCATCACGTCCTCACGATGAAACACTAGACGCCTCTTCTTTTGGTTTTCTTCTTTTTAATATCAGTTTGAGAGTAAAACATGACGAATAGCCTCACTGGGCAGATTAAAAAACAGTAGAGATTGACGCGTGATTCCAGGGAGAAGAACAATCTGGTAAAGTTTGGGACTCTGTTAAGTTGCAGAGGAAGAGGAAGAGGAGGAAAGGAGGAGGAGAGGTCGACATCAGGAGAGGATCAAGTGAGTGAGGAAGAAGTAAGACGAGTGGCAAAAAAAAAAGGTTGAATGAGGAAGGCAAAGATGGTCTGAGTCTCCTTCAAAATAAAAGCCTCCCCACCGTGCTTGTTGATGAGCAGGGCCAGGGACTCCCCGTGGTGCGAGCTGACGTAGAGCAGCAGAGCCGGACTCTGGGTGGTCCTGAAGCTCAGGGAGACGTCCTCTCCTCTCAGGGTGGTGTCGGAGTAGATGGAGGAGGGCCGGGCGCTGCTGTTCCGCCCCGACCCACGCGGCTGCCTGAAGGTGTAGCTCACGGTCGTCCCCGGCAGGAAGCGGGCCGACACCTCTGGAGAAAGAGACAGGAGAGGTTGTAACGCCTCTTCAGAAAGGAACAATGAAAGCTGAGAAATCTTCAAACAGAGCTCTGGCAAAACAAACCTCAAAGGCATCTTATTGAGGCTTTTTATTTTTAATGCAGACATATTTAAACCTCTTGAATCTCAATGCAGTTTGTGTAATGTTCTCGTATCAAGAGTTGTCTTCTTTTGTTTCCAAAATACGACGCTTTGTTCTCCACGATGCTTTCGTTCCGCAAATACGAGACCCGCAGCTTGGATTGCTATGAAGTAACCCACACCAAAAAGGTCGGGTACCGGCTGAAAACTAAAATAGTAACACGCTAACCATTTGAAGTGCTCGTGATGACACCTGCAGCGTGCGTACCTGTGTGACAGAAGGCTCCGGTGTACGCCGACAGGCCGCAGTCACACAGGAAGCCGTTGGCCCTCTCGGCACAGCGGCCCCGGTTCCGGCACAGCGACCCGTAGCTGCCGCAGTGGCCCGGGCAGCCGGCCCGGACGCCCGGCGTGATCCTCGCCCTCTCCTCCAGGTCCAGGGCGACGCCGTTCAGCCGCAGGGCGCGGATGCACCCGCGGAAGCCCTTCTGCCTGGACGCCGTGCCGCCTGGAAACACGCAAGTGCGCCACAAGCTGTGAAGGTGTCGAGGCGAGATGAGATGACACAAGCAGAACGTTCAATTTCCTTCACTTTCAATCAATTGTGCCACAAAACGGGACAGATGAGCTGTGACAGCCGACGAGCGAATGACAGGCGTCAAGAGTTCAGACTCTTTGCTTCGGACACCAGTCAGTAAACCCATTAAGTCACGGAAGCAGGTCGACAAAACTTACAAATGCAACACCTGAAGCTCACTGCCAATTTTTTACATCGACTGAAGATGAATTGGTTAATTGATTGATTGATCGTTTTGATTAGAATACGATATTTGGACAGTCATCATCAAATATGAGTGTATGGAAATGAAAAGAGAGTAAAAAGTTGGCCCTTTTTCGCCCTTAAAGGCGAGACTCACAGCGTCATTTCATCCTCTCAATTAAGGATTCGGTGCCATGTCGAGGTAGAAGGTTTCTGCTGCTATAAGTTCACAAAGGTTTGTTCATCGTTTCAAGCAAAACGGTTGTTTTGAGGACCGAGGAAACCCAGAGAAGATTACTGTAGGTTTTAATCATAAAACCCTTTAACATACAGAAGCAACAATTACAACCCTAACCCTACGACTTTGAAAAGCTTTACAGATCCAGTGAAAAATAGAGGATTCCAGTAGTAAAACATTGATGGTTTAACATCAGGCGATCAGAGGAATTACCTCGCAGGAGGTCAGATCGTTTGTACACGCTTGAGGAGGGATTTGTGGGGCAAAGATTAAAGCCAACATCAAAAAGTCCAAATGTTGACGAGTCGTTCAACATCAGTAAGAATTCCGACCTGCGCGAGGTCACGCTGCGAGGTCATGCTGCGAGCGTGGAGCTGGAGAGGGCGGATGAAAGCGAGCATCGACGTGTGCTGCTCACAACACAAAGCAAACTCTGAGGAGAGAACTCTGCAGGAGAGAATCTTTGATCACACGTCCACCGGCACTTATGCAGCAAGAAACACGCTGCGCTATTTGAGAGGATGAAGTAACATTCAAAGGTGAAGACGGGCTACAGCGGATGGTTATTCACTCTCTGATCTTCAGCCCCACTATGTGAATAAATAATACAAAATGAATTACCAAAACAAACGAGGCCAGCACATTTCTTTGTGTTAACACACGATATTGGATGGATAATTCAGAGGTGAGAAGAGAGGTACAGGATTTGCAGAATGAAAAGATGATGAACTTTCATCATTTTCTCCCCTGTAGCTCCAGCGACTCGCCGCTTTAAGCATCCAATGGTGGCGAGCGGCTCAAGGCGTTTAGCCGCCAGCAGTGTGGCACTTTAAGACAGAATATTTATTCTCCTGTTAAAGGAGTCCATAGGAAGAGGTCAGACCTGCTACTGTGAGGCCTGAGTCTCAGTGGATACACAACGCACGCTGCAGGACTGTCTATAACAGACACGTTTCACATCAACCAACAACACCGAGCCGACAACAACAGTGAGCCAATAACACACAGAATTCCTTTAAGGGGTTAACCCCAGTCGGACGTGGAGAAGGGTCACATTGTGGACAACATGCACCCTGGATCCTCTACGAACAGAAATTATCATCCTCTTTATTTATCACAACATGGCGAAAATTAGTCTTTTCCTCATTTAGGACTCAGTTTTTGGTATCAGTGTATACATTCTTTATGCTTTCTAGATGGAGACTGAGTATTATATAGAAAAAACAAATATTATATTTCATTTGTTTGTTGATGGAAGAGAGTGAAGTCAAGTCCAGTTGAGCAATACTTTTAAGAGTCCCCAAGAGTGACAAGAAAGATCCCATAGATGCCTGGTGAAGATTATTGGACGCAATGGCCCCCCTTTGTAAGGGACTTGTTCTCCTTGAAAAGACAGCGAGACCAAGCTCAAATCGTGTCTGTTCCACAGAGAACTGCTGCCAAAGAAACACAGTTTGGATTTCTGCCGGGAAATAAAACTAAAAATATATTTGACTGTTGAGACAGCGACTGGTTCTCCAGACAGCGATGAGAGACAAGGCTTAGAGAAAAACAAGAAAAAGAGAGAAAACTAAAGACTACTGCTAAAGAGTGTATAACCCCCCCCCCCCCAGTGAGATTAATGAGGCCAGAACCCCCACAGGACACACATCCATGCTATTAAACCACAGCTCAAAGCAGCCTGAAGCGACGGCGTGCACGATACCGATGAACAGCTGGCTGTTGAGCTGCAGGTGGAGGTGTCCGTCGGCGGGGGCCTCCCGCGCCGCCACAGGAAGTCCGTCCAGGCGGAGCGACGCCTCCCTGACGTTGCGCTCGGCCCGGACCCGGTGCCACCGGTCGTCGTTCAGGGGGACGCCCGAATCCACACCGACCTCCAGTGGCCCGTCGCCGACGTCCAGGGAGAACACCACCCGGGTGGAGGCTGAGGGAGGGGTAATGGGGCAGTGAAGGGAGACAGTGAAGGATAAAAGCACAAAAAAACCTAATTGATGCAATGTATGAGTCGTACATCATACATCTCACGTCGTGTTGATAAAGAACCCAAGAATTGAACCCGACAGAGATCCGATTTGACCTTGACTCAAAGCTGCTGTACAGACGCAACACGTGAGACGCTAAATAATTGTGACAAATTTCCTCAAGCTGGATGAAGATATATTTGATTCAATCACAGCTTTTGAAAACACAATTACTCCTTGTAAACGACTCCGACTGAATGCAACGCCCTGACCCTCAATCAGACGCTGGGTCGGAGCGGCTCGGGCTTCAGCACCACGGACAGCGCAGAGTAGACGATGATCCCCCCCCCCCGAGGAGAGACACCGTGTGTGTGTGTGTCCCTTTAAATCTCATTTCTAAATCAACCTTCTACCAGAAGAAGCACAACAACCAAAGCAGGAAAGAAATAGAGAGAGGAGAGAACTATGGAGGTTGTACGTGATTCCATCTGTAAAAGTCATTTCAACGTGAACCTCCAGATACCAACGTAACCAGATTAACACGTGGACAAACTAAACCACCACATACTACTAATAAAATAATCAGTGGACAGGAGTTAATGGTGAGTCAAAGAGATCATGAAGGTTTCTGAAAAAACAACGGATTGGAGTTGCCTTTTTATTTTAAAATAAAATAACTTTTTATCGACTAGGGTGGTGTTGACTTTGGATCAAATCTGCCCCCCAACCCCCCTGCTCACAGCTCAGTTCGATCCGGATGAAGTCTTTGATGCCCAGGTTCTCCAGGAAGACCCCGGAGGAGGCCGTGGTTTTGAACAGGAAGGAGATGTCTGCGCTCAGCTCTCCGTGGAAGGTGGGGAAGTGGAGGTACGACGTCTCCTTGTCGAAGAAGGCGGCGTTCCAGAAGTTCTCTGACAAACGCAAGCAGAGATTCTTTGAATGAAATCAAATCAGAAACAAATTTGCCAGACTTTTGACTTAATGAGGTGAAAACAAACAGCTCTGTGGGAAACGTTTCTATTTATCTATATTCTATTAATTCTATTTACAGGAATAGTTTTGTTTGAGCTTCACAGATGTTTGTAAGTTGGTCGACAGTATTTCTTATAACTGAGCGGTTGGACTTACTGTCTCCGTGGCAACGGAGCGGCCCCACCCGGTAGGCGGCCTCCGACTCGGCCCTCTGGACGTCGCCCAGCACCAGTGACCTGACGGGGAGGTTCTCCTTATGGGTGATCAGGCCCGAGTCCTCCGCCCTGCAGAACACAAGATGATGGAGAAGCTCAGCTGGAGGAAAAGAGGGAGGGAGGAGGTGCAGGATCGGGACAATAATCATACGCAGAAGGAGTCGATCTGGAGAATGTCGCTCTTGGGACGAGTCGACTCGATGGACATCTTTCGTGGGAATGATTTACTCGTGAACCCGTGCAGTCAACGCCCCTCCCCCCGCGATCCATGCAACATGCTCCTCTTCAAACAGGACGCGTCCATCGCAGCTTCACGCTCTGTATATAATATATATGTATGTATATTATATATGTATAATCCTCCTCTTAGCGCGGCTGCTCTGATTAAACACACAGAGAGCACTGGGAGTGTGCACAGCACTTTGTGATCGTGATGAAATATTGAAGAGCTCTGACTATAAAAATAGAGTAGCCGTTGTACAAATAGCTTCTACCGGGAAATGAAAAGGAGGCAAATGCTGGACTGCTTACAACATGTGGGAAGCTCAGATCTCTTTTGTTTTTTCCTCTTGGTCAATGATCCCAATCGATTTGTTGCAGCTGTTGATAGTTTAAAGTTAGAAGACTAAATAGAATTAAAATATCTTCAGACTTCTGTGCACCTGCAGACGGATTCAGCACCAATGGTCTAGGAAAAGCAGTTTAGGGCACAACTTAGGAGGACTATCTCTAATGATCCAATCCATATGACTATTTGTTTATATTAGTAAAACTCTGTTTAATGTCACGAATAAAAGAAATATCTTCCAAATGAGGCCGAAATGGTCTTTTTCCCTACGTGTGTTTGTCTAGTCTTCTAAGTGTGACCCTAAAGCTCTGAGTACCACTCGGCGCGGTCGGCGTCACAGTTGCAGTAGTGCTGCGGGTCCACGCAGTCGCCCTGCAGGCCGCATGCACACTGCCGGCTGCCCGGCTGAGCGCCGCCCCAGTAGGTCTGGACCCGACCGGGACCGGGACCCCCGAGCCACCAGCTGAACGGAGAGCCCTCTGAAACACACACACACACACAATGTCGAATGTACCTCGGCTCGGTGAACATCGCTGATATGAGAACAGGGTCAGGAAAGGGTCTCATTCCTAAAATATATATAAAATGTTGTTTATTTTCATTGTATTTTACTCAAATTCTGTCCCGCACAACAGTCCGTCCAACAAGAGATGTGCGAGTAGCCGCAGGTACTTTTCTCCTGGGGGTTTAGTTTTTGTACAAAATGCATCATTTCTCTTGATTCAAATATCTCAAAAATGCTTAACAACTCTCTTTGTGATTTGCTGGTTGCAGGTTTAGAAAAGTCTCACTTCAGAGAAAATAACGCAACTTGCTGATTTCAATCTCTCTGAGAACATTTTGGGCCACGTTGTTAAAAACCATTTTTCTTTTTTTTAAAAGGCACTTACCTGGAGTGTTGAGGAGGCGGGACTTCCTGCAGCGGTAGGACAGCTCCTGTTGGCAGTGCTCTGATTGGCTGATGGCGGCCAATAGCTGCTCCTCTTCAGTGGAGTAGTTGAAGTGAAGTAAATGCTGGCGTGCAGCCGGAGACGGCCGGACTCTGGTCAGCTCCGTGTTGTTGTGCTGGATCTCCATCCACGTGTTCTCCTCTTCACAGACACACAGACACGCTTTTAAATGTTAGAAGGTCAGAAGGTCAAAGTTCTTCTCCCTTAACTCTGATTTAATTTCCACAAGTAACACTTTTGTCTAATATCTTAAAGGGAACGCATTTCATAAGTAATTTAATTATAGAAAACGATGATACGAGGAACAGGATGTGCGTGCGTGTGCGTGCGTGTGTGTGTGTGTGTGCGTCACCTGTAATGTTGCAGTAGACCAGCTGCGGTCTGATTGGTCCGCTGCCGTCCACGTCGATATAAAAGTGTCCCGACGTGTTGCCGTTGTGTTTGTACGCCTCACAGGACGGTTCGTACACAGCTGGGAGGGAAATAATGAGATCAGCTCGACATGAATCAGCTGGCACACGCACACAGGACTACGCGCTGTGGAGGATTGTGTGTTGCTGCATCACTGTCTCATAAACAGAGCAAGAAAATCATCCGGGAGCACAGAGACTCAATGAATAAAACTTCAGACCTTTATCAGCCCTGCCCCTCCCCCCCCCCCCACACACACACACAGACCGGGGCATCCTCCAGAATCAAAGAATCAAGCCTTTCCAGTCAAATCCATATCTCAAGGTCCCCACACTTTGCTCCACAGCCAAAGGCCTTTTATTCCTCAGTGAGGTTGGAAAAAGATTCGCCCAGAAAAAACAAGGGTTTGTTCGGGGTTAAAAATGTCTTCGGACCATTTTTCGGGCCTCTTTTCTTCTGTCACAATTCACAGTTTGCAGCACTTGAAGAGAGGAGAAAAAGTAAGTATGGCGGGTAAGTGCTTCTATGAGTGGCAGCTGAACTTTGGAACTATTAATTGAGCCTCTTTCCCACATGCCAGCTTGAGAAGTCTCTTAAATGCACACGAGTGAACTGACATGTTCATAAAAGCAGCAACGGACAAAACCACTACGTCCATCCTGCTTCTTTTCTTCAGTCTTCTGCTGATGTTTATCAAATATTGTGGATTTTCTTTTCAATATTGCTTGCTATTGATAGCATTCTTTTAGACATAAAAGAAAAGTTACAAGGTAAAATGTTTCATTTTTATTTTTTTACTTTTCTCTATATTTTGTCATCCTGCTCTGTTCCCAACTACTTCTGTCCATCACGTCTCCTGGAAATCAGATAGTAAACGATCACATTTCGAAGGCCGCATAATGCTGCCCGCGTCCCCATTATCGGCCGAAGATTTTTTTCGACTTTTGACAAGGAGACCGGTCATCCGTGGCGGACAGGCCCTGCTGTTACCACGGCAACCGAGGTCTGACTCACAGCTGTGGCAGGTCGCGCTGCTGTAGCCGCTCGCGGAGCAGTTACAGCGGAAGACGGTCCAGGACTGACTGCAGCGGCCGCCATGCTCACAGCGACTGGGCGAGCACCTGAGAGAGAGAGAGAGATTACATCTTATATCCATTTATGTGTATACAGTATATTAATATATCAGATTTGGAAAAAAACTGCTTGTTTTGGCAGCTTTAACACTTCTCCAAAGTCTGCACCAAAACACCCCCCACCTTTCATCCATTGTGTCAAGAGGAGAAAACTGTAATGTGTTTGTTTGCCGTAGCGTCTTCCTTTGCTGAGTCGGCGAGTGTGACTTCTGAGGTCAACTTAACAGAAAGGACGACAGCGCTTTCAGACACACAAAAACAAAATGAGTTTCACTTTGTTACACAAGGCTTTTTTCAGCAAGTGGGCAGGAAGCATTTAGAGTTGTTAATGGCCAGGTGTGTGTGGGAGGGACACGAGTGATGTGACTAGTGGGGACGTTCCGTCTGTGCAGGTTCCACTGAGGCAACAATGAGGAACCAATCTGTTGTTGTGAAGAAAGTGGTTTATTGTTTATTTGTTTTAAGGACAGAGACGGTGGGGGGGTCGTTGTTAAGATGAACAATGACAGTAAAAGGAGGAGCGGAACACTCCAATTAAACTAAGAAATGCTTTAACTGGACCTTCATGCCAATAAAGTTTATTTGAATATACTCTTCCATCCTTTAATATCAAGCACTAATCACAAAGCACACAGATACCCCCCCCCCCTTTACCAGCATGCAATGGTTGGACATGAATAAACACCTAGTTCACACATTCAGGTGAAAACAACCCCCCCACACCACCACCGCCACCCCACCCATCCCTCACCCATTCAGATCCAGTCTGGACCAAACAAGAACATTTCAAAGCCGCTGAGTCTTTTTTACGCCTGACTTCACAGTGGAATAAATCCGTTTTGGCCCAAAACGCCGAAAACACCCAAAACACCATCAGCAGGATCACAGACAACGAGGTGGATTTATTTCTCTCTTTACTGGAAAACAGGATTTTCTTTGTGGGTTTGTTTCAGTGAAAAGTGAGATGTGACGTTTACTGCTGAATAATCTAATAACCTCAGAAAGGGAGACGCTCTGTGTGTGTGTGTGTGTGTGTGTGTGTCCGGGGGAGCGGTTATAATTGTTATAATTGTCTTATTAGTTGTGCGGCTAAATCAGAAAAGGTTTGTTTGTTTGTCATCTCTCCGTTGCATCTCTTTCATGTATTGTAACGTCACATGATCTGTGATCACATGACACACTACTGTATCTACATGTACTGATGTATTAATCTACATGTCAATCAAAACTATTTTAAACGAGCCAGATAGAAACAAGAAAACAATTCTGGTCTTCACAGAATGATAATTGTGAATTTCACCCTGAAGAATATGTGTGTGTGTGTGTGTGTGTGTGTGTGTGTGTGTGTGATGGTGTGGTCTCTCTCAAGATGCTGCTCTACTTCCCTCCACAAACTCATTTCTCTGTCAGCAAAGAGAGAAGAAAAATAGATAAAAACAAAGACGTGCTTCTCAAAAGATGTTGTGCAACAAAACAATGGAGGAGAGGAGAAAGGTTTCTGCTCCAGAAGAACAGACAGAATAATCCACCAAATCAAATATTGTTCAGGTTTTTTTACTGTAAGTGACAGACTAATTTCCTGTCTAACTGATATCAGAAAAAAGGTTTGAGATAGACCAGATAGACGATGTATCTCCTCTTGAACAATCCACTAATTAAATATTTGAATCACTGTGATGTCTCAGGTGGTTGGACTTAAATTCACGGGATGTAATGATTTATTCAATATAACTATAGTAGGTCCTGCAGAGTGCAGTGTCAGGCCATACAAGCCCCACTTCTGGGCCTATATTCACTTTATGAAGTTTATATATATATATAATCTGAAAATCTAAAAGTAATGACATATTCTCCCATCTCACCAGGCTCTACCAGCCTGAGTGTCACAGACAGTCGGGGGGGGCCCTTTGAAACTGACCTGTCGATGATCCCACACATGTCGATCTGCAGGTGGCTGAAGATCCCCAGCTGCTTCTTCTGCACCATTATCAGGTCCACCATGAGGTGGTTCAGCACGAGGAGACGCATGCAGCCCTGGAAAACGCTGAAGGGGTTTCTGCACCTCGGCTCGTTGTTCTCAGCAGGACAACCTGAGAAGAAGACAGAGGAAGCGTCAGTGCGGGAAGTCGCGTGATGTCTTTTGTTTGTATTTGTTTTAAACGCACATAACACGGTTGACAGGCTCCACTCTCACCACCAAAGAACAGGTGACTTTCTACTGCGACAGGGTACGAGGTAGCGGCTTGGGCGCTGCCTCCTTCCTCTGCGTCCACGCCGATGCTCAGACGACCTCTGCTGGAGGTCAGCGTCACCGAATGCCACTGCCCGTCATTCAGAGCGGAACCTGGACGCCGAATACCAGAAACACAGAGACGTTAGGACCTTCAGGCTGGACTGCGTTTGCTGTCAGCTCTTCGTCATTGATCTGCAGCGAGTAACACGCCCCTGCGTCTGCTTTGTGAATTTGTTTCTTGTTCGGAGGAATTAATCAATATCTCATTATCTGCACTATTCTTCTTACTGACTTGACTCATTTTACAGTGGATAAGGCTGCACTTTTGAGACTCCATAACAGAGATATTAAAGAGCCCCAAAGAAACCAGGCTGAGTGGTTAAGGCGTTGGATTTAAGACCCAACGGGCAGATGCCCTCGTGAGTTCGAACCCCACTCCTGGTAGTGTTCTAATGATAGAAACTTGTGTGAAGATGTACCTGCACTGAGCTCCAGCGGCACCCGGCCGTCTTTATGGATCTGCAGGCGGAGTCTGGCCTCGCTCAGGTACAACCAGACCACGCCCCCTCCCTCGGGCAGGTCAAAGGTGAGCAGAAGCCCTGCGTCGTTCCACGTCCTGAACTGGAACCCGACGGACACGCCCTTCGACAGGGACGATGTCGCCCACGGCAACCGGAGGAAGCTCTGGGGACCCGGGAACGTCACGGCGACGGAAACCGACTCAGCACAAGAAAAGGTCACGTTGCCCTGAGAGAGAGAAACATGCAGCGTGGAGGGAAAGAGGGATGATTCCAAGAGAGATTAAACAACATTAAACATGAATATTAATCAGCTGCAGAGGGCGGGCCGACGTGACCTCCGCTCTCCTGATCTCATCAGCGAGTCTCCTGCGAGGACGCTGGTATTATCATAATGATAACAGCGAGGCTTGGAATGAGATTTGAAAAGCAAACTGATCACACCAAAGTCACGTAGCGTGAAGGTAAAGGAGATAAAGAAGGGAAATAAAAAAGGAGAATGTACAGTAAGCACGGTACAACAACATCTGAACACGTTTGAGTAGCGGTAAGGACACCGGGGTCCATTGCAAAGGCTGCAGCGGTTATATATTAAAGTCCCAGCTCTCCCTGGAAACATCCGACTGCTATCTTTATAAAGCTCTGGAAACACTCACAACCTCTAAAAGCCCTTTGTGGAGCTGTTAAAGTGAAGGACAATAACTCATGTCGGGAGTGGGCTGCACTTCACCCGTGTAGAAAGTTAACTTAAAAATCTCCAAAAGCCTAAAGCGGGACTTCAGCACTGACGCAGCGATCCTTCCTCACTTTGTGTTAATGCCTCCTCACAGAGCCCTTTAAAGCTCCATTTGGTCTCTGTTTTAAAATTATAAATTTAAATTGGATCATAACTTTGTGGCTAGTAACCCAAGAGCCACCCAACCAACATTAAATGGCCTCAATTAGATGTTTAGTCATGTTTTTTCTGCTGCCCGGGCCTTTCCTCTAATGGGAGAACATGGTAAACGCTTCACAGCCTGCACCCCGATGGCGTCTCTCCACTCGTCCAGAAGGACGTGCAACGTTCCCGATGACCGAGATGACGAGTCTGCGGTCCCTCGCCAAGGCACAAGAGAGACACCTGAGGCCCCCGCAGGTGGTTCATCCACTCACCCTTACAGCCACTCGGAGATCTTTGTTTTGGGCTAATTCTATCAGGTTGAGGCCGTTGTACTGAAGGTTTTCCAAGCAGCCGTGAAAGTTCCTCTCGGAGACATCCGGGCTCGACACTGTCCCTACGCTCAGCTGGGGGGGAGAGGGGGGGGGGGGCACAAACAGATACAAAGAGATCAATAAATACTTCATCTGGGTGTGAGGTCATCGTGATCATTCCATGTTTATTGGCATTACCACGTTGCCTAAACGTGTCGATCTGTGTGTGCGGTGTCTTTCATCCCACCTGCTCCGCGTCCCAGCTGCCGAACTCCGCGGGGATTCGAACCCGCTCCGTGTGCTCGTCCACCGTGACGTTGAGCTGAGAGCCGCGCCACTCCACCGCCACGCGGTGCCAGTGCTGGTCGTCCAACAGGCTGCCGAGGGAGGCGACGCGCCGGGGCTCAGAGGACGCAGGACCTGGAGGAGACGAGGAGGGAGTGTGAGAAGATCACTTCCCACTAACGAAGCCAGCGCAAAGAGAGGTGAACAACCCGGCCAATAACATCTCTATTACAAGGAATATTTGAACTTTCTCAGTGTCCCGCAGAGAGGATCCCGCCGAGGTCAGCCTGCCTCGTCTCATTACATGAGATATACGTTGGGATTCCAGCGCGTTTGTGAGCCGAAGCCAAATGTGTTTTAATGCCAGACTGGAAAAAAAGTGTAGCGTAAACATGGCAAGGCGTCATGAATGATGGATGAGCTCCGGCAGGTCCGTATCAGTGGCTCCACTTCTGCAACCCTTAACGCATCTGAAAGGACGGGGATCACAGTCGGCCATTAAAAATGTATACGATGTTCTTTAGAGACACGACTCCGACTTCAAAGACAAGGAGAGACCGTTTGAAGACTAACGGACAAATGCACTCGTGATAATGCGGCTCGTTTTGGTGAGAGGGTTTATTTGTATGCAGCTCGGAAGGAGACAAACAACTTGGTTCTGAGAGAGAACGGCAGGTTGGAGACGTCACGATCCGTCTTCCCCGTCAACAACTTTATTGTGATGAGCTCTATTGAGATCAATATGAGGAGGTCCAGAGGAGAAGGAGAGGGCTTCATGATCAAAGGTTTTCTTTCACTGGATGATTTGATCCCCGACTGAATGAAAAGAGGAAAAAGGAGTCAATACGAGCAGGGAAACGAAAAGACTGAATTGATTTTAATACACAGAGCTCCCTCTCTCCTTTTTCTCATGTCTACTTCCCCCTGTGGTTTATCTGCTTTTTTGCAGTATCCAGCTCACAAGGGAGGAAGGAAACATCAGTCATATCTTTTGTTAAGAGGTGACTTTAATCACATCTGTGTGTTTCTTGAGAGGGAAGTTGTGGCATTTTGGACCCACTGGGAAAACTCAGTGCTGTCCTCTGTGCAGCGTCACTGGCTCCTTCAGCAAGATTATCACGTGATTCCCTGATGCGGGTCGCCACAAATCAATTGGGTTGCTTCCCGGTGGGAGCACGAACGAATATTAACAAGCAGCAGGTGAACGGGACGGAGGCACAGAAGAGAGACCACGCATAAATACAAGGTCCATGTGCACATGACTCTGTGTGTTCAAGTAATTATACCAGAGGTGTGGACTCGAGTCATGTGACTTGGACTCGAGTCAGACTCGAGTCATGAATTTGATGACTTGAGACTCGACTCGACTAAACGTACAAAGACTTGCAACTCGACTTGGACTTGAACACCGATGACTCGTGACTTGACTTGGACTCGAGCCTTTTGACTCGAGAAGACTTGCTACTTCCCATGAAAACTGGGGGAAACATTTTCACACCACCGCGCCGCTCTGTTTATCTGCATCTGTCAAAAAAATGTGCGCCACCTGTATGCAGAGAGCGCGCGCTGCCTGCACGACATCCAATCACTGCAGTCCATTTGACCGTATCAACGAGACAGCTCGTTCATGGTTTCAAAAATCGGGATTTTTGAACCCGGATTCAGACTCCGATGGAAATCCTCGCCAACATTATGTCAACGTCCGTTTTAAAGTAGTGTAATGAGCTGAGTTAAAGTTATTAGTTAATCAGTTATGCAGATGTTGCATGTGTTCACGTTATGCTCCGTTACCAGCTGTAGTTACGCGAGACAACCCGAGTTTTGGGGGGCCGTGTATGCGGAAGTGTTCGTTCGGCGTGGTGACGGCCAACAGTGACCGAAGTTGAGTTGTTTTATATAAATAAAGCCAGTCATCGCCTCCTTATTTACGCTGCAGCATTGGGGTGAGCGTTACAGTACTATAACACAGTCACAGTCCATCCACCATTACCCTTCCCTTCGTAGTCTAGGTCTGTGAGGCAGCGCACCATCACCCAGGGTTCCCCGTCCCCACTATAATAAAAGGACTCGAAATGACTCGAAACTAAAATGGTACGACTTGTGACTCGACTTGAGACTTGTTGGCTTTGACTTGTGACTCGACTTGGGACTTGCTTCGTCTTTGACTCGACTTGACTCGGGACTCGAGGGCAATGACTTGAGACTTGCTTGTGACTTGCCTAACAGTGACTTGTTCCCACCTCTGAATTATACAGCCGCAGTATTTAGAGCAGTGGTTCTCAACTGGTCTGGCTCCGGGACCCACCCTCACTGATTTAGAGTACCAGTAAGTGTTGTGTCCTTATTAAGAGATGAACACATGGCCCACAGCGAGTGGGCTGCCAGCGCGTTTTAAATGAAAATCTCTAAGCTTTTCACAGACGCGCTGTGTCGTACTCCTCAGGTGATCCATGCAAACGATTTCAAACAAACCCTTAAAGTAGTAGCCAGAGGAAATACTGTTGGAACACATAAGTTTCATTCTTCAATTGGTTTGTCTTTTGTGAAACATTAGTCGCTTAAAGTCTTTAAGTGATTCAGAAGCCGTTTCTTGTGGTTTTTGGAAAGAGTTTCATGTCAATCGTCCACCTTGACATGATGACTTTATGGGCTTGATTCAACCAAGGCTTTACAGATCATGCGACGTAACACTGCAGCTAATGACAAAGACAACGCGAGTGTTCCTGTTGTGATTGCACTTTCTATTCTAGTTGAGTATAAAAAGGAATAACTGCTGAGCCTCGGAGGCTGAACTCAATTTGAGTTGAATTCTACCGTCGAGTTTGTATCTGCGAGTGTTTTGTTTCCTCATCTCAAGCAGGACAAAGCTGCTGCTTTGAAGGGCTGTTACTCATTGTTGCCTCATAAAAGCCGAACGACATCTGCCCCCCCCCGGGGCGGTTCAGACCCGGAGGTGTGAGAACAGAGCAGAGCGGAGTGCATGATAAAGGCGGAGTCCACAATAATGAAGACAGTTTGATGAAGTGCATCCAAAGAAGATAAAGAAGGGAGATTATAAAGGGCTGAAAGCTTTAAAAGAGCTGAAAATGTCTTTTCTTGTGATGCTTCAAACAAACAATCAGTTGATCTCTGGAGACAGTGATTTGGAGGACAAAGTCAGGAAATAAATGTCGTAGATCTCAAACTGCAATGCAGCAAATAAACACCTTGTCACGCTTTTTGACGGCTGTGTGTTTCACCTCCAACCTCACAAACCATCCTGCACACACGGCGTATTTGTATGTGTGCAACCCCCAAACGCAGCTGATGCAATCAGGTGTTTGTCTCCTCGCGTCGTTAAGGGGACAAAGGGGACGTGTTGCCATGTGACCCCGTACGAGGAGAACTGTGAGAGGAATAGAGAAACGGATGGAACGAGAAAACTGAAAAGCCGAAGAGAAAGAGTAGAAAATGTTGCGTTTGTGTAAAAAGTAGAACCCAAAAAGGTGAATTTGCCAAGGTGAAGGAAGGAATTGAGGGAGAAAGTATTTAAGCAATCAGATGGGGTTCCTGTTGAGAGGTAAGCCAGATGTCGATGATTCAGCACGGCAGCCTGGCAACCTCTGCTTTAACCCCATTTAAACCCCGCCACCCCCCCCCCCACATACACACACACACCTCCACACGTAATGACTGTAAGCCATGCATCACCCCCTCCAGGCTCCGGCCCGAACACATGCTGCAGTGAACGGTACCATCCATCATGTCTGCAACGAGACTGAAATACAACTGCAGCACAGCGTGGGCCAAGATTTAAACCAATCAGGCGGCGGCGTGCGTATCCACCATCCCACCCAACCGCAACCAATCTGAAAGTTATCTCAGGGGGGCTTTCTGTGATCAGACCAGAACCGTCCAAAAGCCTGTCGAGCCAAAAAATGAGTTCTCGCTGATCAAATTGTTTGTTAGTTTTTATTTTCCATTTCTAGTGGATAGATCAACAATGAAAGCTTTTGAAGCAAACCATTTCTCAGAGGGAGAGTGGATTGGGTCAGGTGACCCTGGACTCCAGTGTGGTAAACACCAGTGTGAGCACCCGTCATGTTGGTCGGCAGCGTGGTGCTGTGTACCTCGCGTGAGCAGCAGCAGCGTCCCTCTCTCCAGCTGCAGGCTGAGGCCGAGTCCTCCCCCCCCCTCCGCCCGCAGCAGCGTCCCAGAGTTCCTCAGGGTTTTGAACTCCATGGAGACGACGTCTCCGACCGACCCCGGTGCCGCCGGGCTCCGTCTGTACGCCAGGCCCGTGCTGCTGCCGTCCAAGCTCAGGACGTGGGAGGCTGAAAGGCGAAGAGGGGAGTCAGCGTTTTTTTACAACGAAAGGTCAGAAGAGCAAATTAACAAACTGACTATCTTCATCTTATGTGCAGAAGGGCCTCGGATATCAAACCCGTCCAGATGTCATCACCTACTTAGTTATTTTTTTTTTTTAAATGGTCTTGGTTAGTCTAATTCCAAGTCCGGTTTTGTAAGGTCACACAGCGACCTTTGACCTTCAAAGTTCAGTTCATCCCTTAAGGTCAACTGGGCATCTTAGCCAAACAGAGGCCCTTGTGTCATGTGATGCAGTGTGGAAACCGTATAAAGAAACCCTATCAATCAGCATAAAGTATTTAGATGATGCATCACGTATAGTTTTCGAGAACAACATCTGTAACATCAGCTTCAGGAGGCTGTCAGACGAACCAGCCTTTTCCGGCTCCTATGTCACATATTCACACACTATTCTATTTCCTGAACCACGTGGAAAAGTCTTATTGTGGAAACTTCCTGCAGAGGAAGAGAGACTCACTGTAAGGACACCCGTAGGCCTCCAGCCGGAGGCCGATCCTCCCGCTGGGGTTCCAGTGCAGGGGGAGGAGCCGCAGGAAGCGAGCGGTCGCCGGCTGCTGCAGTTTGTACTGAACCACGCTGTCTGCGTTACTGTTACCTGGAAAAGACTGGATGCGCCAACATGACGGACAGCATGGAGCTCAGGCACGCGCGTTTCTTCAACCAATCATTTCTTTGTAGAATTACATTGGGACTGAAGTTTAAAGCGACTGTAACTCAAGCTGGGCTCCTCAACATTAACGGCATTCAAATTCAAAATGAGCAGTTTGTCCAGAAACATAAAGTCTGCTTTTCTGCTTTCTATCGTCCTAATTACATTCATTCGCCTTGAAGTCGATACGCGGGTGAACTGGCTCCCCCACTGCTGAATATAACTTAACATAATGAGAGAAGAGAGAAGCTGTGTGACTGATAATGGTCTTATGACGTTTATTTATTGACTTTTGATCCCCAGGTTCAAAAATGTTTGTTGGTGTTTCAGCTAAAAGGAGCCAATTAAATTCACTGCCAAGTTTGTTGTTTGTTTGGCGTGTGTGTGATTATACGTGTATGCGTGTTCAGACCCGTGAGTGGGAAATACATCCCCATATTTTAAGGTGCTCCCACTGTTAATTATCGGCCGTATACAGTGCAATGAGCTCACAGAAAGGGTGGGGTTGGGTGGTGCTTGTGAGTCACTCAATTGAACGTGTTGACAATGAGAGGTGAGAAGTACTTTTATTTTATAATGAGCATCTCATCCTTTCAACTTAAAATAGAACTAATACACTCCGATAAAAAAACCACTCCCCCCCCCCCCCTACGCTAAAAGCAGATCCACTTCCTCCCCCCGACTAATGCTCAGAAGCACTTTGAAAGGCTGCTGAGTTCCTGCAGAGTCGGACCAACGTGTTCTTAAGGCGTGACGAGTCGTCCTCCTCCTCACGCCTGAGACATTCAGGAGCTCTGACTACAAGCGCCTTTACAGCCCATAAATGAACATGCATCATCATGTGTGTGTGTGTGTGTGACGCGATGTGTGCGCGTCCATCAACAGCAGCCGGGGTGCTTGGGTCTGCACTGTCAGCAGAGCGGTTCATCTATTATTAATAAAGAGTCCGTGGCTCCTGATGACTGTGATTATCTCCTCAGGGAGGACGGATTCGTGCGGAGCGGCGCCACTAAACGCCGCGTCCTCACTAAATGGGGCTGTGCGAACAAATGAATTGTAATGAACCATAGAGGGGATCATTTTTACATCGATTAGTTCTCACGTGTGTAACCAGTGGTTCTGTTTAGAGACGTCAGATGTCTCCTGGCGTTCCTAAATGTGTCTCTAGTTCTACTGGTATTTAGGAACACATACTCGCTACATGAATTCCATGAAAAAACATCTCGTTGAAGGACATCCGTGGACTCACCCCGACGCTGTCCTCCTGCCGGTACTGTTTCCAGTTGTGCCCCGTGTCGCTGAACATCAGCAGGTACGACGTCAGCCAATCGGAGCTGCCGTAGCGGCCCTGCGTGGCGACGGCGGCGATCTTGGTCCGTTGGCCGAGGTCGACCTGCAGCCACTGATACCTGTCCGAGGTGAGAGGAGACCAGCCTCCGGCGCCTGGAAGGGGGGGGGGGGTGTGCAAGGCACATTTCGTTGTTACACAGCCACATTATTGTGTTGTAATTTAAAAAGTGATTGATTTCACTCCAGAATACTGCAGGAAAAGTAAAATAAAAGAGATAAATTGCGACTCAATGTTTCCTTTCATCCTTTATCCTTCCTTCAGTCTATTTGTCTTCATTAATCAAAAGAAGACATTCATCAGAACAAAAGCCAGTGCAAATTGTGTTACATTTTCCAATTTACAGACCTGCCGCCTCCACAGCTTTTCATGCTGGTTTGACATTCGTCTTAAGAGGGAGATTTATTTTTCTAATGACACAGAGTTGTTTAGCAGCTGGTTGTCAGACTTTCTCAAATGTTCCACTCACTTTCTCAGCACACAAACGTACCTCATGCATGACTTGATTATTTCAGCATCAAATGGGTCTACTGCCATGTCCACGTCGCATCAGGTTTTAAGGCCCAATGTGTGAAAACACCATTTTGATTTAAGAAGCGTCATGCTGTCCTCTATATTACATTCTACAGACCCAGTGAAACCTGTCCCCTTCCCCATAATCACTTAAATATGTTTTTTCATAATAATGTAATATTGATGTTATAATATTCCTAATATTAAATAATAAATAATAAAACATTCGCTGCTCTCAAATGACACAAGATCCATTTTCTGGTACCTTCTCATAGTTGAGATATTTTTTCTGGAATGGGTTCATGACGTTTAGTGCACACGTTGAGTTAAGCTGCATCGATCCAGCAGCACCATTAGGGTCCTTTCCCAGACGCAGCACTGCTGCGAGGCTGCGGATGCTCTATTGATTAGTGCTGCAGTCTGCCTGCGGTATTGCATCCTTTGCTAAATGCAATATCAACACCAGGAGGTTGCGGGGCCAAGCATTGATTGGTTTTACAGAACCGCTGCAGCTCTGCGTTAAATATCCCCAATAAAGAGCAGCGCTGTAACACATGGATCGATTTGTGTTTTGTGTTATGGGTCAGGCCTATGGAATGTATGATGTCATTGAGTGTCCTCACAAGGAGGTGACGGTGTGTGTGTGTGTGTGTGTTGTAAAGTGCTTTGTCAGGTCAAAGCGATGCCTCAGAGCTCCAACGGCAGATGGACGATGCTGAAGGAGGAGGCTGCTGACCAGCGTCCCACTGAGCACACACACACACACACTGTTAACACAGATGAAGCTACACACTATACATTGTTGAGAAGTATTAAAAGAATCCACAATGTGGTGGCAGCAGGACTCACTCTGCGCCTCCAGGGGACACTCCTGAGCTGCTCACTTTTAGAAGAGAAGCTGGAGGAGACGAGAGGCCCGAGCCTCAAGTCTTTCTGCAGCACGAATCCCTCACAATGGAAATTGGCTGTAAGTCCCACTCTGTCTAATTGGTGTGGTTCAACATTAGCAATTGGCAAAAAGCTGAAGTCAAACAAGGGACAACGATGAGGGACAGAGAGGACATGTTGGAGCTTCAGGAGGCCTGCGAGCACGGAGCAAAGATCAACTTCACCTTCAACACGGCGCCCCCATCACCGGCTGATCCTGAACCTGTTCATCTCACGCTCAGCTTGAACCTACCTGCTCCCCAAAGGGTTCCGGCTCCGTCGCGTGAGGCCGCCGGTCACTCACACCCTGCAGGGGGCGACGGTTCGCTGGGTATTCTCCTCACGGTTTGATCCACCTTTGCTGTACATTTATTTTATTTATTTACATCGAAGCGCGACCAATTGCTTCCAGCCCGGAGCGAGAGGAGCGGGACAGGAACGTAAGCTCTGAACAACGCGTGGAGGTGGGAGCGGAGGAGAAGGTCTCGGCCTGTGAAAAGACCTCGCTGTCGGCTGTTGGAACCTGATCTTTGAAAGCGCTAAAGGCCACAGCTAATGAGCAGTTGACCAACAGGCGTGTTGGTGACAGGAGGACAGCAGAGAGCAGACACTCTGACCTTTGCTCGTGGAGATTGGAGCTGGGGAGGGACGTCAAGAAGCGTCACAGATCCACCGCGTCCTCCCTGACGGATACAATTGAAACAGAATTGAAGTTGGCCGGCGGTGTGAACGCTTTCTGACACGGCTGTCACTGTAAATCAAACAGATTTCCAGGTTTTACCTCTATCGCGAGTTCAACCAGCCCCTGAGAAATGTGTTCTAACGACGGTCAGGAGCGTGACATCACTGCTCAGCCAGCCAATGAGAACAACAAACCAATTAGGGAGAAGAGAGAGAGCTAATTTCATTTATTTTTTAATTTCTCGCCTGTAGACTTTGTGAATTTGATCACACGGGTTACTGTTTTTACAGCATCGCTCAGTGACGGAGACGTCTGTCACGGAGGTCAGATCCAAATCAGACGCTTTAGGAGTCAGGCTCTTTTTTTCTCCTCAGTGCTGAAATGGTTTTTCATTCGAATGTCCAGACGGTGCCTCTCGTCGTTCTTTTGTTTTACATCTGACGTCACCACCTTTTACACAGAATAAATTGTGTTGAGGTTTCTCTTCATGCAGATTCATACCCCGATAAGGTGTGTAATTGACATTACGACACCTGCCAGTTAGGTAGAGGTGTGTTTTTCAACTATTAGCAAGTTAAAGTTCCCACGGACGAAGTGACATGAAATGGACGGAGTGGAAATATGAAGACATGCAATACCTGCAGACAATGTATTTATTTTAGTCATTGCAGGTCACAAAGGCATAACACTGTATTTTAGCCTGGAAATCTTCATCTTTTTCCCAAAAAGTGGGCCTTGAGTTGCAAGAAGCTCCAAATAACAACCTTACTTGAGATGGGTCGACTGCTCTTTTCCCCTCAGACACTTGATGGTGATCCACTTCCCCTCGAAGGGCCCTGACACCCGAAACCAGCTCAATTTGTCGTGCTCTTGTCATTAGAGTAGAACACGTGTGTCACAGGTGAGGACGCTGCAGCGCTCCCTTTCTCCTCCACCGCTGGAGGGGAACCTAGCTTGGATGGATGGATGGATGGATGGAGAATCATCAATAATGTACCGATATTCCACCCGACAGGCACAGAGGACACGGCCGGAGAATGCAAAGAGAAAAACCCTTCGGATGGAAAAGGCCAAAGAGCGCGAGGAAGAGGCGAGCCGTCCCCGCGAGGGACAGGTAGGGGGAAAGAAGGAAGGAAGACGGGCAGAGGGAACAAAAGGGAGGCGTGCAACAGGCCTGGAATGAGAGCTGCTCATTTGCATGACAATACAGAGGCCGGATGGTGATTCCAGGCAGCCGATAAGGCGCCAGACGGGCGGGAAGCTGCGAGACATCGTTCGCCTCCTGCAGGCAAACATATTCCCACTGGAGCTCCAAGCGTAACACTGGAACATAGCAATTAATGCACGACTGAATCAATTAGCTGGCAGTCCGTTCAGACAACCTGAACAGGTGAAGCTATTTTAGATGCAATTTGGTGGCGGTGGAACAGTAATTGCTTATGAATTGGATTCTGGCTTAACTGCAGCAGCGCGGCTGGCTGCTTCCGCTGCCCGACAAGAACACACAGGGAGACGGAGCCGGATGGATGATGCACCGCCAATGACTACAAAAGAACATTTAAAAAAAAGTATTTTAAGAAAATAAGAAAGACGGCTGAAGGAAGGAATCAATAACAAAAGCTATGAAATAAAGAAAAAGAATAAGACTGAGGATCTACAGCCACACAGGTGGGAAGCTGAAAAAGAAAGAGACTTTAATCTCCTATTAGCCGCCTGCCAGAGAACTCCAATCCCGGGACCAGATCAGACCAGTCAAAATAATGTGCAAAAATATGGATTGTGCCACATTTCAACAGAAAATTCTGTATATAAAAGAGATTTTCCAAGCACGCTTTAAACTGAAAAAACACATGTATCACTGGTGAGCTTTGTGTGATAAGCGTTGCTTCATGTGCGGCACTAAAGAACCTCAAGGAGGGAATCTGAGGACTTTCTTAGCCGAAGCCTTTGCCTGTTAAGCCCTTCATAATCTGTTAAACAACGGCATACTCTAGGTCCCAACCAAGGCTGTGAATCACTATCAGACCAAGGAAACACCATCTCTGATTCTGGAGGAGTAAGATGGAGCCATGAAAGCAGAGATTGAGGCCGTAAACCCAGGTTCATAATGATCACTGAATGTGTGCATTGGACACAAAAGTCGTTATTCTACTGAAGCATGTCTCTTATCACCAGATGCACCAATCCCGTTTATTCACCTCACGCCAGGGAAACACTGCAAAGGTTTAAAAGAGATCGGAAGGCCTTTCCTCACCTCAGGTGGGTGACGAATAATCTACGCGAAAAAAAGCAAAAATATTTTTTTGCCTCAGGCTCTTGTGTTGCAAGATAAGAATGGAACGAGTGCATCGGCTCTGTGCTGCTTCTTCAAGGTTGAAAAAGGGTAATAATACATTTATATAAATATGGGCACAAATCAACCCATTCTGCTGTTTGTTTGCTGTGTGCAGGTCCGTGAAGGCAACGAGTCGCTCTTTTTGAAGCATTATATTTGTGTCCTTCGTGTCATTCAAATGTCAGCGACGTGCTCATGAACCACTCAGAACTCAGAACAATCCCCCCCGGTGTGTGAAGGAAGACCCTTGGGGTTATTTGACAGTTTTCTGCATCATCCACGTTTCAGATGCATCTCAGAGGAAAAGCAACCGTGTAAACACCAACACCACCAGGTAAATCCCCTGGACGCACAGAACCCCCCTGCTGCCTTTATGCAGAAAAGACCCGCATTGATCCTACAGCTTGTACAACGGGGCCCTGACGCTCCGCTCATCCAGCGGGTCAAAGGAGGCCACAGTCAGCGGGAGATGGAGGAGAGACAGAGACGTTCATCCGCTCTTCGATTTCCTCGGCAAACACCTGGAAGCCGGCTGCGTCCGATCTACCAACACGGTGCAGTGCGATGAGCCGCTTTCATGGGGGGAAATGTCACGACTAGAGAATCATTTTCCGTTAATTACAATGTTGGCTTCACCAAAAACCATGATCTCACATCCAGCAGACTCCCTGCTGGGCCTTTAATGGGCCGACAGACGCTTTCATCCTTCTGAAGCTGCAGTACAAACGCCGCTAGTTCTCGTTCCCTGCTTTCGTTTTTTTTCAGAAATGTTGCTGATCCTCTGACAGTCTGTCAGTCTTTTGCAGATCAAGTGAAATATTTTTGTCAGGTTGCGTGACTTTACACAAGAGGCTTTACACACAAAAACAGTTTGAATCATAACGTTTAGCTGCATTTATCTAACTGGTAGTAAGACAGTTCTGTTGTTATCCGTCTCCATTGAATAGGGGCAAGAAATACCATTAAAAAATATGCTTCAAAGAAATACATTAAAACGGGTAGAAGCTATAAACCAGTTACACTTGGGCCATATTTTAAGCATAACTACTTGTCGTGAAAAGGTAAGATGTGTGTTTAGTTCCCACTCTGCACCCTTTCTCTGTCACTCATTCCTCACCGTCCCTCCTGTTGAGCTTGGCGAAGCTGGGTGCGTGGCTGCTGGACAGCTGGGAGGAGCTTCTGAAGGACGCCGGCGGCAGATTGGACACCAGCGTGCCGTCGCACACCTCTGTGGACCAATCACAAGAAGAAGAAAGCATTAGACGGTTAGGCCCACACACACGTAATTAACTTTCATAATTCATTACAGTTCAACAGTAAAACCACTTGTAGGCCGCAGAAGGTCGTGGAAGCGACCTGTCAATCACAAGTCAGATCCGTCCTAAAGAAGAACCCTGCTTGGTGGTGTTTTTTACTCCGGCAGGAATACAATACTGTGTTGGTGCTGCCGGGGAGACTCTACCGCTGCTGATGTGTGTGAACATTTAAAGCAACAAACACTAGAAATAGAATCACACAGTTATGCGTGAGATGTTCAGGCCTTTGGCATCTCAATGGATCACCACAGCAGCTTGAATCACTCTGAGGACCTCACAGTGTCACAGAGCTGGAGGCTGCTGAGGATCTCATGCTGGGAGGTGAAAGTCACCAGCGCTCGCCTTTGATTCCCCCATCATGCATTTCAGCATCTATTCATGAGAAGCAAATGCCCTCAAAGCGGAGACAGAAGGTTTGCACGGCTCCGTCTCTGTTGGGTAGAAGTCTGATCTCTGGGATGCAGGTGTAATGGCTCCCAGGTGGGACCAGGCCTTTCAGCTCTGATGGCGTCGTAATGGATGAGCGAACGCTGTAATAATGTGGATGAATGAACGTAGTAATCGCGCCGTGTGGGTGGAGATGGACGGCGTCCTGACCAGCGGACCCTGATGGAGACGAATCAGCGTTGTCAGAAGAAACCCTCACATTTCGCTCTTTAATCGGGTCTGACTGACTGGCTGCAGTCATATTTACATACATTTGCATAATGTCATAAATGATCTGTAGCCCCGTAATTGTTTTTGTTTTCTAATGGCCTCTTTTAAATGGACTGTACATGACAGATATACAGGTGTTTGCATACAGTTATCTTGAGGGTGTTGCAATTATAACCTGGTAATGGGGTCTTAATTATAAAGAATGATATTAAGCCCCTGCAACCCCCCCCCTGACTATAACTACACTTTATAGTCGTTACAAACGTTGCGTTCAAGCAGAATCGTCAGTTCTCAGCCTCCATCCGAAAGCCTCTCTGTTAATGGATGTCATTCTCCAGCGGCGAGATAGCGGACGATTATTATGACTCATGCGGCGGTCCGATCCGAGCACGCCACTCTGACAACCAGGCTTTTAGCTTCGATTATTGTGTCAGCGTTACGGCCCTTCAGCACGAGGCCTTCGTCCGACCCTCGACGTGCGCCACAGCCGCAGGATTCCACGTGATAGAAAATAACAACATTTAAAAACCAACATGTTTCACCACATTGCTGCATCGTTTATCTTGAGTTTATAACCTCTAAAGGCCACTTTAAGAGTTAGATCATCACAGAGCTTCTTCAATTTATAAAATCGTCACTTCCTCTCTCCATCCTCTGATACTGATGAATAATCATCTCCCAAAATGTATTCAATATTTAGTTTACCCAAAGAGGGCAAAAATCTAAATGTCTTCACATGATGTTAAAAGTTGCATTAGATCTGCATCAGGCTGCATTCAACATCAGAAAGGCAATCTGGTGAGAGCAGGTTGGAATCACAGTATATGCAGGTGTGGAGCTTAATGCTGTACTGATGTTAAATCACTTCACTAAGAGCCTTTAAAATGGTTCATACATGAATATGGAGAGTTTAAACCCTTTGAATATTCAGACCAGCCTATTGAAAACACCAGGAAGGCCTTCAGCTCTGAGTGGCTCCTCTTGGAGGATGAAATGATCCGGTATGATCGAGTCTAGGCGTATTATGTGCTCCTCAGTGGCTCTCTATGAACACGCCTTTAACATCTCTATCATTGGTAACAGAGCGGCTTTGAGCTCGGTGCATAATTAAACCCTCGGCTTTAAATGCAGCCTTCAGAAGGCCTCCAGCTCTCTGCTCCTCTGCTCCTGAAACCCTTTCCCACCTGCTGCTGTGGGCGGTGAACGGGGGGGCGCTCTGCGGGAGGAGCAGCAGAATTACAGTAGTCTGAAGAGGTGAGACGAGAGGGGCGGCTCTCCAAACCTCTGAGGAGATGAGGGGAACGGTTCCTCTCAGCCGGGCTTTGGCCCCTAAGAGCCGACATCGTGAAGAACAAGCAGACGACTCGGAGGGAGATGGAGCCGGATGTTGAGAAGCTGCTGGACCTCGGCAGCGTTGGACAGAGACGTCCTGTGAATATTAAAGTGCTGCAGCTTCACCTCGCAGGAGACAACCACTTGGAGGGTTTTCACAGTGCATTTTTATTTTTAGTCTTCCGGATTAACTGAAGAAAGAAGTTTACTGAGAAGCATTACTTGAAACCAACAGGAGGGCCTTAGAATTTGTTTGACTTATATTGAAGAATAATCATTGTAAATTTAGAGCTTTTCGGCTTAAAAAATGAAATTAAGTCAGATGAAAATACAGAAGACAAATATAGTGAAAGGGGTCTCTTTAAGTCTGCTGTGATAGAAACGGTGTTTACTGACCTATTAGAGAAGAGCGAAGATAAGATAAGTGTAATGCAGAACTTCACTGACAAGAGCACAACCGTTCTCCTGACATCTGAGTGATGTGATGTGATGGCTTTTAATGTAAAAAAAAATATCCTCCCACCAAATGAATGTTTCATCGTTTCTTGTACCTGAGGAGGATTTAAAGGGGGAGAGAGTCAAACCTCGAGTCCATCTATTCATCCTCAGTGTCACGTCTATCATTCATGAATAAACGATGGCAGTAAAAAGTCAGTAAAAAAACAATCTTTGGAGTGCCGAGGCCTTGGCGCCGTCGAGCTCCATTAATCCCGGCTGACGACGTGACGGGTGGACTCGGAACTCGGCAGAGACGGAGCGGGAGGCCACGGCTCGCCCCGCCAGCGCCGACCCCTTCGTTCCTGTTCCTCTGAATAACAAAGCGCCCACGGAGACGCGTCCATCCATCACCTCCACGAACAGTTCAGCGAGCAGGAGGTCCCGCGCCCCGGGGGGGTTCCGGCGTGGCTCGGCGAGTCGGAGCACGAGGCCGCGAGCGGGATAACGAGGCTCCCGCCAAAACGGTTGTTTTCCGCTGCGGAGCCCCAACGTCAGTGTTCATTTCACTAATCCGCACAATGTCCACCTCCGGGGGGTCGACCAGAAGAGATTCTGACAGGATGTGATGACGACGTGTTGATGTCACCGCGGTGAATAAAATCAGGCGAGCGGAGCTGGATCTGTTTATAAAATAATTTTTATAATATAAATATAAAATAATTATAATAGCAGATGTTGAAATATAGAAAATATATAGAAAATAGAATACGCGTTAAAATAAAGTAAAACTCATATATGGATGATTGACACAAGGCGCCTCCGCCCTCAGTAATGAGAGACTGTGCCCCACGGTGGCTACTAGACCAAAACTAATGAGAAAAACAGAAATAATGACCTCATTAAAAGATCTGTGACAAAATGCGTCAGCTGTAAAGATGAACAACAAACCAAAAACACCAGTTTCATTTTCGTTTTTTTCGCGCTGGATTGATATTCTGTCCGTGATGGATTGAACAAGCTGATTAAAACGGCTGAATTATTGAGCAGGAGCCCGTATCTGTTCTCGAGCTGCCCGTGGCCCGACTTAATTGATTAATTGAAATGCAGAGCAGCGTACTTTGCTAACTAATACCCTGAAGGTAAGGACATGGCAGCAGCTCTCCTCTCCTAGTTTAATTAGCATCGCTTTGACACATAATTAATAGCACAGGATGAGAGAATCTGATCTGGCTTCACAGCAACATATGGCGCCGTCCATCTACAGACCCCACCCATCCTCAGAATACAGTCCACTGACACCGGGGGGAATTCATTTACATATTTTAGAATACTATAAACATAAATCATGTCACCCGATCTGTAGATTGTTTACCCTCACGCTGGGAACAGACATTAATAGAAACAGAACGCCGGCAATCACGTTTAAAAGGTCTCCTTATTTATCATCACAGAGTGAACGACTTCAGCGCATTCTAATCAGTGGAAAGGCCAACCTAAAAAACACCGACGAGGTTTCTTACAACCAAAGAAGGAGAGTCAGAAAGCAAGAAGGATATCAGCGAGAGAAGCTGAACATCTCAAACCCAGTGAAACGAAGAAGGGTTCGACTACAACGGGGACACAAATCATGTATCACCTGGTTTTTGTTATTTAGAGATCGAGCAAGTGTGTAGGAGCATCACCACTGCATTGCAAGGGGGGGGGGGGGGTGCTCATCTTTCTGGACGACGCCAGCTGTAATGACACCATATCACAGCTGGCGGAGCAGAAACAGGGAATTATCCTTTGGGCCATTATTGGTTTTCTACCAGGAATGGGGTTTGAACCCACACGGGCCAATGCACATTGGAACTTAAGTACAACAGCTTAACCACTCGGCCACCACAAGGATAAGGATCAATCACAGCAACAACTACGTTGTTAATAGAAAGATTGAAAATGGGAACATCACCAAAAGAGCATCATATTCTTGAAAGAGATGCATTTTTAGCTTTCACATTCCTCCATCAACAAAAACTAGGGCTGTCAACATAAATGCATTAATCTATGCGATTAATGAGGCCACGATTAATCCAACAAAATATTTTAACCTAGTTAACGTACCTTTGCATACCTGCCAACTTTTTGGACGAGTGAGATTTTGTCGGGGTGACTAAAATCCTGCCACGCACACAGCCACACAAGTTGGTGGCTCATATATCAGAGAATTGGAATTAATTTGCTGTTGAACCCATGTTGTACCCTGTATTCTGGTGGTTTGTGGGGAGGCACAAAGCCATTGATAGGGGCAGCCTATTGGAGATGGACAATGTTAAGTTACATTTTGTGAAGCAGACATAGCTGAAGGTCCACCCCCCCATGACATGTTCGATTATATTACATTACATTACATTATTACATTACATGTCATTCAGCTGACGCTTTTATCCAAAGCGACATACAATAAGTGCATTTCCACATAGAGATACAAACTCAGAAGAACAATTAACAAGAAAGTACATTTTTCATCAAATAAGCAGTTTCAAAACATGTTATAGAAAGTGCCATTATAAGTACAATTTAAGTGCTGCCATTTGTTAGTGCTACGGTTTGCTAGTGTTTTAGTCAAGGTAGAGTCTAAAAAGGTGTGTTGAACCTATCCCTTATAGTTTATATAGATGTGATTTCCTGCATTCTAGTGGATTTTGAGTGGTCTGCTAAACCTGCAATACCTGAACTTCTGATTCATCTTCAGCATTCTAGACTTGAGCTGAACGAATGTTCTAAAACTATTGTCTAAATGACCACATGTAAGCCTTATTCATAGACCAGTGTTTAAGATTGGACCTAGGTGGGTAGATTGATATTTTGATTAGAATGGTATTATACTAATTCTTAACTGAAACCATAGCATGTTGTGAATAGCTTCTCAAAGAGCACTTCATGATTTATGTTCAGCCAAAAACGACACTATTCTTCACTCAAAGCCTCCCACCACACTGTCCATTAGAAACAAATAATTACGTTCACCACACTGATCATGTTCACATTCACAAACGACAAAGATTTAAAGTTTAAGAGAGTGAGTACTGAATTGGATGCTATTTCATTGTTACCTGTTAAATATCAAACATATTTAGAAAGGGTACAAAGACTAAATATAACGTTACAGTCGGAGGCAGGTTAGCTTAGCTCGGTTCTGACAAACAAAATTCGTCAATAAGCAATGTTGAGGTTTTATAATTAACATATTTCGACTCTAGTGAAAAATCAACGCGTCATACTTTTTCATGGTTTTAATTAAGCAGTGAGACGTTAAGTCATTCCTGTTACATTCTGTAAAACTTTTTCCTCCCAAAATGTCAAAAACTATTCCCATAGAAAGTATGCAGCGGTGGGTTGTTTTCCTTTTTGCAGAGAAAATAGAGAAAGTTTCCCTGTGTGTCAAAAAAAAAAAATCAATGAGTCAGACAAGAGGATCGATAGAAGCTGTTTATTACCCAGGGTGCAGTACAAACTCTGCTCCGCCCCAAACATTAACTGTCAATCATAACAATACAATTATGCAATGGGAAGGCAGCAGCCTACATCACTTGTACTAATCGCTCCAGAGGGAGATTTCATTAAATACCTTCTAATCTACCCGCTGCACTAAGTAGGTGTCTGGAATATATTTGCCTCTTAATTGAAAGCATCAACACATCAAAAAATAAAAAGCACAGAAATACTCACATCCTGCAGACAGCTTAGTGCAATTATTTTATTTTACAAGTGAGACTTTAAATCAAACGGGACACTGCGGATACAATTCAGAAAAAAGGACATCAGCACCGCTTCAATCGAAGGAGTTATTAAACACAGCTGATTATGCGCCTCTTTTTGAGTCACTTCACTGATGTGAGGCTGACGTGTTCTTAATTTAGATTAAAGGGCTGTCAGAGGACTCTTTTCAACCCTGGTGCCTGAGACACGTTGAACCGCCGTCTTTCCTCCTACACCTCCCAGATGTTTGGTGCACCACTGGCTTCCAAAAGAAAGAACACGAGGTGTGTGCACGCAGTGCACGCTGACCGATGACCATCGAGTGTGAGTTTCAATCAGACGCTTTTAGCCGTTAGCCTTTTAGCGGCTAAAATGGAGCTCGGTCTTTCTTTGTCCTTTTCGTGTAGGACTGAGTCAGGGTCCAGTCACTTTACACCTTCATCGAACAGGAGCGCCGGTCACCACATCGATGGGCTCACTTTACAGCCTTCTCTGCAAGTAATTTTGAAGTTCTCCATCTTCTCCCGCTGGCAGCTTCTCCTGAGGCTGGAGACACAAAGGCTGCGGCTTTCACCAACTAACAGAGGACTTTCTGTCCCGTCCAGAAGAGACGAGCGCCGCTGCGCTGAACTGTCGGCACACGACAGACTGCAATTAGGGCATCGGCCCGATATATGAGATGTGGTGCTGAATATCTCATCAAGGCACGAACAGACTGACACACGGATAGTCAAACTTTCTACTATTTAAAAAAGAATGGAGCAGATGGACGACACAGCAGGCCGAACACAGACAACACGTTAAAACGACTCACGACGTTCTTCACACCAAGGAGACTCTCTGGCTTCCGGCTGGGGATTTGGAAGCTGAGGATTGTAGCTTCAGACTAGTATCACGCACATTTACTTTAATGAGTAGAAAAATCTGGAGATTTCTAGTTTTGAGATGTGATATTTAGGTATTTAGGCTTGTGATTCTCACATGGCATAGCCTTATTCTCCAGTTGGGTCTACATTACTCATGAAAACGTATAATGATGTGAGAGCAGCATGTGAGGAAAACAGAGAGAGAGTTTGAAAATGTTTCTTTCTTTAAATTTCAACTATGTTCAACCAACCAACTTTTATGGGCCAGGCATTAATATTAACGCCACTGCAATCTTGCAAAACGCACAACTTGCAGAGCTCTGCAAAACCGGGGACTGCACACAAAAAACTCTCACACAAACACACACACACACACACACACGCACACACACACACACACACACACACACTGAAACGCCAGCTGGTGGTGAAATTCTAGAGGCGGCTGAGAATGTCACAGGAGGGAAACAACTGAATTATCTTCATTGTCCTTCTTTCTTTCTCCCTTCTCTTCTACATTTATCCTTTCCCTTTCTCCTTTTACTCCCCTTCTCCCCCTCCTCCCTCTCCTCGCTGCCTTTCATACCTGCATATTTCTCCTCCTCCTGAAGTCAAATCATCTCAAAGGTGTGAGGCGGCGTGTCCAGAAAGCAGATGGTGACCCGTATACACACACACACACACACACACACACACACACACACACAGCAGGTCATTGGGGGATAAAATGGGAAAGCTGCTGCCAGACAGCCTGCACGCATCGACTCCTAAACTCTGTCCTTTCTCCCTTCATCCCTTCACACCGCTCTTCCCCCACTTCTCCCCCCCCGCCCCTCGTTCGTCTCGCCTCGATGTGCTCAGCTTTGATTTAGCTCGGCCTCGGCCGCCTTTAGTGGCCCCCGTCCTCCCCTTTTGGCGCCCCGGTGTCCGACGGCCGCGTGGGGCCCGTGGTCGGCCCTCAGAGCCGGTCTGAGAAGGTGTCGGGTCCTGGAGTTTAGAGGAGTCCCTCGGTAACCGGTGCGGTGAAGGATGGACGTGTTATTCTAAAGCGTGGAGGACGTATGAAAATATGACAAACTTCCAACAGCAGTCCGGCTCTGCGGCGCTGTGCGATGGCGCCTCGCCCCGACCTCATGTGGAGCCTGTGTTTCGACCCCGCCCCCCCTCCCCTCCGTCAGCTCTTCCTCTTCCTGCAAAGGCGTTAACGTCTTCACAGTGTAAACAGGGTCGTGCAAAGAAGGCTGAAATGATTCACTCTTTTCCCTCACTTCACCATCTGGGTCGATGGATCCAGATTCATGACCAGGGGTGGGGGGGGTGGGGGGGGCATCGGGGAACCTCGACTCCATCGGGTCCTGCTCACGGCTCCATTATGCCAGCACACATTTCTATAAATGACACTAAAGAAGAAATATAGGGGGGGGGGGGGTATCCTCGGCTTCTCTCCCTTTCCCTCATTCTGATGCTGCCCCCTCGTGAATCATAAAGGAAGAGACGGGGGGGGGGATTTGAATACTTTATTTTCACGGGTTGTTCTCGTTGCAAACAGTCCGCTCACTGGAACGCAATAAATCCACATGACTCAGGGCAGCGCAGCACATGAAGCAGATGCTGAAGTTGCAGCCTCCTGTGTATTTTCTGCAGCAGATTAATCCTGGACCAGATGAGGGGGAACTCGTCAGCTCAAAGATTTATGACTAATTATTTATGATTCATGAGATTTAATCTAGGGCCACCAACATTCCCCACGAGCACAGTTTAAATATCCAACTGGAACCGCCTTCATCAGTAATAACACTTCAAAAGTTCTCTCACTGAAGGGGGGGGGGGGTACACCTCAACACCCCCAGTGCAAGTGGTATTATCTGCCATTAGGCTGGGATTAAAAGTCGTTAAGTGTTATTGATATTATCTGCCGCTAGGCTACGATTATACCGCCGCGGCTCGGAATCGGCTGGGAGGAAGAGAGAGGAAGAGGAGGAAAGACCGAGCAGACCTGAAGATGAAGGAAAGTGAGGAGTGTGTCCTTCATGTGTGGATGATGAGTCCTGCTAGTAGCACTAACTGAACCGACGTCACCAAAGCGTTGTGTTGGTCTGTGACTGTTGGCACATTAAGTCTCTTTTTTCTATACTTTATTTATTCTTTGAATTTGCCATCAGTAACGTTTCATCTCGTCTTGTGTGTACATCCAAGCACGTCACCCCCCCCGCGCCACTCGGCACTTAAGCAAGCATTTTAGACCGGGAGTACTCTCTAATTGACAGCCTCGGCCTGAGAAAGCATGTTGTGGGGGATCGGGGGAGATCGGGGGGGGGGGGGGGGGTGTGGGGGGGTCTCTCCTCCACAGAGCAACGTTGCTGTTTAACAGAAGGTCAGATGTGTTTCTTTCACTCCAGGCAGCTACATCTTCATATTAATGCGCTTACATAAACTTTAACCCCATGTTTGCTTGAAACACCCAGGGCCAATCCAATTAATTTCAACCTACAGGGGGGGGGGGTAGTTACACACAGACACACACACACACACGCACGCACACAGGAGGAGGACCAGTTTGCTTTTTGCCATGCTCAATGCAGAGGCAATGACAACAGTAACAGAAACATTATTTCAGGTGTGGTGACATCTCTCTCGGAGGGAAGGCCTCATTAAACAGTTTGAGTTGCATTGTGGGAAATTCAGGATGCAGTGGATACGGGGCTGCACACATATAGGTGCTAACACATCAGGTGCATTGGTGTCCTGGTGCTTTCACTTTATTTTGATTTTTTTTCAAACCT
Source organism: Pungitius pungitius (assembly GCF_949316345.1). Taxonomy (NCBI): domain Eukaryota; kingdom Metazoa; phylum Chordata; class Actinopteri; order Perciformes; family Gasterosteidae; genus Pungitius; species Pungitius pungitius. The sequence goes on from NC_084914.1 coordinate 108,573, forward strand.
GACACAGATGCTCAATAGCAGCTTATTGCTAAGAAGCATCATCCTAACATCATACACAATGAATATGTGAAGTACACAGTAAAGCAGAATAATAGAGTTGATTATGTTTGGTAGTGGGTTGGACATCACACAGCAAAGATTTCTGATTGTTTAACGTGATCTTAGATCCACTTGTGAACACAATGGGCCTTTGGTCCTTTAATTACAGCTGCATCACAAGCCAATCAAACCCTTTTGATCAATACCTTTGTCTCCAAGCTGATCTTTATAGTGCATTTTAGCCTTCATGCATAGTGTCACGGTGCAGCTAACAATCAACAACCAGCGTGTTGAATTACATAACCAAGCTGGACATATTTTGATGTGCTTCATTTCTGCTTTGGGAAACATCATAACCGGTGCAAGAAGCAGGAGAGTTTCTGAATGCAGCACAGACGCCACAGCGCGGATAATCAAATGCTCCACTAATTAATGTAGGGATGAACTGGAGGCAGTGTTGTCCCTAAATTGTGCTTTGAGATCCAGAGAAATAAAGCAGAACAAAACAACACGCATGAGATCAAAACTTTCTGAGGGGCACAATTAGAGACGCAGCAGGACACCGATGAAGTCTCTCTGCTGTCAGAGTAATGAAGCCGGCTTTATTGTTTTGCTCTTTTCAGCTTAATCCACCACTTTTGTTTACTGTGACATAATGTGCGATCCCGAAAAAGGAACTCCTCAGAAACACAACAGTCACATTTGGAGTTGTGCAGTAAATGGTTGCCTGAGTGTATGAGCACTCGCTTGTGAACCATAACTACGACGCTTTATTCAGCACACAACACCGTTTCCTGCAGGGTTAGGGTATTTTACCTGTAATTTGCACAAAAGCAAAAGCGGACCAAAAGCCATTATCTCTCAGTGGACGTGAACAAGGTTCTTCATTTGTTCTTTGAGAGTTCATCAGTACATCAAACATTAAATAAAAACTGCAATGTTATATTCATTTTTTATTATATTAAAAAATGATATTTCACTTCTATTTCCAGCTTGTTCTGCTGCCCCCTAGTGGCCACAAAATACACCCCTCTTCGCCTGAACTCCCCACGAGATCCGACCTTTCTGTGCACACACTGGGCTGGAGGCGGTTCCCACCACAATGTGACTCTGTCACGCTGTCTGCGTCAGAAGGAGATTAAACGCACAGAGACTTTAATGTCCGGCGGGCATCTGTTTCACACGCCGACGTCCTGCCATCTCATCACGCAAAGTCCTCGCATGCAGCGCCATCTGTGGCTGTTTAAATATGAATTTCTGCTTCGCTATCATTTAGTAGCACCGAGGTGAACAGCGAGCCGTCTGCAGGCCTGCTGTTAATGGGCTGCTGTGGTTTTATGGTCTGTGTGTGTGCTGCTGGGTGAGGCCCGGCGAGATAAACAGACAGATGCAAAGAGGTGAGGGGGAAGCAGAGAAAATGGACCTGGCAGTGAGAGCCACAGATAGCCCCCATAAAACTGGACCTACAGGAGAAAAAAAAGACATTAACCTACTTAGATTAAGATTCCTCTGTGACCACAGTGCTTTAGGACAAACAGGGAACCATGCGGATGGACCAGTGAAGAGTCGTGGTGGGTGAACATGCAAACCCTGAAACGAGGTCAGTGTGAGCGTCGTGGAGCCTCTTAGGATCCCTTTGTAATCTAAATGCTTTTTAAACCCTCGCAGGACACAACTGAAGCATCGCTTTGGGCCTTGAAGCTCTAAAGTCAGCCGTGAGGAAGAGGAGGGAAAGAAGAGAGAGACTGAAGCAGAGTATCACTCAGCCAGAAAGGATGGTTGACGTGCACGAAAGCAGAGAGAAGAAAGGTGACAATAAGTCAGGATGACTCCTAAGCACCTGCTTCCATAACTTATAAGAATGTCTCATCATCTCCATCTTTATCCTTCTTTCATCCAACATTACATTTGTTTCCGATGTACACTCATTTAGTGTGAAATAACTAAACAGGAAAGCTTCTCCTCTATTCCTCCATCAGGTTAGAACAGGAAACCTTGGCTCAGTCCCAGCAGCAAATTAACTAGAAAACAAAGCGATGGGGCTCTTTTACGCACACAGCGGATCAACTCGTCCTCAGACAGGTTTGTTTGGGAATTATATGCTTTTGTCTCTACGATGGCTTCATGAGCACCAACAGTAAAGTGAGCTCAACGTTAGGGGATTTGATCATTTAACCCCGGAAAGAAAATTCATGACTAATTAAACTGCGACAAAGATTGCTGGATTTGGATATGAGACCCTTATACCGAGCCGTATACCGACTGGAAACACTTGTACTTCTCCTGTACAGCTGGACGCGGGTCCGTAAAAACGAGACGCACAGAAGCGCATCTCCGAACGTTATCCAAATAACCACCAAACTAAACCAAAGACCGAATATCACTGCATCGGAAAGCAGAATCCTTGAAGGACGGACGCGTTGCGCACCGGGACCCTCCCGCCGCGCGCTGCCCGGACTCGCTGCGTCTCCTCCCGGGAGAAGTGTAAGAAAAAGCCGCATCGCCTGCTCACCTTCTCCGGTTGTCCCGCACGAGCTGCAGAGGAGCAGCGCGACGTGAGCGATAATCCCAGCGGCTCCTTGACTCCTAGAATGACTCCTAGGATGACTCCTAGAATGACTCCTAGGATGACTCCTAGAATGACTCCTAGAATCCATGGTGAGGAAGCAAGAGAGAGAGAGAGAGACGGACAACTTCTCCTCTCCAGCTCCTAGAGAGATCTCCTCAAACCCGACAGGAGGGAGAGAGGAGGGATGGAGAGGGAGGGGGAGAGAGAGAGAGAGAGAGAGAGAGAGAGAGAGAGAGGTGTTCATCTCTGTTGTTTCCTGCTATTCTGCAGCTTTGTGATTGGAGCGTGGTCTCTCTCTCTCTCTGTCTCCCTCTCTATGTCTCTCTCCAACACAAAGGGTTATAATCCAACCCCCAATGAGAGGTTTTACAGGGATACCCGATGGCATGGTTGCCACCTTTCCACCTTCTGGAGTTCTGAGAACCCTTTCTACAGGGAACACGGGCGTTGATGTGGTGCATCGTCACTCACAACTGTTTTGGCTGGTAATCATAGTTTCAGGGGGAACCTTTTCTTCTGGGTTGCCTGATAAGTAAATAGATGAGAAGGGAAGAACTTCAGCCCCTTGTTAAGAACCTTTTTGGACCCGTATTTCTCGTGAGGTTGAGATTTCACAGATAATTGAACTGACCTGCTGGAGGTGGATGAAAAGTCAGGGGATCACCAAAGTCAATAAGAGTTTTCCTCGGTGGATCACTGAAGTCTGCACAAAATGTCACGGCAATCCATCCAATATCTTCTGAGGTATTTAAGTCTGGACCAAAGTCGTGCACCGACTGACCCACAGTGCCATCCTCATAGACCCACCAGTCAGAGAGATCGGCTGAAAAACGTGTCCCTGAAGCAGCCTTTGGAATCAGGAATGACCTCCTCCTCGTGGTGGCTCCCTGTTTTCAACGCTCCGCTGAAGGTCAAAGTTCATGTGCGAAGAGAAGAGCAACACAAAGTCCTGCTGTAATCAAAGCTAGCAATAGGCTCAGAATACTGAGGTAAAGTCCACTATGATTAAGCAAATCCATCAAAATCAAAGACACCAAAGGCAAAAAGCCTGAAACAACAAACACAACGTCAGAATCAGAGATGGAAGGATGGACAGAGATTAAATGGAGATACAGCCTCCGATGGTACAAAGGCGTCCCTGGGAGCACATGGCCATCCTTTCCCAGAGGCTCCTAGCTGTTGACAGGAAGAGCTCGGTCTGACTGACGAAAGCACGCAGAGTGAAAGAAGAGAAATGCAGGTGCACTACGGCAGATAACGAGGGCCCAGAATAGATACGCGGAGACATACGTGATCCTATCCAGGTCACGAGACCTGTTTTATACGATGATGAATAAAAATCAGAATGCAATTCACCAGATGGGGAAGCGAGAACGGCTGCCAAACCCACTTTTGCGGAGGATTGTGTGAATTCAAGGGCCAAGTGGGATGGGGGCTGTTGTAAGGTTGTATTCCCTTCTTCTGTCTCTCCTTGATTGACTTCTGATCTGATGGAATCCCTTTCTTGACGACACGAAGGGTGAACAGGCAGCGCACACAAGGCCAGTGGCATCCGCTCGGTGGGGGTTGGAGACGTCTGGCCACAGATTGTTTCCCCGGAATCACGTATCACACACAAATCCATCCTATCATTCCTCAAGTCAGGCTGTCTGTGTCCCACAAGACACGGCACGGGCCAATCAGCATCCTGTGAGGCGCCGGCAGATAGGGGCGGGGCTTATGCGTATGCAGGTGTGTAATTCATAATTTGTCATTGCAGAGAGAACAAAGAACTGTTCGGCTCTTCTTTGTGGAAAATATGTTTTCTGATGCTCCCCCGACTCACTTTGGGTGAGAGTTTGAATGACATATGGTTCCTCTTCTGCCAAGTATGTTGTACTTTCATTGGCTGGCCGGTGAACAATTTTACAAGTACATTATGGACACAATGTTCTCAATTAACCGTGTTGAAAAGATTCCACATCCAGAAGGGAAAGAGACTTCAAATTGATCTGATTCCAGTAGTGAGACTCAAACCAAATACACGTCTCTGCCATCCATCTGTGTGTCCAATAGAAACTACAGAATGTGAGTTTCCTTCTATTGGAACTCGACCTTAAAAAGAACAATTGCATCTCAGGCAACAGGAGGTGTTTGATCCTCACCACACGGGGTTTGGGGAAAGATGGCATTTTTTGAATTGCAGGTAGCCATCGTTACCTGCAATTCAAAAAGTGCGTATTTTGCAGAACCCTGTAAACCTCATCAACGTTTAAGAAAAGGTGACAATTGAAATGTTGACAAGTGGCCATGTTAAAACCTGAAAATGCACTCTGAGGCACAATAGAAAATACAATACTATGCAAAGGCTTTCATCCTGTCTTTTATTTTCAGCAAAACAAAAAACGAGCTCACCAAACACATGCAGCTGTCCATTAAAACCTGAATAAAGCACGGTAGCTCGGAGGCACGCTCCTGCCCATCGACTGGGGGGTAACAGTAAATCCTCATAGGATGGGGGGGGGGGGGGGGGGGTTAGATGAAAGAAAAAAAGCCCTGGGAACAGACTGCGAGTCGGCAGGGAACCTGATAGTGAAACCTGCGGTGTGCAGACAGCAGGGGGATCGCGGGGTAAAGAACCTGTTGCACAGCGGGAGAATCAGATAACACACACACACACACACACACACACACCTGGGTGGAGCTGCAGACTCGACGCACACAGAGAAACCAGCCGGCTGTCCGAATCTATAATAATATGCAAACCGGAGATGCTGATGCAGCTTTTTCTGTCAGCTTTATTGTGTTAGAGTCCAAAAAGAAGCCCTGAGTTTGAAAGTGTGTGTGTGGGGGGGGGGTCTTCTGTTGTGGAGTGGAAGTAATTTCCCTGTTAATTAATGCCCTCAGATTCCAAGCGGCGTCACTGAAGTCGTCGAAGGAACCAGGCTAAATAAGTAAATGATTCGGCACTTGTTCATCAATTGACTCGCAGATCGACTTGTTGAACACGAGAGGCGACGGCAGCAGGAAGCAGCTTGAAGAGGCAGGTTTTAATAATGTGATGAGGGTCTCATCTGAGGCATAATTATGATTTTATGCTGCGTCGTACATCTGTAGTTACAGCATCTGCCTCGAGTCTTCTCATCAATTATCAACAGTGGAAATGTTCCCAGTTCCCGCTGTTAAAATAATAACTAAATATTCATGTTCGGGCTTTGTGAATGTCTGAGAAAACATTGACTCAGGATTTGTTAGTAATTATGTTTGATTCAGTGGTGGTAACTCACTGCTTTGTATACTGGGAGATCTCAATTATGTCAATATGGGATTCTGTGATCATGTCTGTGTGTAATAATGAAAACAGGAGCTTTCAAACAAACCCAGAGCAAAGCGCTTTTACCGCATATTCTGTTCTGTGTAAATCCTTCCGTGGGCTAATAAGGGTTTAAATTATTCAACTGAAGGCAGCAGAATACAGAAGAACATCCAAGTGCCTCAAAGCCCACTGTGAGCTCTCTGTTTGCAGTTGGTGGGGAATTAATGTAGTGCACTGAAGCTTCGGCGGCTCAAAGTGTCACTTGTTCACGCTGGCGTTTATGTTGAAGCCCAGACGGTCGTCCGTCCATCCGTCTCCAACCTCTTCTCTTCATCAGTGTCCGTCCCTGTGATTAGTGGAAGCGGGCCCTGTCTATCTGCTGGGAGCGGCCAACGCACACCTTCGTTCAGACGGCGTTTGCTCGCCCGAGTGGATTTAACAACTTGTTAAGTGCCAGGAGCGCGGCGCCGGAGCAGCGAGCGGCTGACAGGCGGCCTGCAGAGGGCCCGATGATGATGATGATGATGCACATCTAAATGTGTTTAAAGGCCGATGAGTGGCGGAGACGATGAGAGTCAGCATCCTCACGTGTACTTCGGCATGTCGGGGGGGGGGGGGGGCAGAAGTGCTTAAAGTGTTCATTGATTCGTCTTCGTTGCATATTGCAGTGATGCTGGCAGCCGACGCACGTCGATAAAATTGCTGTTTGAAATTCTGAGAACGCTTCTTTCGCCAGAATCTTTTTTTTTTTCTGACATTTTTCTAACTTGAAGCAAAGAGAAAATCGTACCAAAGACGATGAGCAGTGCTCCCCCCCTCCCTGACTGACGTCCTCTCCATCACACGTCTTTCTCTACATTGTGAGATATTTGTCGTTTTATTGCCCTGCTTCGACTTGAAGGGAATCAGACAACAACCATTCATTATAATTAACACGCTATCATCCCTGTTAATCCCTTGGACCCTTTCTTCAGCATTTCTCTCCACTGAGATACTTACTAACAGCTCCATTTTCCAAAGTGCTGACCCAGCTATCAATGTACACCTGAGAAGAACCAGGGGGGGGGGGGGTTTAGCGCCTCAATAAAAACAGCTTTATCCGCCATATGAGCGTTGAGTCCGTGGCTACAGCCAGCGGGGCCCTCGGACACCAGAACGTGCACTAAAAAGCAGCTAAGATGCTTAAACGTGCACTAAAAGCACACACAGATGGTCCCGAATGTGCAGACTAAGCAAGGAGAAGTTTAAAATAACAACTCACATTCATTCTACACACAGTAGCTGTTGTTTAAATGCTCCGTTAACCTGTAATAATATAAATATGGAAGCTCTGACTCTGTTAAGAACAATGATTGACAACAGTACCAATTATATGGTCACAATAGTTCAGAAATGTTATGTTGGATTTTACAATAAGTTTTATAGCTAGACATATTAAAAAAACTGAATAAAATAAAATAATTGTCCAGTAACAGTTGTGTCTTCTTGTGCAATGATTCCTCTTTCATTATCTATTAATGAACTCATTTGAGGGAAAAAAAGGGAAATAGGCTTCCATTAAGCCTGAAAATAGCATTTCAATTCACCTCCCTCATTAAAAAACGTTGTGGGGGGGTGTCATCAGATTCCACATCATCCGTTATTGGAGAGCAGCAGCTCAGCTGATGGAGGTGTAATAATTACCCTTCGGCCTGCGGAGAGACGGCGACGGTCCGTCGTGGATGGACGTCATTGGCCGAGGATTGATTAGCTCCGCCGATCGGATCGACCAATCAATGATATCGGCAGACAAAGGGACGACCTGAGCCCGATATCACATGATATCTCGTCTTGGCTTTTAATGGGCACATTTTTTGCGGATAAGGGCGTAAAACCAGCCTCACAGTGATGGCGCTGAAGAGGTGGAAATATGGAGACGTTACAGATAAGAACTTTTAAAATAAGATGAAACTCTTTTTTTTCTTTACCAGAGAATATTTATAGGCATGTGTATTGAACTATGCGCAAAGCCTGAATAAAGCATGAAACGTCTGCACCTTTTTGAAGTGTATCTGATTTAAATTGAACCGTCTCAGAAATGGAAATATTCTCCCTTTCTTTGTAAAACTTGTGCTTCAGATCTTTAGATCTATTCACAACAATGTCAGACAGGAGCAAAAAATATACATGAAAATAGTGTGAATTATTTAAACCTCTGAAGCTGTGTTTGGTTTTATCTCACCTGACAGACACGCGGCCGCTTTCACGATAAGAGACACGCGAGCTCCTTAAGCTTTCTCAAATATATGAAGGATATTCAATTACTGTTTATCTGGGGTCAGGCGCAGCGACATGGCGACGGAGTGTCTGGTAAATACCTTTTCATTGAAATATCATGTTGATCCAAAGCTTATCTCTGAATCGCTCCTTTCATTTCTCCCAGTGTGAAAGACTGCGTGAGTGCAAACTCAACAGGAAGTTGTTCAGACTAAGACTATTTATACGTTTCTTATCCTCCCGAATCCAGAAAAGCTGTTTAAAACATCATGTGTTTTGTTTTTTTTTGTTGGTAAACTCGCTTTTCAAGTGACAGCAGGATCAAACCCTCTTGAATTGACAGAAATGGAGTCAGCGAGGCTTTACAGCATGAATATGTGCTGCTGCAGAACACCTATGTCCTCCTCTGGGTGTGAAGGAGTTATTTTACAAGGTAGACTGAATGTTGCTTAAAAATATAACCGATGTGAATTAAACAAGCGGACCTGATGCTCAGCGTACGATCCTCTGTGTGCTGATGCTTTTTAACATCTCAGCTTTTTAAAAAGCACTTAAAAAGCATCGTGTTCGTGTGTTCCAGCAGAGCAAACCGTCGGGGCCGTGGCTGTAGAGTTTGTGCTGTGGTGTCGGCCTGACTAATGGGGGGGGGGGGGGGGGGCGATAAGCGTTGTGGGGGCTGAGATTAGCCCCGAGCTTCACCGCGGGTCCGAATGAACGACCGTTGGACTGACTGATTTTCGGGGCTTTGTGTCCAGCTGCGGGATCCCAGAGGCGTGTTGTGAAGCGTGATATTAAACCCTGAACTCCACAATGGGGGAGGTGGGGGGGGACTGAAGAGTCCTAACCGCCGTCAGCTGTGATTGACAGCTTCCCCTCGTCTGGAACAAAACGCTGCCAGGAGAGAGAAGCTGCCTCAACAGTGCCAAATGATGAAGGGGGGGGGGGCTCGACCGGCTATTAGCACAGAGTGACTGACCGCAGATCAGTGGACAACATGATGACACAATTCCAAGTTCAGGTTGGCTTCACAGAGGCACCAGAGAGAAATGAAGCGGCTTCGGCCTCAGAGAAACACTCCCCCGGTTGGGTTCACCCTCCAGAACCCCCACATGGACCGGGGGGCGCTGTGGGGGTTGACTTGCATCATCGACAGCTCGAATACCTAAACGGCGAAGGTCCGCAGCTTGGTTCAATGAGGCCCGTGGAAACGAACCTTCTGAAAGTTAAGCAGACCCTTCGTTTAAAGGACCACAAGCTGTGATGAAGAGGAGCTCGGGATGCTTCAGCTATTGAAGTCTGGGTTTTGGTCCTAAGTGGTCTGCTCTAACTGGACATTTGAACGATTCTACTGTTGGATTAAAGCTTTCTGGAAGTGTTACCAGAAGATGGATTTTCAAATTACGGTCATTGTCCGTCAAAAGTAAAATGTGGGATTAAAGGGGGCGGCCTGGTCCGAGGGTTTTGAATCACTGGTTTGTTGGAATCATTTTATAAAATACTGCAGCTCTGCTGTTCTGGTTCCACTTGCTAAAACTATAAAAAGGGAAATTGCACACATATACATTTGGACAATTATTCATTTCTAATAACCCGCTTCACACTTCTTGGTGATAATATCATTTCCTGCTCTTCACTGCTTCTTAATGCATTTAGCGCCGCCTCGGGCTACATTCTCCATTTGGATTAAGTTTCTTCTTCATACAGTGCATGTCATTTCTCTCTCTCTCTCTCTCTCTCTCTCTCTCTCGCCCTCCGTCTTCCTTCCTGTCGGTGTGAATCCTCTCTGCGGGTCTCCTTCCCGTCACAGCCGGCACCTGTTACCGGTTCACCGGTCTCCTGCAGACAGCACAGGGGTGAACCGTCTCTCTGATGTGAGCATCTATCGCTGACCGCTGAGACGAATGCAGCGCCGCAGAGTCGCTGCATTCACCAGCCAATCTTTGACCTCGATTCACCGACAGTGGGGGCCAATTTCATGCAGCAGTCGGCTTCTGTTACAAAACAAAACGGGCACAAAGGAGAAAGTGCGCCTTTGGGGGGGGCTGTCCGCCAGAGCGGCTTCGTTTCAACACAAAGATCTTTTCCTAAACCCTAACTAAGTACGTCTCTTAGGAGTTTTTCTGTCGAAACAAAAAAAAGAAAAATGCCCCGAAGGCAAACTCCTCCCCGGTGCTTCCAACAACAGGACGAGACGTCTGCTGGCGACTTCGAAGCGGCGAGAAGAAGCCGATGCGATCTGCGGAAATCCCACCGGGGCCCATTTGCTTCCTGCAGCACAAAACCAGAGTTGCGTTCAGCTCCATCAGATGTAAACGGACGGTAGATTCTACTCGGCATCACAAAACCAAACCGATGAGCCCTTGTGTGGCAACGTTCCTTAAAGGAGGAACACGAGAAAATGTCCACACCCGAGCATAAGGTTTTTTCCCTGGTGTCAAGGGTCAGACGCAATCTAGGCTGACTGCAAAGCTCAGACGGAAATAAAGTCACTTAAGCAGCTCATTTCCCATCAGCACTTTGCTACCAAAGGTCAAGCAATCACACGACCATTCAGCGTCTTCACGAGGGAGCTAAAACTGATGCTTCAGCTGCCTCCCATGCTGTAACCAGCTTCTTCTCGGGGACTGGAGACACGCTAGTTTGGTCCAGACCTTTGATAAAAAACAAAGTAGAAATGCAGCCTTTCAAACACCCTCTTTAGCCTCGACCTTCGTCCCAAAATACACAAAGACGTCCTTGTGAACCAAATGCAATCCTTTCCTTTCAGCTGCGTCCAAAGGCCGATACGTGACAAAGGGAACTAAAACGCAGGCGAGGTAACGGAAGGAAAGCGTGTTAATTGCTTCGGCGGTCCTGGCCCTGAAGGTTGAAGGAGGTGTTTAAAAAAAAATAGCTCGTATCCCTGGTATTTTCAGAGAGGATTTATTCCCACTCTTGAGAACGCAGGGACTTCCTTATTTACCTTTAAAAGCTTAACAAAATATAAATATGAATTTACCCTGATCATCATAGCCACGATTTTTTCCATCTCTGACTGTTAAGTTTAGAAGAAATAAATCGTATGGTTTCCTCTGTCTGCTGAACCGCCCTCGGCTCTGACAAGCCTCATTACGCCCTTCAGTGGAGAAGCGGCCGAAGGCCTTTGCTGATTGGACTTGTCAAGGCCTGACAGGCCGGCTAATGGCCCTGCTTGCTAATCGTTGCTCGTATGCCTCTTCTCCCGAGACTGAAAATCATAAGTTCCTCATGTCAAGCAGTCACAGTAATTGCAATAAAACAAGATGGACCATGTAAAGTAAATTGTATTTTGTAGCTGTATATAAAGAAGTTTAGAAATAGGATGAATTCCTCTGCGCTGACACACAGATTACACTCAACACATCCAGCTGATGGAGAGAAATTACAAAAATAACTCAAGAGACGGATTAAGGCTTCCGTCTCCTTAATTAAACTGTTGACGAGTTTCCAGCAAAACTGACAATACCGACAACTTCTTCTGTGGGAGGAGTTCAAAAATACTCTCAGACAGGTCGAACGCCGTAGGGAGACAAAAGTAAACCTTCTCCATCGTGACCTTTAACGCCTGCAGCCCACGGAGCATCGTCTGCACCTGCTGTCCGTCCAGCGAGAGGAGAGAATCAGACGCACAAAGGTTGTGCACGTAATGGTGAGGGGTGCAAAGAGCACGACATCACGCTTAAATCAAGGTCCGAGGTGTTGAGATGTTGTGTGAACGACCTCATGAAGGAAGGTTGGCTGATGTTTTAATGTGTTGTTTTCATGATAAGAGATTTCTGATAAAAAAATACCCTCAACATCTAAACTAACAAACATCTACCAACATCTCAACACACCTGGTCTGAAGAAATATGCATTTCTAAAACCCAAACTAAATGTGCAAAAGTATTACACAAGTTAAATGATCTACAATATGTAAATAAATGAAAACATTTCGCCTTCCTCGGGTAATTACTTCCTCAGGTAATTTACTTTAACGAGAGGAGTACGTGTTTCTGATGCTGTAGCCTCTCTCAGCAAGTCCAACGCGGACATTCGGGGGTTAAATATCACATAAAGCACTCTAATTGGAGCATTTATGTACATTCCCGCACTAAGAGGATGCGGTGAGGAGCGGATTAAAGACGTTTCCCCACACTGAAAGCCTGTTTAATGCATCCCTGCTCTGTGAGAAGTCCTCCTGCTGCACATCGGAGGGTCACTCACAGGAAGAAAGGAACCACGGAATCTGCTCTGATGGGATTACGTCCTCCACCACAGTTTGTTGCAGCTGCGTCTTTGAACACAGAACTTTGATTGCATTTTAGAATCCGAGACCTCAGACCAAAAGGTCCTCATGGAGTGTTCTGAGGAACCGCTTCGGATTTAGTTGCATGTTGCACTTCGTAAATCTCTGATTGGGACACGTTCATCCACCTCATCCACCAGCTGAGTAACGGCGGTGATGACGAGGCATTGTCTGTTTCATTATGAAACGTATTTTGGCTTTAGTCCCAAGTCCTATTTGACAGAAACCTACATGGAGGTCTGGGTTGTGTCGGCGGCTCCTTAAGGGGCTCAGGGGGACGTCTGCCTGATGCTGACAGATGTTTTCCCCACTGCGCCGTTGGCAGAACGTCCCCCACAGCCTTAAAAAGGACCTGCTGCACACACACACACACACGTTAAACGCGGTTCAAGGGTTGAAGGCCCCCCCCCCCGTCTCCAACAATTGAGACGCCGAGGAAAAGCTCCTGTTGATACTGAGCCAAAATGGAATTAGAGAACCTAGAAATGGAAGTAAAGGGGACGTTGGTGCGCAGTGGGAATGTCACGATGATTACAAAGAGCAGGTGGAAACAACACGAGGACCGTGTCCGATCTCCGTGGTTCTGTTTGCGCGGATTGTAACGTGCACACAGCTTGGGGCCGGAGCGGAGTGGTGATGGTCACTCACACGCGGAGGGTTAGTTGTAATGTTTTGCTCAATAACAATAGTTTTTGTATATGTGTGCATGTGCAATGGACATATTGGACAAACACTAGACTCTTCTCATAATGGGACATGTGACCTTGATTACCATTCCAAATATAATCAGTCTCGAGTGTCTCTGCATATAGAAAGTCAGTACTGTTCATTCTGTTCATCGGGAAAACGTGCTGTTTAAAGTAAGAGTTAGACAGAAAGAAATGAAATGAAATATAACCATATACCAATATACGACATCATAATGACATGATGGCACTAACAGAGACACATTGTGACATCTTGTCCTTGAGAGGATCTTGTGGATCATGTAACTGTAAAGTACTAAGTGAATCTGCTAGGTGTAGCAGTACTGTGGGAGGGGTCTGGGTTCAATTGTAAATATAATGGGGCAATTACCTGCTCTTGTACAATTATGTCTTATATTATAGGTCCCTTTTTTTGAAAACTAATATAACTGACGGTTCCTCCAATAGAATTTAAGCAATAAAACAAACGGTTAATGATGTAAAAAAATGCAGCATGAGCACCAAATCTACGCTTTATTTATATTTACATTATTTCCACTTAGATTATACTAATACTATATATTTGTATATACGTACTAAAGAACTTGACAGAACTACACTTCCCAGAGTGCACCAGGAGCCAATCATTGTCATTGTGGAGCACCTGTGTAGAGTTGAAGGTCTTCATTCCTTCAAAACAGACACCCAGCAGAGAAGAGGCTCCAAGTTACTCTATGGTTCAGCCCAAAGACGCCAATCGGTGATATTTTTATTTACTTTTATTGTGTTTAAAATGTTGCTCAATATGTTCAAGGTACGCTACTGAGTAGATTGGGGGAGAAACATTGCAGCATTAAATTCCCTGATTTTGTATTAAAGGATTTTTGCTTAATTATTTCATTTTTCAAAATTATAAGTATATGATGTTAATTAAATGTTTAAATGAAAAAGTAAATTAAAAAGTGAGTCGCAAATTGAGTTGTCCTTGTGTCCTTTGGACCGTGAGCAGGAGTAGAACTTGACATGTATAGAGAATATTAAGTATATTTATTTGGAGGGAAAAAAATGCAACATAAGCTACATTGATTCAATTTAAGTGTATTAGAGCAAAGGATGCATCTGATTCAACCTTATATTCTGAATTGGATTGTCTGTGCCTAGAATCCAGTGTTAAATGCCTTTCCCGGTCGCTGAAAAACAAGCAACTATTTTCAACGGTCACATTTCCATGTTTTGAGTTATTGGCTGATTTTCTTTTCACCATCACAGTGGTGATGTTAAATGAGTAAATGATAAATGAAATGGACACTTTAGTGCTAAATGTGGTTTTGAAATAAAATCCCCAATTCATTTTGTTTGAGTTTTCTGAGGGAAGGACCGCTCATTTCACTAAACACTCATAGGCTGCTCTCTCCTCTCGTCGCCTCCTGACGTCTCAGGGTGGAGGATCTAAGAGAGAACGTGTGAACGTGAGTTTTGGGAGAATGGGATAACGTGACAACATGACAGGAGCATGAGTGTGGAAAAGAAACAAGATGTATGTACGTATGAAGAACCCAATTAAAGACAATAGAAGAGTATTGGAGACTCAAGGATCATTTTCACTGTTCAATGTTAAAATAAACTTTCTACACCAGATCTTCAGACATTGGCCAAAAGGAAACTGAACTGCAAGACCGGAATTTTGTATCAGACCCGAAACTTAGAAACGCATCAGATGGTCTCATAAAAAATCAGCTCTTTAATTTAGTGTTTTTAACACAGTTTTATGCAGGAGCTAATTGCGAGTTAATGACTTTGCCCCGAGGGGAACAGCAACACGCCTCCGGCTGCCTTTGGGCACACAGCCGGTCTGGGATGTGTTACCGTCCTCCTTCTGTTCTCCAGAGCTAGAGACTCTGTTTCATTTATCGCAGCTCATAAAGGATGAACAGCTTTGCACCACAACACTCGTTTCCAAAATGTTGATAAAAGTGATCTTTTGTTGGGGATTTTCTTCTCATTATCCAGAGTTCCAGTGACAAAGAGCGTAAACAACAGATAAAGTGTCTCTGGAGTCTATGAAATGACTTTTAACAGCTCCTCTTTCATCACAGCTCACTGCTCATCTCGTCTGAAACTGGAATTTAGCTGAAGAACGTCCTTCAGCTCCTTCGAGTTCCAGTCAAGTCCCGATTAATCCAATCCCCGTCGGGCGGACACACCTCCCGCTGTTGTTGCAGCGATGAAATGACCTTGCACTTGTTGTGCTGCCGAGGATTCCAAACAAAGCTTTTGAGGATTTTTTTGTTTGTTTGTTTCTATCGGCGTTCACCCGCGGCAGATCAAGCGTCCTCAGAGAGCCAGGCGGCTTTTCTCTCTGGGAGTGGAGCTGCAGGTACATTGTGTCGTCACAGGGCCACTTCGTTAGCCGCTTCGCCCCCCCCACCCCCCCCCCCCCGTGACTTCGTTATCCGGCTAACAAACGCTCAGAGGCATGTGTGTCCGCCGCGTCCGGGCGGTCGCTGTCCGTGGTTCTGAAGTGCTGCGATCGCTTTCAAATGCCCCAGGAGTAACGTTAACTGAGAAGGACTTGATGAAGAGTTCCATCACGTTGGGATTTCCAACTCTATTTAGAGTTTCTTTTAAGGGGAGGTACTTTTAGGCGGTATAGTTGAGTGCTTGTGGTGACATCACCCATGAGGGTGCCCCAAATGGCATATGTATACGTCAATTATAGTAAATGTATTTAAAAAAAATGTGGCACAACATCTCGGAGGCTTCCGAGAGAGATTCAGAGGGTGAGATTTACTCTGATGAAATGAGAGATATCTGAGTTGCTCTTAGTTACCCCAAATGACCCCGTTAATGGGCCAATGCCCACGTTGCCTCTGTTTCAACCCGGCTGTCACTCAGCCTGGACCCGGTGGCTGATTAACGGGCGCTTCGGCTTCAGCTCACAGGGAGCCTTCAGGGAGTCCTCTGCATTGATTAATGGACTCTACAGACACTGTGTGTGTGTGTGTGTGTGTGTGTGTGTGTGTGTGTGTGTGTGTGTGTGTGTGTGTGTGCGGATTTCAGCTTCAGCTCTCAACAGTTTCAGACCGGCCACAGCCTGCATGTGTTCGGATTAGATTAGAGGGTTGTTGAACTCCATTTGTTGATGCCTATGAGAACAACAGCAGTAGAACAACAAACACATGAGTTTAAATATGTTATCATTTAATTGTTTTTTTAATTTCTGAAATGTTAAACCTTTTCATAAATAAATATTTTATACGTTGGCTGTGTGATTTCAGTATTGGTCTTTCGTCCCTCCTCCTCTTCCTCTTTCAGAGATGCTTTAGCCGTCAAACAGCTGCGTCTTCTGAGCCAACCCCGAGAGGAGGGAGCGTAAACGTATTAGGAGAGGAGCCCCATTAGAGCAGATGATTAAAGCGCGTTTAATGAAGAGCTGAAGAGGTGGCGGTGTCTCGCTTTAGTCTAGTGAATAATTGTAATCACTGCTTATTCACATTTTAATCACTATTCGCTTGCAATGCGTGAAGTTTATTAAGCTTAAAGAAAATATGTCAAATCCTTTGGACAAATTGTTGTTTAAATGAAATCCAAGGAGTAGACACTGAAAACTGGTTCTTAACCATCGCAGATACAAAGGACCTTTGGGGATTTATTCTCATAACCATCATTAAAAAGAACTGCAACTTTTAGACGCTTAATGTAATTCTTTGTTTAGTATAAATAAATGGATGTTTTTCTCATTTTGGATTGGTGACGGATTATTATTTGGCAGATTAACTCTGAAATACGAGTTGGAAACTTGTTCACATTAAATGAACAAAATTGTGCGTCTTGTGAAACACACACAACCTCTTGATTGAGCACAGAGCCACGCTGGTGCTTGATTAACCAAGAAGGAGATTATGTTAAGTAGAATAAACCTGCATTGAAACATAAGGTTGAACATGCAGATAAAAGCATTCATAATGAGTTGTGTTAGCAACTTCAACTTAAGGGCCATATTTCAATTCAAACTCTGTTTTGGTCTCCACCAACTCCTGGTGGAATATCTGATCTATATAGTAAATATTTATGGACCTTTACTTTCACTTCCACAACACACAGTAAGGAACCAGTCGCTCTCTATAGATGTACGTCATTTCATTCAAACGACTTGAACTATTCCGGTCTTTACCTTGAGTTTTTAAAACTTTTAAAGATACCGGAGTCGGTGCCCGCTCGGCCCTGTGGGCCGCTGCAGATAAGAGCTGCATGTGCACGTGAAGACACCGAGGCGCTGGTATCTGTCTCCGTCTGCTGCCTCCGTCTCCTTCTCGGTGCAGACGGTCAAAGAGGAAAAGCTGACGCCACCAGGAAAAAAGCCAGAACTTTGTGTCTGACGGCCTCCTGATAGAATCCAGCGGAGACCGGACTCTTCCAGAGGTTTATCAGCAGAAAACAGCTGCACAATTACACCACAATCTACAATGGAAAGCATCCCTGGAAAAGGCTCCTGGAAATGTGCAGAACTCAGCGGGGCCGTCCGTCTCTCTGTCTCATCTCTGCGTCTCTTTGCATTCGTCTGTCTTCAGTCCTGCAGCGTCCCGCCGTCCTTCTCAGCTGCAGTTAAGCCTGTTAGCGTCTTACACAGAGCGGAGCGAGTCACGCTGCTGTGGTTTCTACAGCTGTTGTGGAGCTCTGGGTAAGACGGCGATTAGTGATGGAAACATGGAGGAAACATTGTCTCCTCCAAACAGAAACATCTCCACTTGCTGCCAACAGGCCTCCTCCGTCGCCACAGGCAACTGGTTCCCTTTTTTTAACCGTCCTCGCCACACAAGGATGTTTTTTTTATATAAGAGGAAATGATGTGGAGAGAAAAATGACCATTTCTTTCCCACAGCACAAAGTCCGAGAAGCAGGATGGAGGATCAGAAGAAAAGTGGATTTTCCTCAGAGAGGGCAGCCGTTATGTGAATGACGTCAGACATCAACGCGTGTGAGGCTTTCTGCTGGGAACCAACGAGTGGACAGGCGGAACTCGCTGGGGGGGAATCGGGCGAGACGACGCGGTGGTTCCAACTTAACCGAGCGAGTGGAAGCACAGACGCACGCTTCCTCCTGCTTTGGTTCCCCGAGGAGGAACCGAGCCGCGAGGCCTCAGCAGGGTCGCCGCCGTTTATTGAGCCCTCACAGAAAAGCATCCTCGTTCTCCTCGTGTTGTCTTGAGCACTGAATCGATGTTGTGTTCAGCTGAAGTGTGGCAACAGACCCCGAGCTGCTTCTTCATCATTTCTTCATTCGTGCGCCTGATTTCTCTTCATATTAAGAGATCATGATGAAACATTACATCATCATCACACACAGGCTTCATTCAGTGGTGTTATGTTTTTTAGGTCTGTGTTCTTCTCAAATTCTAACTGGTAAATGAGAGGCATCTCTTGGGGCCATAGCTCTTGTTGTGTCTGTGTGTGTCGGGAGGAGGAGGGACAGATGGGGTGAAAAGGCTGTAGAACTTCAACGCATTGAAAATCATGTATGCAAAAAAAAGCCTCTGCGAACATGCAAAGGTGAAGAGGTTTTTGTCTTCTTTCTGCTCCTGTCGTTGTCTCTGCTCTGCAGCAGATGTTCTCCAAACAAACTGAATCGTAAAATACGCTTGGAGGGAAACGCATTTTCTTCATGGATTTCATCTGATATTGACGTCAATTTAAAATTTGGCTGGCAAAAGTGGGGTTTTTTTTCTTCAATTTCATCAAATTATCCAATCATAAATGGGATTGCAGTTTAGATGCACGGGGATGACATTGCGTTTTAGGTAAATTGAGGTTTTGCAAACAGTCAATTAGTCTAATGAGGACCGGCTCTTAGTAGAACCAGTCGTATTGTAGTCGTAGCGTCCCGACACCACGGTGCTGAAAAAGCACCCGGGAAAAGAAGATAAAGAGGATTAAATGACACTGAGGATTTTGTGAGTTTATCTCACTTTGAAATAAATTAGGGAGAAACATTGCAGGTGAAAAGGTTAATGGAGCCGAACTGCTTTCCTGGAGGCAAAGCTTCCAAGAACATTTACGACTGTGTGACTCAATGACACACACACACACACGCACACACACACACACAAACACACACACGCACACACACACACGCAGAGATGAATCGGAGGTTGTGGGCTTCACAGTGAAGTAGGTTCACTTAGTAAAGACGGGGAAGTGGAGCTATGCTGAGCTTTGAATTACCATTAATTAAGCAGTGAATTGAGACCATGAATTTCAAAGACTGCGGGTGACTTGACTCTCATATAATTTAAGAGTAGTAGTAGTAAGAGTCAAATATTTAAATAGACAAAGTTCCTTTTGGAAAGTAATTTTTTTGCTATTTTACATTATTATCAAAGATCAATGGTTGGAAGCTGAGGATCCTAAATGGGTTTTTATCTCATTTTGTAGCTTCCACATACATCTTGTTCTGGCTACACCACAGCAGCACTTCTCCACAAATCTATTTCTGTTGATTTCTCCCCCCAAAATGTTTCATTTCCATCCTTTCACCAATAGTCAACAGAGGAGCGAGGATTACAAATGGTGTGAAGGAGCAACGTGAATACATCTGAGATGACTCTCAGTACCAGCGTGTGGACGCGCCGCTCGCTGTGGCAGCGTAATCACCACGCAGGTCTCGTAGCAGGAGTCAGCACAGACGCCTTCGCCTCCACGTGTGTGTGCGAGTGTGTTCTGGTGATTAAGGAGAGTGTGATTACCATGCAGAGCTGGTAGAAAGAATGTCTGTGTGTGTGTGTGTGTGTGTTTGTGTGTGTGTGTGTGTGAGGGAACAGAAATGTGTTTACCATCCACTAATACGATCATATGTCTGGTTATAAGTCACTGAGGCCTTTTAAGGCTCAGTAGCTTTATGAAATCTTGAGATCGACTTCAATGAAGCAATTGATGAAAATGTTCCGTTAATAATGACGTTGCGTGACTTCATGGTTGGAGTAATGACATGAGGAGAAGTGAGCGCCTTCAGCACCAAACAGACCCTCCCTTTGGGTGTTGTTTGACTACAGTTTCACTATTGTTAATAAATTACTTTGGCTAATTACTTAAAGGTACTGATTACCGACGCCCAGCCCCAATAAGGCATCATTGCGATGGAAATTTTCTTTTCAGCTTCCACTATCTGGAGCGACTTTAATTGCAGAAGAACCTTGGTCTTTCTTGAGGACATTTTAAGCATTCCGGACACAGACGGCAGCAGGGGCGGAAACCCTGACATTTTGTTCATTGCAAGGCTGTTGTTGCCAAGGAGTCAACATGTCATCCCTCATTGTCTTAGGGTTTTTTTCAAGTACTTGGCCAGGATCTATTGCAGAACAACAAAAGCCCGCGGCCTAGACTCCAACTCGTGTTGTCCTGGCGGAGTGGACGTCGGCTCATCCTGTGTTTCTCCATTCCCCACGCAGCTCTGAGCAGATAAAAGCAAGGCCTTATCAACGAGAGCCACAAAGGTTTGAGGGTGAAGCGGAACAGGTGCTCAGCAGCAGCTCCTCAAGGGATCGTCCCCGCTGAAGGCAACATGTCACTTGAATTTGAAGCTTGTGTATGCAGAGTGTGTGATGTCAAACTGGCATATTTTTGAACTTTGAAGCTTATATCTTAAAATATAGAAAATATTCAGAGAGTATTTTGACTTTTATTTCAAAACATTTTTTCAACCAATATATTTTGACTTTTTTTCCATGACATTTTTTTCAAAACATTTTTTGAGAAAATATTTTGTGACTTTTTAAAAAACATCTTTTGAGAAAATATTTTGGGACTTTTTATCCAACATATTTTGGAGCTTAAATATTTAGACTTTTTTTCAAAACATTTTTGTAGAAAATATTTTGTGACTTTTAAAAAAACAATTTTTGAGAAAATATTTTGTGACTTTTTAAAAAAACATATTTTGAGAAAATATTTTGTGATGTTTTTTCCAATATATTTTGGAGCTTAAATGTTTTTGACTTTTTTTCTATGACAGTTTTTGAGAAAATATTTTGTGACTTTTTATCCAACATATTTAAATATTTAGACTTTTCTTCCAAACATTTTTTGAGAAAATATTTTGTGACTTTTTAAAAAAAACATTTTCTGAGAAAATATTTTGTGACTTAAAAAAAAACATTTGTTGAGAAAATATGTTGTGATGTTTTTTCCAATATATTTTGGAGCTTAAATATTTTTGACGTTTTTCCCATGACAGTTTTTGAGAAAATATTTTGTGACTTTTTTCCAATATATTTTGGAGCTTAAATATTTGTGACTTTTTTGAGAAAATCTTTAGAGATAACAAATTTAGCCGTTTTTTATCCAACATATTTAGACCTTTTTTTAAACATTTTAAAATATTTTGACTTTTTTTCAACATTAAAGTTTTTGACTGACTTTTGAAGGGAGTAAAGTGACTGGCGTCCCTGAAGAAGTATTCTTTAATTTCCTTTTGACCTTTTTCTTGATTTCTTAAATAAACACAATTTTTGGCATGCCCTTAGAAACAACCCTCATTAACCATTTTGTTTTTTTAGCTTTCCTCATCATCGGCTTTCTAACAGATGTGTGCTCTTTGAAGTAAAGGATTAAGACTTTACTTTTACTGAATTCAGGAGGGTTAAGCTCCAGAATGAGAGGTTTATTTAAGGCTGCTGTCACCCTATTTGCTGCTATGATAGATTATTTTTATTATTTTAAGGCTTCTAAGGGTTCTGCTTCCACTCCACCAACAACATCGACGCCCTGACAGCTCACCCAAACAAATAGTCCCCAATTTGAAATTTAAAAACCATAACGATTGAACTCAAACTATCTACAGAATATGGAAGTATTTGTTTGTAATTTGGGTGAACCGCTTCTTTCAAGTGAAATGTTTCCAAAGTGTTGTTGTTTCAGTATTCTGTCGCTTGGCAGCCTGCTTAGAGAATGCATTTAAAACATTTTCTCGATCAATTTCACTCTCCCGCGATTACAGCCCCACCAGTGAAGGCAATTACCACTTGGATCGAACCCCACAGTGACAACAATCACATCAGCTGGTGTTTGTGAGGAAAACAGCTCACGAGGCTGGAAGCGGGATGAGAGCTTCATGTTTGCACATCTCAACGTGCTTCTTCTCACTCGCCTGCCTCCCTTACTGCTCTGATGGGAGGAGTGACTTCTGTCTTTGAGGAGGCCACCAGCTTCCAGTTTCATCAGCCCCCTCCCAGAGATTTAGCCTTTCCGAGAGATTTCAAATCATAAAAACCACAATCGTCTGACAGCTGGAGCCTCTTAGATGTCTTTGCAGGCGGCAGGAGAGTCTGACACTTTTCTCCCTCGTTCCTCTGAGAGCAGGTATGTGTTTCCTGTGGACGCGATGCACCGCAGTTATCAGATATCAGATATCAGTTATCAGTTATCAGATATCAGTTATGAGTTATCAGATATCAGTTATCAGATATCAGTTATCAGATATCAGTTATCAGTTATGAGTTATCAGATATCAGTTATCAGATATCAGTTATGAGTTATCAGATATCAGTTATCAGATATCAGATATCAGATATCAGTTATCAGATATCAGTTATCAGATATCAGTTATCAGATATCAGATATCAGTTATCAGATATCAGTTATCAGATATCAGTTATCAGTTATCAGTTATCAGATATCAGTTATCAGTTATCAGTTATCAGATATCAGATATCAGTTATCAGATATCAGATATCAGATATCAGATATCAGTTATCAGTTATCAGATATCAGTTATGAGTTATCAGATATCAGTTATGAGTTATCAGATATCAGTTATCAGCAGAGGTGTGGACTCGAGTCATGTGACTTGGACTCGAGTCAGACTCGAGTCATGAATTTGATGACTTGAGACTCGACTCGACAAAACGTACTAAGACTTGCAACTCGACTTGGACTTGAACATCGATGACTCGTGACTTCACTTGGACTCGAGCCTTTTGACTCGAGAAGACTTGCTACTTCCCATGAAAACTGGGGGAAAACTTTTTCACACCACCGCGCCGCTCTGTTTATCTGCATCTGTCAAAAAAATGTGCGCCACCTGTATGCAGAGAGCGCTGCCTGCACGACATCCAATCACTGCAGTCCATTTGACCGTATCAACGAGACAGCTCGTTCATGGTTACAAAAATCGGGATTTTTGAACCCGGATTCAGACTCCGATGGAAATCCTCGCCAACATTATGTCAACGTCCGTTTTAAAGTAGTGTAATGAGCTGAGTTAAAGTTATTAGTTAATCAGTTATGCAGATGTTGCATGTGTTCACGTTATGCTCTGTTACCAGCTGTAGTTACGCGAGACAACCCGAGTTTTGGGGGGCCGTGTATGCGGAAGTGTTCGTTCGGCGTGGTGACGGCCAACAGTGACCGAAGTTGAGTTGTTTTATATAAATAAATGCAGCGGAGTTGCAAGCCAGTCATCGCCTCCTTATTTACGCTGCAGCATTGGGGTGAGCGTTACAGCACTATAACACAGTCACAGTCGATCCACCATTACCCTTCCCTTCGTAGTCTAGGTCTGTGAGGCAGCGCACCATCACCCAGGGTTCCCCGTCCTCACTATAATAAAATGACTCGAAATGACTCGAAATTAAAATGGTACGACTTGTGACTCGACTTGAGACTTGCTTCGTCTTTGACTCGACTTGACTCGGGACTCGAGGGCAATGACTTGAGACTTGCTTGTGACTTGCCTAACAGTGACTTGATCCCACCTCTGGTTATCAGTTATCAGAGACCAGCAGGTGGGAGAGCACAAAGGTTTCCACTTTCTCTCGCATGAAACCCATTTTCACAGCAGAATAAACTGTTTTGCATTCGCCTTCTCACATGATAGCGCTGATAAAAGAATCCGTTTGCAGAGATGACCCAAACCCGTCAAAGATCTGATTGACAAGACGAACACTGCTGACTTTGTGAGCAAATGTTTTAATTTGGGTGTTGTGTAATAAATGTTGTATGTTTACTGCTTTTTGGCATTTGACTGCAATGAGCTCTGGATCAGCGGGTTGAATCGCAGAGGCCAGATAATCAGGCTGTGAGTTCAAACCGAATGTGTGTGTGTGTGTGTGTGTGTGTGTGTGTGTGTGTGTGTGTGTGTGTGTGTGTGTGTGTGTGTGTGTGTGCGTGCGTGTGTGTGATTGATGGATTGTGTTTCCAGCTCCGGAGAGCACAGCAGATGCTCTCAGTGCAACACTCTGCTATCAGAGGGCCGTCGTCATGACTCATTTCCTCTGTGCTTCTCTCTGCTAACAACACCTGGAGCTGGAGCACGTTAATCGCAATACAACAACAATAAAAAGCCCGTAAGAGGGAAATCAATAACATACAACATAACATTTGAATGCATCCTCATGATATTTTAATCCGGTTGATCATTTAAATAGTTTTTCTCCTACGTTTTTTGAGCATTTGTTTCCGTCTCTTCTGTTTTTAATAAAGCTTCTTCTCTTCATGCTCCTTCTGTTCATGCTCACCTTTATTTTGTTAAGCACTTTGAACTCAATTTGTTCAAGTAGACGCAGCCATTGTTTTGCTGGGGAAACGCTTGCTGATTCCATTAAAGAGTCTTTAATACTCAGCGAGAACTTCATCCGTTCCTACAAAAGTGTGTGCGTGCATCCATGTGGACGCGCTGACTCGTCATCAAAAGGACATCTCATTGGTGTCGTTTCATCTTCCTGACAAGCTATGAGGACATTAGTTTGTCTGGTTGTGGTGAGACAAAGGTTCCCGTCCCCATTAGGGGACCATTCCTCCCTCCTCTGCTGTACGTCGCTGCCCTTCTGTTTGACATTTCTATTAGAAGTTGGCGGGCTGCAGCTTCTCAGTGAAGTGAAGAATCAGAGCTGCTTCTCTCTAAATATTACATAAGATCGTGTGAAAGGACACGGCTGGGTTAATCAGCACATATGCAGCGTGAGAGAATGACTTTTGGGGATAAGAAGCTACAGTGTCTCACCTCACATGTGTTGAGACGTGTTTTGGTCCAATTAAACGGTTCAATTAAACACAAGAGGTTTGATCCAGACGTTCTCCAAGGACCCACCAGGAAGGTTCAACCCAGAACCCCTTTATTTCCCAAGGTCTTCATCTAGAATCTGAAATGGAGCTTCTACCTGAAAAGAAAACCCTGGTTTTAAATCTACCACTGAGCCATCAGCGCTAAGGACAGACCTTTTTCATTCTGCTTATACATCAGGCAGGTTTTGTTATTGCTTTGGCCCAGAATGGCCATGCAGACCCCCCACATGGAAGGTGTGGACTTCACCCCTGAGCGATCAATGATGTGTTGCAATTGAAAGGGCAATTGTTATTATTCTCGCCCCGATATGATTGAGGTTGAAAAGGTTACTGAATTTTCCCGGAATCAAACCTCGGCCCCCGCTTGGAAGGAGAGGTTCTCTGAAACACCACTTCTATTGTTATCACCATAATGGGCGGCATTAATGTGGGGCCCTGCAGACTAGTAAGCAGTATTGTTTTCCACTTGTGAGTAGTTCCATCACGACGCCCGTTATGAACCCGACTGACTTTGGTTTCAGTGTCGGACACAACGGTTTGTCCCGCACACATCAATATTTATGCCCCGGCTCATCACGTTATTTGTGTCTCTAAAGGCAGCTGAAAAAATATTCAGAACCATAATTGAAGTAGGAGCAGTTTGCCCGAGTCTCATCTCGCGTCATAATGAGCTTTCACCTGATGCAGACGGATGATGACGAGCTGCGGCGCCCTCGCGTTGACCACTGATTTGTTTTGGAAAACATCTGACGATGAGATCGCCAAAGGTTTCATGCAACAACGTGCTTCTGAATTTACCAGTATTATCATTAAAATTCAAAACCGCAAGCGTGCAGAGCTGGAGCCTCTTTTTTTCTTTATTTAATAACAAACTTCACCAACACCAGTTATTGCTGTTTCCTGCCCAGGCATAAAATGAGTGATTGTTACGCATAAATCAATTCATGATCTTTCATCCAGCTTCCTCAGCAAATACTTGCTTGATATTCAGAAACCACACAAAGAACTACTTGGGGTTTTAATACTTGGTTCTTGTTTCGAACTGTATTTGTTTTACCACTTGAAGTCGTGGAATTTGATTTAGGAATATTTGGGAGGGAAGTTAATCGTCTTCTCTAAGAGAGCAAATGGTATATTAAAGCAACATCCAAACTGGGGGATTTGTGATTGATGGTGCCACTAGCTCTTTACAACTTCAACATTTCTTTCTAAGCTCTAGAGAGAAAAAAACCCTGTGAACTTGACACTTGATGTTGTTTACAGTTTCTTCTTTGAAATGCTCATTTTCAATCGCTGCCTCCGTCCTATTCCGTTCCAAACTATCAGCTGTCATCTTGTGAATGAAAGACAACAGGTATTTGGGACAGATGTGACACGTGGAGCTTTGGGTGCACACAGTTGCAGACTGAGGAGAACGCTGAAGGGTGTGCCTGAAGCTAAGATATCACAGTAAATACAGGAAATGTTGCTTGGACCTGAAATCTGTGTTTTTATAAAGGAAAAGAGTCGTGAGTTGAAGAACCAAATGGATTATAAATCCAGAAAAAAAAGCATTTCTTGTTTTTGAGGGCATTTGTATTAAACTTGCTGCAGCCAAACAATTGTCTTGCAGGCCATGTGATGAAAAATGCCCAAAGATTTAATTAAGTGCAAGGACTGAATTTGTGGAGATTTGCATAAATTATTCACACGTCTGTGTGTCTCTGAGCTGAAAAGTTGATTTGCATGATACAAAATAATAAAAGTACAATATTGTCTCAAGAAAGAGTACACTGGTCTTAGATAATATACTTTAACACATGAGGAAATGGGAAGTGATTCTTTTGTCGACACCAACAAATGGCTTTTACATATATAGCTAATTCAACAAGGATTAAACAAGAGGGAGGATAAAATGTGTATTTTTTGATCAAACATTACCACAAACAGAAGTAATTAGTGCAATAATTCTGGCAATAGGACTGAATCTTTCGATAGTCCTTGGCCTGTAGAGGGCGCCCTGCGGCGGTCATCCCACCGGAAGAAAGAGAAGGAACACGTGACATTTCACCGGAAGTAAATAACCTGTTTTCGCGCGCAGTTAAATAGGAGCAACAAGACGTCCCCGTTGAACAAAATGGACGAGCTTTATTTGGATAATATCGACGAATATGTCAACGACCAAGATAAGATAGTGAGTGTATTTTATATTCGAGAAGTGTTATTATATTTTCTTGACGTCATGCGGGTCGACGTACCGACACTAGCCGTCGTTAGACCCGCCTTCACCCGGTGTGATTAGCCGTTGAACCGCCTCCAGTAAACTAACGTTACCTGTTGCTTCCTTCTGGTTAATGCTTTTATTTGTAATGATATGGCTCAAAACTGTCCACTATTTGTTTCCCGCTTTGTGGTTAATTCAGCGTATGAATGATCTAAAAAGATGGAAACCTTTTGTTTTTATCTGTACGTTTCAACCCGTGCTGCTCAACGGCGGGGTTTATTTTAAATGAAGGAAATGTTGAACAAGAATCGGATATCATTCAATGAAGGGGTCAGCTTAAAGTGTAACGTCGAACGCTAACGATGATGCAGCTGAAGCTTTAAAGCATAAACTGACGCCACGTTTTAACGGCTATTCTGACAAATGAAAAGCTGTTGTAATGTTAGTCGGTGGCCACGGCTCATCTAGCTAGTAAACCCTCAAATGTGGCCATCAGTCATTGGTGTTTGTTTCTGTCCAACAGGTGACGTATAAATGGCTGAGTCTCACTCTGGGGGTCCATGTGAACACAGCCAAACAGTGGGTGCTCCTACTCCTTCTTACTGTACCCAAATGTCACGTGTTTAAATGTTTAAAAGCTAACTGGAATCCCAAAGAATACAGCAAACAACTTTTAAGGATTGATTAGTTATTATTTAGTTATTACCATCCCCATCCAAATGAAACTGACTGATTAAAATGTGTGCCTTGTCTCAGAATGCTCTTCCATTATTTGGATCACAAGAGGAAGGAAAGCTCGGCTCGGCTCCACGCCACCTACCTGGTGTCCGGGAAGTTTGTGGACAACGGCCAATCGGTGAGAAATACAACAAACCAACAAGACCTGCTTATTTCTTCTCGTTTCTTTTTTATTGTGTTGCCGACGTTGTGTTTGTTCTTAGAGTCACAAGGTGTCCGTTGTCAAAGAGGACCAGTTGGAAGGTGTGTAGATTTACTGACTCTGTATCTGTCATTTCTTTCTATTGGGTTCATCGATGGTTATTTCGCCTCGTGTGTTTCCTCTGTGACAGATTTCAAATCCAAAATGAGCTTGATCGTCAGCGTCCACGTCTACAGTGTCCAGAAAGCGTTACTGAAGGACAGCGGCCCGCTCTACAGCGTCGACTACGATGCCGTGAAGGACAATCTGAAGGACTGCAGCAGGTGTGTTGCTCCTCCAGGGGAGGACTAGCTGTTCCTAACGACAGGAAGGTCCACTTTTCCTATCCGTCTCCTCTGCCTGCAGATACAGCGCGATCAGCTGTGCCGACGCCGTGCCCGCGTCCTCCGGACTGCAGCAGACGAGAGAGATCCAGCGGGCTCCGACGCCAGAGCCCGCAAACAAGAAGCTGTGCGCCAACGGAGACGCCAACGTGGCTTCCAAACCTCCCAGCAAGCCGCAGAAAGGCATCATGGGGATGTTTGCAAACAAGGCCGCTCCCAAGAACCAGGACAGTGGCAAAGCCGTCGAGTCGGGGGAGAAGGAGGGCGCGCCTGTGGTAGGCCTCTGTGGTCTTTGGTGTCTGATATTTACAATGAGGTATCAGAGTAAAGGGTTGATCTATTTCTCCTTGTTTTGTTGCTGCTGTTTGGTGTTTTTAGGCCGATGCCCCCAAAAGTAAACCAGAAGCAAAAGCCAAATCTATGATGAACTTCTTTGGGAGTCAGGCAGCAAGTGAGTAATATTGTGTTGTGAGTGTAAAGGTTTTATTTGGTACTAAGTGTGAGCAGGATGACGGGACTCTAAGGGCTCCGTCATCAGGCATTAAAGTTGATCCCTTTTCTACCTAAACACTCATGGTTTTCTTTAGAGAAAGCAGAAAAAACGGTGACGACTGAGCAAGCAGCTCGGTCATCATCATCATCATCAACAACAACAACAACAACAACAACAACAACAACAGCAGCAGCAGAGCAACGGCGTCCTGAAGAAAAGAAAGCTGCTGCTGCTGCTGCTGCTGCTGTGGAGCTTCCTAAAGAAGCCAAGAAAGACTCCAGGAGGTGTGTGTTTTTTCATGTAACACTCAAGTGGGGAAATAAAAAGCTTTGTAATTCACATGAAGGATTTGCACTCAAAGCTTTGGAATGAAACACAGACAGGAACCCTTTCATTTAATGACTAAGTGTAGAAATACAAAAGCTTTTGTATTTAACTGGTCTTCACTGATTGACTTGCTTCAGCAAAGTCAAATTAAGCTGTAAATGTATTCAAATAAAAGTTCTTCCTCTTGAAGCAAAAGCAAGCGGCTGGTGGATTCAGACAGCGAAGAGGAGAAGATGGAGAAGAAAAAGAGACGAAGGATCAAGAAGCCTGAGAGCAGCGACGAAGATGGTGAGCTGCTTAAAATGATTCAAATGAATGATCCTCCTTGTGCTCAAACTACAGGCGTATAGATGGTTTATTTATTTCATAGGAGACTAATCTACTTGTTCTTCAGTCATTCCAGATTCTCCTCAGCAGATGGAAACCAGAGCACCTTCCCCGAGTCCCCAGAAGAAGGCGGAGCCTGTTTCTCGTTCTCATGTAAGTGATTAAACCTGCTGATCAGATAGAAAAGTGTCTTTAATGCTGTTAGTAAGTGATCATCGGCTCTTTATGTGGTTGGCACCAAATAGCTTATTCCTGTTTTTGTTTCCTCCACAGGGGAACTCTGAGATGAAGACGAGGAAGAGGAGACGAGTCCTCAAATCTCAGACGTTTTTAGATGATGATGGATGCATCGGTATGACATTCCTTATTCCTTAATGCGACTCATTTTCACAAAACAACAACCATATGCTGAAGATCTACACAGCTCACATCATGATGTAAATGTTTTAATGATTGTTCCTCATTCCACGACAAAATAACGATACTAAGCAAACTAATACCTTTTTGTTGTCATAATGTACAAAAAGTTGAAATTTAGTTCAATTTAGCTCTGCAACTAGTGATTTTCAATCAACTTACCATTTATTTATTATTCCACTAGAGAACAAAGAAAAGCCCACAGATATCTAGATAAAGGCATTTTGCATAGAAATAGATTTATTAGATTAGTCAATTGACGTTTTTAGAAACTTCCTCTTTAATTTTTTCTTTAGTTTTCTTCACTTTGTCATTATGGGATGTTGTGTGTAATAAGGCTGTAACCCGAACACAATGTGGAGAAGTGCTGTGGATTCCTTCCAGATGGCCTGCACACACACACACACACACACACACACACACACACACCATAATGTGCCTGATGCATCCGTTTCCTCCCTCAGTGACCGAGAAAGGCTACGAGAGTGAATCGTACTCAGAGGACGAGGTTCACGCCCCCAAAGCTCCAAAAGATGTCGTCCCTGCAAAAGCAGGCGCGAGTAGCAGAGCGGACGAGAAGAGGAGTCAGAAGAAAGCGCCCCCCAGCGCGAATAAAGGCTCCAAACAAGCGTCCATCGTGGGGTTTTTCCAAAAGAAATGACATTTTCCGTTGGGACAGAAGAGCAAGGAGCGCCGCTGCCGACCCTTTGTGGTGACCTCTGGGTAAAGGTCAAAGACGCATCGCTCGGGCGATGGAGGACCTACTTGAACTACATGGACATGTCCAAACTAGAAGGACAAGCATTTTGGACTCCACCTCCATTGCCAAATGTCCGACTCAATAAAGATTAAATACTGAAACATGTTTAGTTTATTCCACTTTCAAATGACCTTCTCTGAATTAGTTGGAACAATTGGGTGGGGGAAACTAGGTCGTCTCTGCAGTCGTCTCCAGTTCCACAGCCGTTCCCTCTTCTCCTGCTTCTCCGTTGGTCCAAGTCAGATCTTCAGCAGGACGACAGAGAACAGACAAGCGCTGGAAGACACAGACAAAAACCTTTTAATAACCAGTGATTCTTTTATATCATTAATCAGATATGAAAAATAAACATTTAGCTCTTTTTTTTTATGCATCCGGAGCTCCAGAATGGTCTCCTGTGAACTCTGACCTGTCGGATGGTTCCGGCTGCAAAGCACATCTGTCCAGCTGCCCACAGTGGCACCATGACGACGGAGGACAGCGTCATGGTCCATCCCAGTGCGTAGGCCCAGTCCGGGTAGACGTACTGGTTAATCCTGAGGTGTTTATAGTCCACCAGGTACAGGATTAAGGCAATCTGTGGAGGACAGCTTTGAGGTCCAAAGGAATCCCGTCTTTTCCATGTACAGTTCTGTCCCACAGACGGTCCGACTCACCAGGGACAGCAGAGGGATGACGTATTTCCAGCAGAGTTTGAAGAAGACAGACGGCCGCTGTCCTGTCATGTCCTCGATGATGTTCACCAGACGGTCGGCACCTGGTCCACGTGCTACAAGTTAGTGACTCATATCGCCTCGTAGCCAAAATAAGACCAGTTAGTTTTCATACCAAAGGTCCAGGCCAGAGCCAGACACTCGCATAGCGCCATGAAGTAGTGACACGCCCTGGTCATCCCATAATAATCAATGAGCTGGAATATGTAAACCCCTCCCTGCAGCCGGGCGACACAACGTGAAGACGGGGTTTTTCAGTACTGTTTTGTGACAGCATATTGGAGGAAACGTTTCATTCACCTCGGTGACCATCAGCAGATGGAGGAGGAAGAAGGAGGAGCAGATGAAGAGGACGAGCATCTCGTGTCTTCCCGCCTTACGAAACAGCTTCGGGAACAAGTCGCATATTGAGGTGATGAAACACTCCACCGCCACAAACTGGGGGCAAAAAACACAGAAAACGTTTGTCCGCTTACAAAAAGTTGGTATTAGATTCAAACTTAATACAACAGACAGGTTCTTACGTGTGAGTCAACAGTCAGAAGAATGAGCATCAGGAAGAAACAGAAGGTCCAGAACTGGGGCAAAGGCATCATGGCCGTAGCCTGAGGGTAAGCAATGAAGGCCAAACCAGGACCTGTGAGACAGCGATAAATAACAGTGTCACTCCTACGAAGCGTCCTCCTGGGTCACATGGAGTCTGTACCTGACTCCACCACAGTGTCCACAGTGACGCCCTGTTTCTGAGCCATGAAGCCCAGGACGGAGAAGACCACGAATCCGGCAACAAAGCTGGTCCCGCTGTTGAGCAGACTGAGCCAGAAGCAGTCCCTAGAGGTCACGTCAGTGAGATGGTTCGTTTGGGCTCGTTCCATGTAGCTCTCAAGAAAAAGAGACCCACTTCAAAGGGAAAGGTGTACTTACTTATAACAGTTGTTGCTGTACTCATTATAGCTGCCCAGCACAATCAGAGTCCCTGCAGTCAGACTGTAGGAGAAGAAGATTTGAGATCCTGCTTCTATCCACACCTGTTATGACACAAAAGGTACATTATATCCACGGGAGCGTTATTTTCTACACTCATTTGCACTTGATCTAGAGGCAGTAAAACGAATGCCTTTGTGGTTCATAGTTTCCTGTTTTATTTTGAAATGCACACCTCTACTCTCGTTGCAACTCTCACTTTTGTGTTTTCCTGCCACACCCGGACTTGGACCTTTGTATGCAGCACCGAGCCAGAACCAAGTTGCACAGACAAATAGTGCTTCACACAAAGATCTCGTGGAAATGAGTACAGAAATGATGTGCACGTCACAGTGTCCTAACCCGCGCACTTTTTAGTTACAAATCCAGTAAAACTATTGATAAAATTCAATAGATTCAAAAGAATTAACTAATTAATCGCACATTTTGAAATGCATTAATCTCGATTAATGGATGTTGCTGTTGTTACAATGTTTTTAATGAATGTTTGGTTTTCTTCTAAAAGACTAAAAGTAACGAGTAATCACTTTAGACAGTATTTATGTATGTATTTCAGACACTGTTGATTACTTGATAATGTTATTTTAAACACAAAACTACACCCATTTGATGATGTTGGGGCTTTACGCCCCTTCTGTTTGACGCATGGAGTGATTCCTCTGCACAGATCGCTGTGTGTCGCGCTTTCTGTTGGTTTTACTCCTAATGCAAAAAGCTCTGTCCGTCTTGATGGAAGTGACTGCATCCACCGGCCGGTTTGTTTCTGAGGTCCACTTCCGGTTTAACGCACGTTAACTACATACAAATATTTTGTTGCATTAATTTGGCCACATTAAGCGCATCGATTAATGCGTTTATGTCTACAGCCCTCATAAAAATGACTGCGTAATGTATTCAGGGGATTTAATGGTGTTCAAGCATTAGCTCCTTTCATTTGGAGCCAAATGCTGCCTTTAACGACCAAAGATTAAATGAATAAATTCAATTAGCCAGACAGACATCGTTCTTCAGAGATCAAATATTGGTTAAAAGGGTCGCTCGCCTAAATGACCAACCCTGCTGTTAACGTATCCAGGAACCCAATCCCGCTTCAACACCTCCAAATAGCGCAATAAAAGCATTACTAACGTTTTCATGTTACACTTTTGATCTTGAATAGGAGGCCCAACGGGTTTAAAGAGGATACCTCAAGATTTGCCAGGCGCTTCACGTCTGGGTACAGGTAGTAGTAGATCCCTTCCCAAGCTCCAGGGAGAGTAAAACCCCTGATGAGCAGAATCAGGAGCATCACATAGGGGAACGTGGCTGTGAAGTACACTACCTGAAAGAAAAGAGAAAGTCATAATTATTTTTCACAATTCCTAGAAGTAATGGAGATGACTAATGAATTTTTGCTGAAGAATAAAATGCATGATGATGGTTTCTAAAGGTAAAACGTTGTGATTAACGTGTGACCCTTGACCTTTCCGGAGGATCTGACACCTTTCCAGATGCTGAAGTAGCAGAAGACCCAGCAGGCCAGAAGACACAAAGCCAGCTCCCACCGCACGCTGCCCAGCTCCTCGATGCCTGCAGAGACACCCAGCACCCGCCGCCTGAGAGGGAGGCGGGGCTTATACTTGATGAGCAGGTAACAGACATGTCACCTGGTATAAGCTAAAAAACCATCCATTTTAGAAAAAAATGATGATAATTCTTTTTGTAAATATCAGAAGGTATTTTTTTTATAATTTGATAACAAAGACATGGAAGGCAAAGTAAATGTCCACCTGATTTTATTTTATAGCACATTCATTATCCAGGTTTGTTATAAAATGTAATAATTAGAATGGATTATTATTAAGCATAATGCGATGAAAGGGAATTTAGACTCACTCCCAGAACTCGGTGGCAGCAGAGGTGTGTTTTTTCAGCACGGTCAGATTTGCTGTCCAGTTGGACGAGGAAGAATCCAAACTAAGGCCCATGCAGCTCGCTGGTGGACAAACGAGGACATACGAGAACGTGGGTACTCTCATTCAAACTAAAAGGACGTCACACCGGGAATCGCTGTCAGAGCATAAAATTCTGGGTTTTCAAGCTTTAGAAAATGAAACCTCACGTGTGTTCCATGAGTTCTCGCAGGTGGCCCAAGGCGCCTGGGCACTAAACGAGAACACCAAGTAAAAGAGAGCCCAGGCTTCTATGATAACGAAGCTGAAGTCGTACAGTTTCACCACTGCTTGTCCATATCCAATTCCTAAAACACAAAAAGAAAATGTTATCTTTTCTTCATAGCGAGATGAGTCTGAGTCAAAATGATGTCTTTTCTGAGGGTCAAGTTTGAGTATTAGTATTAGAGTTTATTTATTCTCTGGACAAACTCGCCTTGGGCCAGAGGACATAACTTCCTCCAGGAGGTGACGAATCCTTCCTGCGTGTACTGACCCACGGAGCTCTCCAGCAGGAACAGGGGTATCCCACACACCAGGGCGAACAGGCCGTACGGCACCAGAAAGGCCCCTGGGTGGTAGACAGAGACGTGTGCATGTTGGGACCAGTTGATTTCAGTGTAATCGGATCTGGGTCCAGAAGCTGCATGACTCACCTCCACCGTTCTTGTAGCAGAGGTATGGAAACCTCCACACGTTGCCCAGGCCGACGACATTTCCAGCAACAACCAGGATGTATTCTGTTTTATTGGCCCACTGTCCTCGGTCTCCAGCCCTCTTCTGGTTCTCGGTTTTCCTTCTTTGTCTGTTCATCTTAAGCTTCGTCAGCGTTGAGCTGAAATCCAGCAGTAATGCAAACTGAGCTTTCTTTGCTTTCTCCTGTACCCTCGCATCACTTCACTGAATGTCTGTGTTTTCTGTTAACAGGTGACCTATACACTCACCGGCCACTTTATTAGGTACCCCATGCTAGTAACGGGTTGGACCCCCTTTTGCCTTCAGAACTGCCTCAATTCTTCGTGGCATAGATTCAACAAGGTGCTGGAAGCATTCCTCAGGGAGTTTGGTCCATATTGACATGATGGCATCACACAGTTGCCGCAGATTTGTCGGCTGCACATCCATGATGCGAATCTCCCGTTCCACCACATCCCAAAGATGCTCTATTGGATTGAGATCTGGTGATTGTGGAGGCCATTTGAGTACAGCGAACTCATTGTCATGTTCAAGAAACCAGTCTGAGATGATTCCAGCTTCATGACATGGCGCATTATCCTGCTGAAAGTAGCCATCAGAAGTTGGGTACATTGTGGTCATAAAGGGATGGAAATGGTCAGCAACAATACTCAGGTAGGCTGGGGCGTTGCAACGATGCTCAATTGGTACCAAGGGGCCCAAAGAGTGCCAAGAAAATATTCCCCACACCATGACACCACCACCACCAGCCTGAACCGTTGATACAAGGCAGGATGGATCCATGCTTTCATGTTGTAGACGCCAAATTCTGACCCTACCATCCGAATGTCGCAGCAGAAATCGAGACTCATCAGACCAGGCAACGTTTTTCCAATCTTCTATTGTCCAATTTCGATGAGCTTGTGCAAATTGTAGCCTCAGTTTCCTGTTCTTAGCTGAAAGGAGTGGCACCCGGTGTGGTCTTCTGCTGCTGTAGCCCATCTGCCTCAAAGTTCGACGTACTGTGCTTTCAGAGATGCTCTTATGCCCACCTTGGTTGTAACGGGTGGTTATTTGAGTCACTGTTGCCCTTCTATCAGCTCGAACCAGTCTGGCCATTCTCCTCTGACCTCTGGCATCACCAAGGCATTTCCGCCCACAGAACTGCCGCTCACTGGATGTTTTTTCTTTTTCGGACCATTCACTGTAAACCCTAGAGATGGTTGTGCGTGAAAATTCCCAGTAGATTAGCAGTTTCTGAAATACTCAGACCAGCCCTTCTGGCACCAACAATCATGCCACGTTCAAAGTCACTCAAATCACCTTTCTTCCCCATACTGATGCTCGGTTTGAACTGCAGGAGATTGTCTTGACAATGTCTACATGCCTAAATGCACTGAGTTGCCGCCATGTGATTGGCTGCTTAGAAATTAAGTGTTAACGAGCAGTTGGACAGGTGTACCTAATAAAGTGGCCGGTGAGTGTAAATGTCTGCGACAGAGCTGGTCTCACTTTTGAGTAGACTGAGCCAAAAGCAATCCCCAGAGGTCTTTCACGAAGAGACAATCCATCAAATGCAGCGCATGTGTGTTTTATATTTCCTTAAACTAACATAGTGGCCAAGTGTAATATTCAAGTCTTACTTGGAACAGTCGTTGTGGTACTTTGTCCCTGGCTGTAGGTCCACAGCACAGGGAGCATTATGCAAATGTTAAATGTGAGGTTATTGACAAATACATACTCTGCAAATAGATCAATATTTTAAAGACCAAGCCTAGTATTTTGTATTCCATAACCCTAACCCCCCCCCTCAGCCTCACCCCCTCCATGAATGCTGTGCATTGGAATGACCTGAGTTAATGTATGTGTGTATTCCATAACCACCCTGGTGGCTTTTGTTAATAAAGTGACTTTATACTTTACGTATTGACGGTTGTTCTGTTTTCTAAGTATTGCAGCAATGATTACAGAGCACTAACTGTGCAGAACAGGCAAAGTAGATTGATGTAAGCAGTCTTTTTTATTCCGTTATCTGAAAAAGCTTAGATTTAATGACACAGAATGTTATTTAAAAAAAAAGAAAACATTTTGTTCTGGCGTAAACATTGTTCTTCTTCCAATGTGGGGAGAAAGTTTTAAAAATCCATTCATTAACGATATTCATGAGACCTTTGGTACACAGTTAAAGGGGGGGGGGCTCAGGGTTTCTTATAAATATGAAACTTAGTATCAGAATACGTAAAGACGTATAAAAACAGTGTGAGAGCGTCTCATATTACTGAATCGCCCCCCCGTTGATTCTTCCTCTGGTTCATGAAGAACAGTGGACTCAGTGGTCCGTTGGGACTTGTGACAGCTTCAGGTCCCACAGCAGCCACACCCTGTGGCCAGTAGAACTGGTATTTGGATTAGCCAAGCACTCCGGCATGAAAAAGGATATCCCTCTCTGTTCTCAGGGAGCGGCCTGAAAATGTGTTTGTCCTGGCTTTTGCTCCATTACGGCATCTGTTGAGGGAGGTCAGACGCGATGCCTTTTTATTTAAGAGGAGGCCTCACAGCTGCGGCTCCCTCTCCTGATGACAGCTGAGTCACAGGCTACAGTAACGTCCTCTTTTGGGTTCAATAGCACTATTGTCCAGAAGGCTTCCCTTAAATCTTCCTGAAAGCAGCTTTCAGGAAATGTGTGCCCTGCTGGATGACATCATAGCCGGTGTTTCCATTGAAGTTTTATCACACTTTTAATCAGTGAAATGTATGGCTCCTTTCAAAACTAGACTATTCTGGTCTAAACTATTCTAGAAGTGAGTTTTATGGGTTGGACTGTACATCTTATCTGCAGATCATGCCCCATGTATTAATAGACTTCAAAATTGTTTTAAAGGGTTATACAGGTTTAAAAAGCACAACAACAACATATTTTTTACAAGATTGCAACAATTCTTTTATTGTCAATACACAGCACAGGGTTGAGAAATGAAAATGCTTTTTGGAGTCCCATTTTGCTTTGCAGAGATGTTCGATGTCTGGGATGCGGACCCTCGCCTCCAGCTGAAATCCATGGATGGAGACGGTGTCCTCGTCTGTTAATCGACTACCTTCAATGGCCTAATTATTAATGTGAGGATTTATCTAGATACGTACACAGACAATCCTATTATGTTTTCTATATACATCAATTATTTTCTTGTTAATCTGCATAACAATAACAATATATATCTCATTGGATATTATATTTATATTATAATGGAACTATATTATAAAGGAACTGCATGTTTGACATTTTTTAGGCTTTAACCGGCAGTCTACTTAATTTCAAGAATATAACATATGGTGAGTTTTGATAGATAGAACTACCAAACAAAACTTGAACCGTTTTTTCTCAAATCTGTTCCGATCAAAATATATTTCACAAAGATCATTAAGGTAACGTTTAACGTTTTAACGTCTTTTTACAGCAGCCGGACGGAGCGAGGAGGGGACGTGACGTCATCGGGCTCCACATCAGCAGGAGGGGCGAGGTGGCTGATCCACCGGCGTCATGGCTTCCCAACATTGAGAGCAAAACAACGAATTTGGTCGAATGCCCGACAGATTATCGCCCTTCACCCAGAACATTAGATTGAGACAGAGGGCCTCGGCTCTCCCCCTTTCTCCCCCCTGAGGCCGCCCCTAGGATCCAGGATATACTTTTTTTTATTGTATTGGTGAATTTCCATTCGTACACCCGCTGAAGATGGCCGACCCGGCGGAGTGCACCATCAAAGTGATGTGCCGTTTTAGGCCCCTGAACAGCTCCGAGGTGGTCAGAGGAGACCGATACATTCCCAAGTTTCAAGGGGAAGAGGACGTTATTATCGGGGTGAGTCATTTTCTGATGAAGGGCCCCGACTACCTATTTGACCGAGCCTTCTGGAAGCGTACGCCATTTTTGATTGTCTTCCAGCTAGTAGTTAGTTAGCACTTTAGCTTGTTAGCTAACGGTAATGTTAGCTAGAGCTGACCTGTTCACCGTTGCCTTACGCCGTCGGCCCTCTGCCGAAGACAACTTTTACATTTGCGTTAAACCGTGGACTCACTCGGTCTCCGGATCATTGGGTAGTCGGGCAGTGGCACCCGCATTAACCTTTGAAGAAGCCAGTCGACCTGCTGTTGGCCCAGAATGTCACTTTTCTGTTTTTGCGGTTGCCCTGTCATTGCTAGCGAGCTGTCATTCAACAAAGCCCCGGGCACACAGGCTGGCACAGGTTGAACTGTTGCCCCAGCCTTTAGCCCGCCAAACGCTGCACGCTGTACACCCCGCACCATCATCGGCACGTTAGTTGTCAAGCAGCCGGCCATTCTGTAACGATTAAGCTGTTAATTATGTACGGTTTGCGTCAGCACGAAGCGGCACGTTAAGCCAGCTTTGATTTAAGCTAGTTCGTGGCTAACGTACTAGCAGGCTAGGCCAGCTGGTAGTTGACAGATTAGCCGGCCTTGGCTAGCTGGGTAGTTTTTTAATGCTTTTGCTTGATTAAAGCTAACATTAGTTAACGTTAGCTGACCAGCTGGTACCACGGAAGCACATTTTGTAGACCGCGTTGAGAACCTTTCATTGAATAGAACATAACATGTAGTAAACCTCCGTGGCCTACCTGACAAGGATAACGTCATAATAATGTCATTGGCAGGGGAGTAGTCAAACTATATGCAGTCCAGTGGTAGGTTAGTCTTCTATTTCATTGACATTTATAACACAGACCCAGCAAGTTCAACATTTTCTGTAGATGAAGACGTCCTGGTTTGGATCAAACTGAAGTTGGATGTCTTTGGATTAATTGGTGGTAGAGATAAAGCACTTAATGGAGATTGTGCACATGCCATTATCCCTGTATGTCACCCTTCTATTGCAGTGCCATATTACCTCCATTTGACTACAGATCAACTCGCATATGATGTGCACTTGATGCCTTGACATCATTGGCCTATATTACAGAAGCCTAGTCACAGTTTACATAACAGAACCTGTGTTCTGTACTATAACATCACGGCAGCATGCAAAATGCCTGATGTCCTGCCTAAAGACGAGCGAGGGAGCACGACAGCACCTTAAATGTCTGGCCAACATCTCAGGCTTGTACATGCTGAACATTCAAAAGCCAGTGCTTTATCTTTTCAGAAAATAATCCTGGTTAAACATTAGTTTTTCTTCCTGACGCCTTATTTTTTTGCGTGGACTTTGTCTTTACGCGGCCCATGCTTCAAAAGAGTTTACTAGGCAATAAAACCGGATCTTGAATAGCACTCACAAAGCAGTACGTTTTGGCTTTGTGGCTATGAATCATGGAGGGCATGACTATTCATTTTCTGTCATGCAAAACACCGAAGACCAGAGTATTCAAGAAGGCAGCTGTGGAAACGTCCTGAATAGTTTTGCTGACACTATTTCGAGGACTTAAACAAATGGCGAGTGTGCTGCCTGTGCCTCTCGGGCATCATGTGGCCCAGCCCAGTTCAGAGTGCTGGTCATAGTCCCAAAATACCAGCGCATATTGTGAAGGATGCAAGTTTTCCAGTGCAGCGCTTTGTGGGCTCTGCTGGTGTATCCGCTCTGAGAAGTAGCATCACACGCCTCCCCCGGTGTCTTTCTCTCCTGGTTATCAGTGGTTCAACCAATCAGAGAAGGCAGTTGGCCGGGCACTGGTCAGTCTCTGCGGGTGGGCAGTGCAATCACTATGGTTATGGACTTTTGTTTTTCTGACGCTCTTATCCAGGCTGACTCACTTTGCACATATTTGTATGCGTTTTTTGAAACACTAAAAGGGCGTGGACCCTGTTTTATGGCTGACACCTTCGCAGCAGTGCTGAAGCTGAACCTCACTGCCTTCTAGAGACGTCTAATTAGAGGCCTTACCATTGCAGGCTGTGGTGCTTGCGGATATGTTTGGAGGTATTACCTACCCCGGGGAGTTTGTTCTCCCAGAGCAGTACGCCCTCACTCAGCTGTGCCCTGCTTAAAAGCCCTGCCAGCTTTAAAATAAATAAATAAAGTATAGGAAAAGGGAGCGATGATGATGAAATTGGGCGTTGTGGGTGCCGTGCGTAGTTCTGTTTGCTCGCTTTGGGCCAGTGTGCAGCAGGTGAATTATTTAGGCCTCCTTTACTTCCCTGTCAGTTTTGCAAACAGAAGATCAGCCCCTCAGTTTTTCTACTGTCATCTCTTGCATGCACCTCCCCAGAACACAGATGTTTCATTGCAATGGGTGACTTGCGTGAGACCTAATAATAGAAAAGAAAAGGATTAGAGAGATAAGTTAAAGTGATCCTAATGCATTTGAACAAGTAAATAACAGACATAGCAAAAGCAATTGACCTGCTAGTTGTGTTCCAGGAAGCAAAATTAAAACTGATAACTCATTTTGCATAATTGCACACAAATCCAATCAAATTTCACGCATCATACATTAAGAACCATGTTGCCTGCTGCAGAATAACATTGGGGGGGGGGGGGGGGGGGGTGTGCTGAATGGCTTTGACTGGGCAAATATCATAACAAAGCCATCCGAAAGAGGAGACATGACAGGGCACCTAATAATACTTTAACAATGCTTTTCGCTGTAATTAGATTCTCTGCGAGTAATCCCATTGGACAGAAGTAACGGTGCCAGTAGCAGTGGTAACAATGAGGACTTTAAACTGGGGCTGTGCCATTGTTTGCTGGCAGCGTCTGGCAGTTGGTTGATAGTGGCTCAGGCCTCTTGTTCTGCACAGGGTTAATTACCAGGATGTGGCTGTCCGGGATGAACGATCAAGGTCTTAAGATGCTCTGTTCTATTAAGCTGTACTTTGGATGTGGCCGCCTGTCAAGGAGGGGTTATGAGCCGGGGTGCAAAGTGACACGTTCGTGACATGTGTGGTTTCACCTTGAGTTCTATGAACAAGTCAGCCATCGTCTGTCACCATCCTCAGCCCTGTACCGCACATGCAGGTGTTAACGCTGAATCGATCCCGTGGGGAAGGGGGCTGTCTCTTGCTCTTAAACTCGTAATGTTCAATGTTAGAATCCCATCCATCAGGCTGGATACAAGCGGAGGTACCTGTTCCTTCAAACCCCCACAGAGAGGTTGGCATCTCAGTGAAACCTCAGGATTGCTTGCGGCATCTGTTTTTTATTACCCCTGCGGTTGCCCCCTTAAATCCAGCTATTGATTGCCATCACACTCAAGTTGTGTTTTGATTTGCCACTTGAACCGGCTCTTTGACCAGCGGTAAAAGCTTTGACTCTAGTATAGTTGATTATAAATGCCTTGCCAAGATTGTTGTAAAGGAGTTCAGATACAACGAGTGACTTTGAACGCTCGACTAAAACAAAAAAGTCAGCGGAAGAAAAATCAGTCTGACGGCATCAAATCGTGACAGTTTGAGCGTCCAAGGCCCATCTCGCCCCTCCTATTGAGCCTCATTTCCTGTCACCTCTATTCTCACTCTCAAAAACACCTGAAAGGCCTGCTGGCCCACCAACAGATGTTAAAACACTGATCAGTCGGTGCAACAGAGGAGCACACGGACCCATTCATACAAAACGTGTCGTGGATTATTGCTTTGTACCACACAATAGTGCTTCTTTCTTGTGGCACTACAGCAGTTACTCACGCGCTTCTCTCTCCGTTCTAGGGCAAACCGTACATGTTCGACAGAGTGTTTCAGTCGAACACCACACAAGAACAGGTGTACAATGCCTGCGCCCAGAAGATAGTAAAAGGTGAGGTCTCACTCCTGACTGTGTCCGTATGCTCCAAACAAGCGGACACAGCAAATGAAAGTGACCTGAGCCTTCTGTCTCACAGATGTTCTGGAGGGATACAATGGGACGATTTTTGCGTACGGGCAGACATCGTCTGGCAAAACGCACACCATGGAGGTGAGGATGACTTTTTTTTTTTTTATAAAGTGCTTCTTGTTTTTTAATCAAAAAGCTTTGCCTTACATGGTCAACGTCACATTTGTTCACAGGGGAATCTCCATGACACGGATGCAATGGGCATCATCCCCAGGATAGTTCAAGATATCTTCAACTACATCTACTCTATGGATGAAAACCTGGAGTTTCATATCAAAGTGAGTAGTGCTATTAATCCCCAAATTAAAATTCTAGATTCAGTGTTTAAATCGATTTACTTATTTTCACACTTCCAAACTGTAGGTTCATGCAACAAGTTACACACTTCTTGTTTTTCAGTTTATTACTAAGCATTTTTCATGTGTAACAGTTCCTGTGTTTTGTGTTCTACTTTTGCACGATTATACACACTTGGTGTGTAGAAAGAAGGAAACTTCAAAGTGGCGAGACTTTAACTTGAGTTAATAAAGTTTTCTTTTCTTCTGAAAATACCAAACAGTCTAACTCATGTTTACTGTGAACAAAACTTTTTTTCTACCACCTTTTTAACAAGCATTATAATAATTATGAATTCAGGACCTATTGTGAAATCTTGTTAAACCTGTAAGTCACTTGGCTGCTGTTGTATCATCAAACATTTAGATTCTAATAATCTCACAGCTGGATTGGCGCCAAATGTTTTTCCTCTGTTCACAGGTTTCATATTTTGAAATTTACTTAGACAAGATTCGGGATCTTCTGGACGGTAAGTGTCGATACTGCAGTGAACACATCTGGCCTAAAGTACCAGACAACAGTAACGTTGTGTAAAGCCATCAATTATGTTGTTAAATGCTTTGTAAATACAACACTACATAAGAGTACTAAGCAGACTTCCTTAAGAACGAATGTTTGACATTGCCGTCAGAAACTTAAATGAAGATATATATTTAAGTGTGGTATTTTCCTGTTTTGATGATGATAAACAAAACGAGTTGTGAAATGGAGTTAAAGACTCTTCTTTCTCACCGGCTAACGGTGATGGCTTGTTTATTTCACGGTACATAAACCTTCTGAGTGGAAGTTTTATAGTTTGTACGTTTGCAAGTCAGCCAACCGGGGAAACGATGTAGAATCAGGGAGATGAAATTGGAGGCAGGGCCATAAACTGACTTCATGCCTGACGCGTCCATCTAAACGTCCTCTCGCCTGCAGTGTCCAAGACCAACTTGTCGGTGCACGAAGACAAAAACCGAGTCCCGTACGTCAAGGTGAGACTCTACCTCCCGCCACACGTGTAATACCCAGTGAAAGGCTTTTGTGAAGGTCAACCTTCTGCTTCTCCGTGTAGGGCTGCACTGAGAGATTTGTCTGCAGCCCCGACGAGGTCATGGACACAATCGATGAAGGCAAATCAAACCGACATGTAGCAGTTACGAGTAAGATTCCCTCTTGTAGCCTTTGGTCACAGTCATTCACCGTAGTGCTTTTTTTGAGGCTGACGCTATCTCCGTTTCTCATTCAGACATGAACGAGCACAGCTCCAGGAGTCACAGCATCTTCCTGATAAACGTCAAGCAGGAGAACACTCAGACGGAGCAGAAGCTCAGCGGCAAACTCTACCTGGTGG
This sequence comes from Pungitius pungitius, assembly GCF_949316345.1. Taxonomy (NCBI): domain Eukaryota; kingdom Metazoa; phylum Chordata; class Actinopteri; order Perciformes; family Gasterosteidae; genus Pungitius; species Pungitius pungitius. The sequence continues at coordinate 153,361 of NC_084914.1, forward strand.
ATCTGGCTGGCAGTGAAAAGGTACAGAGAACCATCCCTCGGGGATATCCGTAGGCTTCTTCTCCTACGTTGCTCGCACCACCGGGTTGACATTTCTTTCCCATGTTCTCAGGTCAGTAAAACGGGAGCAGAGGGATCTGTGCTGGATGAAGCCAAGAACATCAACAAGTCTCTGTCGTCTCTGGGAAACGTCATCTCTGCCCTGGCAGAAGGAACGGTCCGTAACTCTGCTTTCACTCTTTGGCGGGTAGTTTTTGTGCACTTGAAGGCGTGGGTTGTTCTGTGGCGTGTCAGCTTTTCATCTGCTATTGAGGAGCTGTGTCCACCAGAGTATTTTAAACATGATTTGCTCTGGGAGGGGCACGTATGAAAGCGATGCTACAAACGCCAGCAGCATTACGGTGGGCTTAATGGGGCCCTCGTGTCTGGTGCACTGGACCGAACGCAGTGTGAGATAATAGAGTTGATCTGAGTCTGAACGACACAGTGATATTACCCAAGATGTTTGCTGCTCCATTAAATCTCACCGCAACCTCTGGTGAGGTTATACAGCTTTTTTTAAGAGTATTATAAACACTGCTGTCAGTCAGTGTTTGCCAGCCGCACAGCCCGGAGATGAGTGTGCATCAGGAAAAACTGTTCAATCACCCTGTGAAAGAGCTTTTCCCATCATCTAGAGGCCCTTTGTGTCGCAGAAACAACTTGAGTGGATAAGAAATTTCCTTCCAGCAATGTTTTTCTTAAATGCCTTTTATAGTGATTTCACACTTTTCAATTTTAATCAACAATTGGTTTGTTCTTGAGCCCCTTCGAGCTGAAAACAACCTGAGGGAGGGAGGGAGGGAGGAGGGCTCTCTCATACACAAGTCATGGTCTAAAACAAATAAGCTATTGTGCAGAGATGTCTCACTGTGTGGAGTCTAAAGAAGTATTGCAGACTGCTTCACTTCAATACTACTAATGCATCAAGTTAGCATTAAAGTGATTGCAGCTGTAACTGAAGCCATCCCATCATGTCGGCTCTGTGCGTTGTGCATATTTACGTGACATTAGTTTTAAGGATATGATATCAAAACTGATCATTAATCCACTTAAAGGGATTTTTTTTGATTTTGTGTCTTCTACCCGTGATGATTGGTTAAATGTCTCTTCTAGGCCTACATCCCCTACAGAGACAGCAAGATGACCCGTATCCTGCAGGACTCTCTGGGTGGTAACTGTCGAACCACAATTATCATCTGCTGCTCGCCTTCCTCCTACAATGAGTGCGAAACCAAATCCACCCTCATGTTTGGACAAAGGTTGGTAGTGTAGCCAAATCTGCCATTATGGGCAGTGTATTATTAATAATAATTAATGGTTACTGCTGTGTTTCTTCATGGAATAATACAATGTTTCACTTGAATTCTTCAGAGCAAAGACCATCAAGAACACGGTCACAGTGAACGTTGAGCTGACAGCGGAGCAGTGGAAGCAGAAATATGAGCGGGAGAAGGTGAAGAATACGACCCTGAGGAACACGGTCACCTGGTTGGAGAACGAGCTCAACCGCTGGAGGAACGGTGAGGATCCGACTGCGTCTTGGCCCTCAGGAGATTCCTCACAAATGGAAGCCAATGTCAGATTCTTCAGCCTGTTTTGGTTCCGGTGGTGTTACAATGCCAGAAACATCTGTAGGAAACATCACGTCTTTTTGTCTGCATACTCTCACCTCAGGTGAAAGCGTGCCGGTGGAGGAGCAGTTCGACAAGGAGAAGGCCAACGCCGAGGTGCAGGCCCTGGACAACGTGATCAACGAGAAGCAGGCGTCCACGCCCAACGTGCCCGGCGTCCGCCTCACCGACGTGGAGAAAGACAAGTGTGAGGCCGAGGTGGCCAAGCTCTACAAACAGCTGGACGACAAGGTGAGCCAGATGTGGATTTGCTTAAAACATCGAAACCACCAAACGCAAACATGAATTTCATCATGAAACATGGATATGGAAATTTAAAGCTGCCACATTCCTCTGCCTCCACGTCATGGTTTTCAAATTTATTTTGAATGGAGAGTCAAGAAAAGCCAGACAGCTGATCGGGGGTTCAGCATCATTCCCATGAATGATAACCGTGTTCTTTTTATTCCTACCAACATTTTCATCATTTTTATTGGCTGTGTCTCTCCGCTCGTACCAAATCCCCTCCAGTGGTGGCTGCTGTGGGAATTAATGTCTCTTTGGGTTCCCGCTCTTCACAGGACGAGGAGATCAACCAGCAGAGCCAGCTGGCTGAGAAGCTGAAGCAACAGATGCTGGACCAGGATGAGGTGAGGACTGGATGTTGATCAGCTGTAGACCTCAAACAGCATAGGATGTGTATGTAGGGCGGCTCCAGACCTAAGGCACAATGGGGATGGATTTAGTTTTTGTTTTTTTTACATTATCAAAGGTCGTATTAAATAAATGGAACTGTGGGTCATCTCCTATTTCTGTTTTGTAAAAGCCAGTTGCACCTTTGCCTGGTGTATTGCTATTGCTCCACGGCAGCAGGACCAAAAACAGGCCAAACTACCGTCATTTCACAGGATTGCCATCTGCTGACACTGTATTTACCTGTGTGTGTGTGTGTGTGTGTGTGTGTGTGTGTGTGTGTGTGTGTGTGTGTCAGAATGTGCACACTACGACAACTCTCCTTTGTCAGCACTTCGCTCCATTTGAATAATGCCCTGTTTTGAATCTCAGGGAATATTGTGGCATTGACGTTATAACAAGCTTTTTTGTTGTCTGCTGCCTCCAGATAGCGATGCACCAACAAAGCCTGCGCCTCACTTTAAGGCCAACACACCCGCGGGTGCATGGGACGGAGATGTGGGCTTTAGAGACCTTTTGTTACAGACTGTAAACATTATTCTACGCTGTCAATATGGTCATTTCAACATGTTTTCTTTTTGGGGGGGGGGGGGGGGGGGGGGGTCACTCGCTTTAATAGTGAGTCTCAAGTGGCTTTTTGAGGAGCTACTTTTTTTTAGCACTAATGCATTGCTTTCATTTCTCAGTCCTAAATGTTGTCATCATTTGCTGTTATTTAGTAGTAGACTCGTCCATATTGTGCCTTTATTATACTAAATATGCCATAATACTATTTATTTTAAAGAAGCAACATAATTAAACTTCTTTTCCCTCCTGCTTGCAGCTACTGGCCTCCTCGCGCCGCGATCACGAGAACCTCCAGGCGGAGCTGAACCGCCTGCAGGCGGAGAACGAGGCCTCCAAAGATGAGGTGAAGGAGGTGCTGCAGGCTCTGGAGGAGCTCGCCGTCAACTACGACCAGAAGAGCCAGGAGGTGGAGGACAAGACCAAGGAGTTTGAGGCCATCAGCGAGGAGCTGAGCCAGAAATCGGTGAGCTGCAGCTAGATAAGTCGCCGTGGTGCTTTAATTTTTGTTCATACTTCTCTTTACACATATGTGCATGTCGCCCCCCCCCCCCCCCCCCCCCACAGTCCATCCTGTCCTCTCTGGACTCTGAGCTCCAGAAGCTGAAGGAGATGTCCAACCACCAGAAGAAGAGGGTGACTGAGATGATGTCGTCACTGCTCAAAGACCTCGCTGAGATCGGCATCGCTGTGGGCAGCAATGACATCAAGGTACTGCCGTGCCTTGTGAATGGTTGCTATAGCAACACTAGGGCTGCAGCAGCAGCACAGGAACTTGGATCAGATCTAGTTCACTGTCAGTTCAGATACTGAACACCAGGCAGTTTCTCTTAATTCCTTCAGCTTTTGTTCTTCCGCCTTTCCAGCAACACGAGGGCAGTGGCCTGATCGACGAGGAGTTCACTGTGGCCCGCCTCTACATCAGTAAGATGAAGTCTGAGGTGAAGACCATGGCCAAGCGCTGCAAGCAGCTGGAGGGAACCCAGTCAGAGAGCAACCAGAAGATGGACGAGAATGAGAAGGAGCTGGCTGCCTGCCAGCTGCGCATCTCCCAGGTTCATGGAAACGAAGACCCAACACCTAGAGAAACCAAGAGACCCATTCCATGCAGATCATATGCATGAACACCTGTATCGTTTCCTCTTTCTGCAGCATGAGGCGAAAATCAAGTCGCTGACCGAGTACCTGCAGAACGTGGAGCAGAAGAAGAGGCAGCTGGAGGAGAACGTGGACTCTCTGAACGAGGAGCTGGTGAAGCTCAGCGCTCAGGGTATGTCACCACTCCAGAGGAGACCTTCTCTACTCCACTTAAAGGCTAGGAGGCTAATCACATGAAAGGGCGCTGCTTCCTCTTTTATCTAAACGTAAAATAACTGTTTGTGCAGCTAATTTAGAGATTTAAGAACTTGTTGTTTGGGACTGAATTCAAGTTTTACCAGATTGTGTTGCGTTTAAATTGTGCGGCTAAAGGTTCAGTGTGAGGAGTTCACCAAAGTCTCTTCTCAGCCCAATTTAGTTCATTTTCTTAAAAGAATGATTACAAAATATTTGAAACAAGAATTTCAATTATTACCAAATTCAATAAACAAAAGAATAATTATTTCAAAGAGTAAACAATGGTTCATCCCAACAAATTGAACAACACTGTATTACTAACTCGTAATTGTTCCTGCGTTTTGGTTTTACAGAGAAAGTCCACGCTATGGAGAAGGAGAGTGAGATCCAGACTGCCAATGAAGTCAAGGTGTGTTCCTCGACGCCATTAAACAATAAACCGACAAACTGTTGTTTTAAACTCTATTCACGTGTAATTATGTTTGCACGCGTGTCACGTCCAGGAGGCGGTGGAGAAGCAGATCCACTCTCACCGCGACGCACATCAGAAGCAGATCAGCAGCCTGAGAGATGAGCTGGACAACAAGGAGAAGCTCATCACCGAGCTGCAAGAGTAAGCTCCTCTGTCCTTTCTCCATTGTTCAGAGATAGAATGATGATGATGATGATGGTAGCCAGGTGAAAGCGAGACTTCTCTACAAAACAATAAAACTCGTGCTGTGTGGTCTCCTTCAGTCTGAACCAGAAGATCATGCTGGAGCAGGAGAGGCTTAGAGTGGAGCATGAGAAGCTCAAATCCACCGACCAGGAGAAGAGCCGCAAGCTGCACGAGCTCACGTACGTTCCTCCTGCTGCTCCACGCCGGCCTCCGTCTTCTCGGCGTGCTCCACGTTCAGCAGCTCATCAGCACCACGTGTCCTGAGTTTCTTCTTGATGTTTACTTGTTGTCTTTTTTTCCTTCCTGCTCAGCGTGATGCAGGACAGAAGGGAGCAGGCCAGGCAGGACCTGAAGGGTCTGGAGGAGACTGTGGTGAGTTCCTCAAAATCACCTGGTCCCTTAAACGCATCGACTGAGTCTGACTGACCCATACAAACGCCAAAAGGACGAAATCAGAAATATCAATATTTTTACACTATATTCAATATGGTTAAACACTAGGTTTTAAGACATTAACAGACATTTACATGTACTGCGAGGTTATTTAACTTTATTTGATACCGTGTTCAGTTGTCAGTCTGTTCCAACCATCTCAATCTAGTTGTTTTTGTTTTTTTAATCCAAGGCCAAGGAGCTGCAGACTCTGCACAACCTGAGGAAGCTCTTTGTCCAGGACCTGGCTACCAGAGTGAAAAAGGTCAACCGCTGTGATTGTAGATGTTCATTGGCTGGTTGACAAGGAAATCAAGCAGTTCTCTTGTGGTGTATTACTTAATGCTGGTGTTTTATTCCTCCCTGCAGAGCGCTGAGATGGACTCTGACGACACCGGCGGCAGCGCAGCACAGAAACAGAAAATTTCCTTTCTTGAGAACAATCTTGAGCAACTCACCAAGGTTCACAAACAGGTGGGATTTAAAATAAACTCACTTGGCAACAAGCTGAGGGATGAGTGCTTCTTATTTCATGTATATGTTGCTCAGTCAGGCTTCATTTAACCCGAATGTTCCCCACAGCTGGTACGTGACAATGCAGACCTGCGCTGTGAGCTTCCGAAACTGGAAAAACGCCTTCGCGCTACGGCTGAGCGGGTCAAGGCCCTTGAGTCTGCTCTGAAGGAGGCCAAAGAGAACGCCGCCCGCGACCGCAAGCGCTACCAGCAGGAGGTGGACCGCATCAAGGAGGCCGTCCGGGCCAAGAACATGGCCAGGAGGGGACATTCGGCCCAGATCGGTAAGAAGGGGCCTTCTTCTTCTTCTTCAGTGGGAACGATGCACCCTCAACCGTTTCACTCTCCTCCTCTTCCTCCTCAGCCAAGCCCATCCGGCCCGGGCAGCAGCCGGTGGCGTCCCCCACCCACCCAAACATCAACCGCAGCGGGGGGGGCTTCTACCAGAACAGCCAGACGGTGTCCATCCGGGGAGGCAGCAGCAGCAGCAGCAGCATCGCAGGCGGAGACATTAAGCACGACAAGAAGTGAGTCACCACACGGAGGGTTGAAGTCTGGAACCAGAGAAGAGAAGCATTCAATTCTCTAGGTTTCTATATGATGTTTTATGAATAAAGTGTTTCTCTCAATGTCTGCAGCTGAGAGCGGCTGGACAGAAGGAAGACACCACTGAAGATGCCGATATCGCCCAATCCGACAACGCGTCATTCCACGACAGCGACAGGCTCCTCGACGCTGCTTTGGAGCCACGAAGGAGTTTCTGAAATATGACATATATTTATATATATATATATATAAATATAAATATTCCCGGCCTGTACAGCTCCATTCCCTCCCGCCCCCAATTCTCATCGTGACTTCTCCTTCTGGATGTAATAGTATTAACAATAAAAAACAAACAAAAAAAGAACAAATTGAATTTACAAAGATAATATCCGTATCCACCGGACACCTCACGTGCAGCCTGGGCTTCTTTTTTAGTTTTTGCACTATTGTCACCCTGTGGTGCCACGCCGACTGCACCGAGAGAACAAACCGATACGCACGATAACCAGGAGACTCGTGTAGCGTCGCTACATGTCGTCACTCAATGGAAACAGCAAGGGGGGGGGGCTAAATAGAAAAACCCACAACGTGCGACAGCATAACTGTAAATTTATTTGGCCAAACACCTGTCGAGGACAACTGTTTTTATCCCTATTTTAAAATAAAACCTGTACTCACTACTGGCTACTTGATGAGAAGGATGTAAAGAATGCAGGGAGGGGGGGGGGGAGGATGATCCAACACGAGACACACACACACGGCTATGTAGCATGGGCTGTGCTATGTGTGCTTCAGCCACTGGTCTCGCTGGGAGCTCAGACTGAGATGTCTCACACAGGCTGCGTCCCGCGTCGCCACCTTCTGTCATTTCATGCATTTCTTTAGTTTCTCTTGTTTGGGGGCTGCTCTTCTTTCTCTGGTCTTCCCTTCTTCTCACTTGGTTGTTTCCAAGTGATTTTAGGACCTGTAACTGTGTGCCCCTTTTTGGTTGTAAGTTTGCAGAAAGCAATGCGTTTTGCTGGGTTTCTATGTACTGTATCGATTTTGTTGTTCCATTGATTGATTTGAAGAGGGTGGGGGGGGGGGTTTGTGGGAGGGGGGGGGTGAACGACCCTTGCTGCTGATTAGCCAGTCAGGGAGGAGCAGGGTCTATGATTGCACAACCATCTTCTGTCATCTGGAAGAGAGGTTTGGGATTTGTCTTTGTTGTGATTTTAATTCTCACCACAACTTGTTTGTTGTTGTTGTTGTTGTTGACCCTGTAAAGCCCCGCTGCATTGGCAAAGCGCTCGTTGGGGTTGTGACGACACTAACATCTTGTGCAAGTGCAATACACTGAAAAGAATACACTGTATGTCAGGTGGGATCGAGATGGGTTTGCTGCCGCTGTTCCCCCCCCCCCCCCCCCCCCCCCCCCCCCTTTTTGATGTTGGCGTCTGCTTACTTTTGGCCCTTTGATGTATTTTGTCAGCGAGGACTTGTTTGATTGGCGTTTGTAGAAAAGATGCTCATGGCTCCCAGCAGAGAGGCCGACTTCACATCGGATGCATCAGTAAATCAAAAAGCTTTTAGAAACTTTCTAACTACAGCCTGGTTGTGCTGAGACTAGTGAAACAAAAAAAGGGCGGTGAGAAAGGGCAGATTTGTGATTTCTCTCCATGGATGTCGTAGTAAAACCTGTCTGTTAACGGGAGAGTGGCGTTTGATGGCACTCAGAAAAACACTCCGTGGCTGTTTCTGGTTTATTCCCTCGGTGTCATCGTCAACATTAGTTGAGACTTTGCAGCATGGACCTCAATGTTTATCCTTTGACCTTTCAGCAAAACTGGACATGAAATGACGGAGGGAAGGTGGGCAGGGGGGGGCTTAATAGGTGATAAAGAACCTAACAAAGCATAGTTAAGGCGTTGAACTGAATTGGATCGCCCATTAATTCTAAATTTGAAAACAAAGTGTAGCCACTTTTTTTATTACTGTGTAATAGTTGGTCATTTTTTAGAGGGTTTTGAGGATCCACCAGTGGACAAGGTACTGGATCATTCCTGGAGAACTGGGACACAAAGAGCAAAGATGGAGATGGGAAGTTCATGACATCAGTTTTGGATCGATTGCATGATGTAAATGTATGTGTGATTAAATAATTATGAGAAAGCACTTGCATCTCTGGTTTTGTTTGTTGCATCGTTGTAAGATTGAGCCATTATTTTATCTCATGTTTGCACCGTGTTAGTGATGTTTCTGTGTTTCGTAACTAGGCAACCATGGGCTGAACTTCACCACTCAGCCGCTCCCAGATTTGCTCTACTTAAATAATTCTATCTGCCGGCATGGTGCACTGACCAGCTCTCCCCTGGTTGCCTGGCAACTGGTCCTAGCCAAGAAGTAGTCCAGCACATATTCCCCCCCAAACTGAGATTTCTTTTTACAAAATACGCAACCAAATGTAAAATGTTTGCGTTGTATCTGCTTCTAGGGGGACTTACTCTATATTTTGGACTGTGCAGGAATAATTATTCCATATTTCTGCTAAGCCAAGTTCGATAACCGATGTAGCGAACGTTATAGCTTCATATTATACAGCCATGAAATTATCACCGATAGGTAATTTGTGCAAAAGATGTTACGCATGCAAAATATATGGGAAATAACCGCAGTGGATAAAAAACGCGAAGCAAAAAACTGAAAAGTTACTATTGTAATAATTGGTAGTTCTGAGCTTCAACCATCGGGTGGCGCTCATTCCCTGTTTGCGTCCCATGACACCGGACCAGAGATTAACGAATTAGACAGGAGCTCTCACTCGAACGGCATTCGGAATCAGAATATGGGCATGCTTAAAATAATCATACGTTACAAATTCATAAAACATAGCTAATCCATCAACAGTAACTCTTCATCGCCAGCGATATTTAAATTGGTATATTTTTGGTCCAAATATGCCATGTGATCGCCCTTTACCCCCGGAATGGTCACCATGGTAACGGAAAAAGTTTACACATCACGTGGCCCTCTGTGTGTCAGATTTACTATCGGCAAAAAAACGAGTGCTGTCTCTTCAGCGTAGGCGATCTCTGCTGCGAGGTAGTTGCCAAAGTTGTCTGGGCAGGCGTGAGTCCGCGGAGGCGAGCACCGCAGCGGATTACACCGGCCAACGGAAGAGCGCGAGCGACGGACCGACCGGGCGCGGAGTGGAGCGGCTTTCCTGACGGGGTTCGGCACACGGGAAAGTTTTTCACGGGCGGGCTGGATTTTTTACACCTCTACCCCCGGGGGTGTCTCGGTTGTTCGCGTCCCCCCCCCTTTCCCCCCTCTCCTCCACCCAGCAGTGTCCCGCCCCAGTGGAAAAGGTAGGCTGAATGGAATGTTTTAGCAGGGAAGCTAATTAGCTCGCTAGCGTTAGCGGCAGATTAGCTCACCGCAAAGAGCCGGAGCCCCGAAGTGCGACTTGGAGCGTGGACACAACTTTGACATCGCCACCGAGGGTCGACAAAAAGTACTTCATACCGCTAATTCGTTTTAGAATAAACGTTGGTACAAATACCAGGAACTAACGTTAGTTAGTAAGTAACCGCTGTAGGCATAGCGCCGTCTGGGCTTTATTTACCTCCTCCGGGGCGGTTGGGTCATAAAGTTGCTGTCGTGCAGCTGGCCGACCGTCAGAATCGTTCCCTTCGGTCGTGTCAGGGCGTCCGGGGCGTTGACCTTTGGCCTTTGGGATCAATAACAACGCGCGTGGGAACTCTCCTCCTCTCTGGAGGTTTGAAGGTTCAGTTTTTCTGAGGTAGAAAATTAAAAAGTGAATCACGGCAGAACTGATTGGTATAAATATAATTCCATCCCTGTGCAGAGTGATGTGAGGAGTCGCTGCTTTTCTTATTGTGAATTATGTCGTTGGTGAAAAGACAAAAAACATGTTTTCTTTGTGTTTTTAGTTGTTTTTAAGCTTTTTAGCTATAAAATAAGCAACAGGAAATGTCACCATGTGCTTTGGTCTCTTGATCGGCTGCAGCTTTGAATTGGACTAAATGATCCAAATTGCACGGTATGCCGTGTCTGTCGGGACGTAACCCCCCCCCCCCCCCCCCCCCTGGATGCCCCTTCTTTCCAACATCAAGACACCTCCCCAGATCGAAGCACGGCGGTTCATTGTCTCCATGAAGCGGCGGTTTTGTTGAGGTGGGGGCAGATTGTGGGGAGTGAAGGTCGCGGGGGGGGGGGGGGACCTTGAGGAGTTGTAGTTTTGAGGACACGTCCCTAACTGGGACAGCCTGTATTTTGGTGTGAAGGTCACCATGTTCTTGGTTTCTGATGTTACAAAAACTGTGACTTCAGATTCCTGTTTATTTTAAGGTTCAGTTGACCCAAAAAAACACCCGATCAAAGCAGGAGGAGTGTTGTTGGACTGAAATGCACTTATTGTAAGTCGCTTTGGGTAAAAGCATCAGATAAATGACAGGTAATGTCTCTAAAAGGTGTGAGATGGGTTTTGTTTTCGTTCTTAAAGCATAAAAACCTTCACGTCACTCGACATTCGTTCTAAGCCATCAGTGGTTTTCCTCCAGTGAAACCAGCTGATAGCGTTGATGGTGGCGTTGTGTCTGACCAGCTGACCTTTTGGCTGTTCTGTACACGACACCGTGTGACCATTTAAGCCCAGTGGGCCTGATTTCATTTATCTGGAAATAACTCGCTCAGAGTAACCGCTGGCTGACCGGGAAACCGTCCGAACTGTACCCGGCGTCATGTGACTCGGGGGTGTGAGGGGGGGGGGGTCTCTTTCCCAGGTACCTCTTCAAATGGGCCCACACTCGTTTCCTCCCCTAAACCTCCCGTCTCTTCAGCCGAGGCCCCGCCATCGTGTCTGATAGCTCTGGAGGTTTTAATCCCCCCCCCTCTCCCCCCACTTTGATTTAGCATTACCATGGAATTAGGGTTCTTCCTCTGACTTTGATGATTAGACTCTGGGAAGATTTATTAAGTAGCAAGCGATGATACTAGAGATTAATCCTGTCCCGATCCTTATAAATTCATTAATATGCTGTTTTTAATTATGAGCTGTAATAATGTGGGAAACTGCCTTAAAAAAAGGTAATTATTGGTTTATAGATGTTGCACATTTGCGTGAGGTTAGTTTCCCCCCCAACACCTGTCGGACAGGTTTAAGTTTCACTAAAGGAGGGGAGTGTTGAGGACGGCAGGAAGTGAGCCTTCTTCTCTCTGCAGAGCTCCTCCAGCAGAGCCTGGCTCCATGTCTGAGGCTCTGGAGTTATTAGGCCCAGAACTGGTTGGCAGTAAAGAATGGGACCGGTTTGACCAAAGTGACTGCAGAGCGCTGACGTTTTATATGAAGTGACGGATTGCGTAATGGAGACCAAAATACAAGTGTGGACGATACGAGAGAAGGCGATCGTAAAAACGCTGCGTATCCTTCCACCCGATTGTTCTTGATTATCATTTTATCTAAAAATCAACCTCGAGCCAGCAGCATAAGCCCGTCACAGCCGCCATCAGCCGGTCCTTAAACCACGATGATACCCCCCCCACTCATCCTCAGCTCAACACGGGTCTTTATTAAGCTAATGTACGCCTAACCAACCCGGGTTTGGTCTTGGATTGGCTTTGGACAGAAATGTAAAATACCTCACCTTTATAGTGCAGTACCGTCTGGGTCTGAATGGCCAATGGTTTAAGTTTCTCTGGTGGGCCTCATTTTCTCTCCTTGGGGGATTTTGATCATAAATGTTTTTGCAGGAAATTTAATTTGCGAGATGCCTGTGAAGTGCTGTCATGGTTTCATAACGTTTTTTAAGATTCTAGTAAGGCCATAAGAATGAGTTTCACTCTTACGCAACGTTCAACACCAGCGTCCTGGAGATGTGGGAACAACATGGAGCCCAGCTGGGATGAATGGCTCCAGGTGTCTTCATTGCCGCTCGGATACCTGTTGAAACTCAAGCTTGACCCCCCCCCCCCCCCCCCCCAAAAAAAGGTTCCCCCTCGATTAGACCTGGCTTTTTTTTTTTTTTTACATTAAACGCTCCTCGTTCACACCGGCGTTTTTCAAAATAACTTTTTGTAAGCTCAGCTTGCTCAAGGTGTGCTAGAGCCCCCACCTGTGTGTGTGTGTGTGTGTGTGTGTGTGTGTGTGTGTGTGTGTGTGTGTGTGTGTGTGTGTGTGTGTGTGTGTGTGTGTGTGTGTGTGTGTGTGTGTGTGTGTGTGTGTGTGTGTGTGTGTGTGTGTGACTGCAGCAAGAAACTATGTGCGGGTGACTAATCCATCAGTTGCTGCTGGAATCGCCGCCCTTGGGCGGGGCGAGTTAGGGTGGAGCGGGTTGGTGGGGGTGGAGGTGGAAGGAGCCCACGTGAGCCCCTCACTGCCTTCGGGGGGGATTAAACCTCCTCGGTTTGTCTTCTAATCATTCGCTCTGATAAGTTGATTAGGCTCTAAGAGGCTTTGAGTCACCTCTTGTGATTCATGAATATATTACCAAAAGGTGACATGGAACACGATGCTGGAGGATTTTACCCCCCCCCCCCCCCCCCACATACACTTATTCTGGTTCCTTGTGGTTTTCCCTCCAGCCCTGCTCTGGAAGCGATGCCGATAGAGGTCTCCCTCAGGCGGTGAGCCGCCCGGCGCACAGTCCCAGGCGCCATGGCGGTGCTGCCCATAGCCCCGGGCGAGGTCTACATCGAGGTGGAGTACGACTATGAGTATGAGTTCAAGGGGCGCGTGGTGGTCATCCAGCAGGGCGAGTGCTACATGCTGGTGAAGAAGGCTAACGAAGACTGGTGGCAGGTGAGGAAGGAGGAAGGGACCAAATCCTTCTACGTGCCGGCCAGCTACGTCCGCGAAGTGCGCAAAGCCCTCATGCCCCCCCCTAAACCTCTGCAGCACCCCCCCCGCCGCCACCGAGTCCACGCCTCCACGCGGCGGGGGGGCGCTGTGGGTGAAGCCGACCAGTCTGCAGCTGCCGCCCCACGGCCCGTCCACCGACAACCTCCCGCGCCACGAGTCCAGCTATCGGCGCTCGCCCTCCGCGCACGCCGCCCCCTCGGGGAATTTCAGCCCCCCCACCCAGCGCCGGGGCAGCGACCACCAACCCCACCTCCAACCCCACCCCCCCGGCTCGCCCACCGACCACGACCGGGCTCTGTCGGACGTCGGAGCGCCCCGGCCCCCTCCGAAAGGGGGGCACGGCCCTCTCCGGGCCCGATCCCCGGACCCGGGCCGGGCCCCTGCGGACGCCGGCCGACACGGCGACTCCGCGGGCGAAGAGAGACGCACCAACGACTCCGAGTCGGGAGACGAACTGAGCAGCAGCTCCACGGAACCCCCCCAGGTAAGAAGCCCCCCACCCGCCTTTGACTTTGAAAGTGGGTTTTGTGCAGCTGGTTCTCTAATGAGCGATCTGACTTCCTGACCTAAATTGGGCATTACTTGTCGGAGGAGGGGGGGGGGTTGTGGAGGGAGGAGGGGAGGGGAGGGGGGGTGGTTCCAGAAACCATCAGCTCAGGCTGCTGCTGAACAAGAGCCAGAGTGGGAATAGAAACTGGCCCTTTGTGGTCTACGCCTCCCTCTTTGTGTAGAGGGGGGGGGTTGTAGGTCAAGTTCCACTCTACGCATAAAGTGCTTTTAACAACATCAATAGTCGTTTCTTTGAGTATTCTTATTTCTTCAGGTGAGCGAGCTGTAGATCACCAGCAAAGAGGCAGCTCTCTAAATAGATTCTGCTTAACTTAAATGAGAGTTGATGCTCACAAACAACTTCCCTTTCTTCCTACGGGGTCGTAACCTCTCGCTCTGTATGAGGCGGGAAAGGTCATCACATACTGAGCGGAGCGCTTGCGACATGATGGAGTTCCTTCCTCCCCTCGGGCGCCATTTAAACAGCAGGAGAAAAGGTCGAGGTAGTGGAGCTTGTTTCATGAATCTACACCCACCATTTTTGTCAGACACGTTTTATATCGTAGCAACCGAGGGTTTAATATTTTTGTTGCTTGTTTAAAGCTGATGGCACTACTGCAGGTCTCTATGTCCTGAATGCAGGAAGTGGCTCCTCCAGCTCGGGCTGATGAACGTGTTCTTTGGAGGCAGCGGGGTCCACTTTGTCCCCACTTCAGAGGCCCCCCCCCCCCCCCCCCCCGCGGCTGCTGCTCCCAGCTTTGTTTCAGGCGGTCTAGCTGTTAAAGTGAATGATGAAAAATGTCAAATATTTGGACTGATTTAGGACGCCGGCTGCAAACTTCCAGGTGACTTTTAGCGCGATGACTGACCGTAGGAAGCACTTCCTCATTCCTTGTTTGGCAGGAAGTTGCACCTCTTGTGTGCACGAGGTCGTTAAACACATCCGTGTGCGTCCATCGCGCATAAAATAAGTCATGTATTAACAGTCATTCATCTATAAACTGGAGTCAGACCATCTGCACTACTGTGGATCCTCTGTTTGGTATCACATGCAGGGTTCATTAGAGCCTGAGTCATCCTCTCTTTCATCTACAACTTCAAACGCCTTGCTCAAGGGCACTCGAGGCTGACAACGCAAAACAAGCAAACCCCGTCATGTGCTTGTACCGCGCCCTTCTGGTCTCCTCCGTCATGTTTCCTGAAAGATTGTTGATGAAGTGGATTACGAGCGGTGACCCGCTGTCACAGAGCAGATGAGCGGCTCGTCTCCCCAATGATTGTTAGATTATTGTTTGCTGACGCCTGAGGACAAAAGAGTGAAAAGTCTCCCAGAGCAACGTCATCGCGTGACTCATCGTGGATAAAAATACAGAAGAAAGTCATTTCAGGGGAAAAAGAAAGTGTATTTTACAGTATTACAGTAGTAGAATTTGGGCTGTCTTTGAGCCTCAAGGTGACGATGAGCAAATAGCGACTCGTGGGGAAAAGGACCCTGTGGGGCTTGGCCCGTGTGCTCATTACTAATGAAGAGAACACACACACACACACACACACACACACACACACAGCTGACCTGCTCCTAAGTTTGACTTTCTCTCTATTCACACTCTCTTAAAGTTGCACCGAACATGAATATTTTGCCACTTATCCCATCTGAGGGATCAGCAGATCTGTTTTTTCAGTGCTGATTTTGTTAATATTGATCTACCAACTGTGGGTTATTTTCTGTACAAATACATTCATTCGGTGAGTGACGACTCACATTTAAAACCATCTCACACAAGATCAAGATATTGTGTGACTTTCAGTGAAAGCCCCACCTGGAGATCCATATGTCAGCCACGCAGTGATGGATCAATACCTTCAGTCCCAAGTGTAATACATGTCCCAGTGGTGATTATAGGGGACTGCACAGTGTGGAGCTCTGTATGACATCTTAACATGTGTATGTGTGAGGGGGGGGGTCCTCACTTCATAGAGCTTTTCTTAATCCCTTTGGGAGCTTCAGTTGGATCTCTCTCTCTCTCTCTCTCTGTCTCTCTCTCTCTGTCTCTCTCTCTCTCTCTCTCTCTCTCTGTCTCTCTCTCTCTGTCTCTCTCTCTCTCTCTGTCTGTCTCTCTCTCTCTGTCTGTCTCTCTCTCTCTGTCTCTCTCTCTCTCTCTCTCTCTCTCTCTCTCTCTCTGTCTCTCTCTCTCTCTCTCTGTCTCTCTCTCTCTCTCTCTCTCTCTCTGTCTCTCTCTCTGTGTTTGTGTAATGTCAGCTGGGGCGTCCTGTGTTCATCACGTATCCAGCTCCACTGAGCTCTGCACCCCCCCCTCCTCCCGTTTATGTAAGAGCATGTGAGTGAATACAGTGTGTTTGCGTGCGTGTGTCGGGCCTCAGAGCGCCACAGTGGCATCTGAGTCGTGGCGGGCGTCGGCGAGTAGGCTGCTGCCGTCTTTCTCTCTCGTCGGGCGTCTGGTCGGCGGCTTCCAGACCGGCAGCATGTTCCCGGACGGGAACCAGACGGTAGGACGGCTTCTTCAGCCTCTTCCTCTCCTTCTTGCACCGGGCGGCGCATCCCTCCCAATGCTGAGTTCTGCCGGAGCGGTGACTAGCGCTCAGGTCCTCACTCTGTTTACCTTTTTAAATGAAGTGCTGCCTCCTTCAGATGCTCCACTCATGCAAGCGGTCCGTAGATCCCTGAAGTTCCGGATCAGATCACGTGAACTTCCTCGGCTCGGCGTTTCCGGCGTTGCCTCCTTCACCGACGGCGTAGTTTTCTTCTCCGACCGCATGTTGGATCAATAACATCCACCGCCTTTCAAACCACAGCTGCCCTCTGGCCTGAAGGAGCCGGGGGGGGGGGGGGGACGTCCTGTGCACCGGGGACGGCGTGCAGCAGGACAGCGGAGAGGGCTAAGCACTCTGCATGCTCCATTACATAAGAGCCGCTACGTAACATTTGTTTGGACAGCTGGCTGTGAGACGAGCTCGGGGGGGGGGGGCATGATGATGATGATGGGTGGGAGGAAGAGGAGCAGGCAGGGTGGCAGAGAATATTCATAGTCAGAATGATACTGATATGTCAAGTGCAACGAATGTGTTTATGAGTTATTAACTGGGTGTAAACTTCACTGATTTAGTCATCAACTGACAAACCATTCATTTTTTAATAGATTTTTTGACTTTGAATCAGAAGGACCTTCTTACTCTGCAGTGCTGTTAAAGGTTCCAGTTGAGTGGATGATGAACGAGGCTGATCCTACAGAGCACAAGAGAACCAGTGTGTAAATGGGAGTAATGAACTGGTACAGGATGATCCCAGTTTAAGTCTTGTTCTGCTGTGTAAAGGCATCTCTAGATGAATAAAGGTGATTATATGAATGCAGTCCGCCTCACAGACACAGCCCTGGTGTCATAAAACGTACACAATTCATCTATAGTTCTGTCTTTAAGAGACACATCCTGGGCACAACAACAACAACAACAACAACAACACGCTTCCTGTACAAAGCGGATTGTCTCTGGATGTTTTCAGTCAACGTTTAAACACAACAAAATGTTCCTTGAATGTTCTGTTTGTTCGATGTGGAACAAGATTTGAGTTGTAACGTCTTTGCGTGCTGATAATTGTTACCCAGAATGCTTCTTGTTGGGCTGAAACCACCCGAAAACTTCTTTTCTCTTTATTTTTTCTTCATACCCGTTCAAGGCCGCCTCATCCGGAGCTTAATTCAACATGACCTGCGACATGTTTAGACATTTGCTGGAATCCTTGCCTCAGCGTGGTGTCACAGTAGCGCAGCTCGCCTTCGCCTCTGACCATTTGTCTCGTTGTCGGCACGCTGACACGCGGACGCCGGATGGTGAGGCCGAGGAGGACAAACAGAAGCGTCAGTCGACCTGCACAGTCATGCTGGGAAATTAGCTGCACCCTGTGAGCTGTGCTCTGCTCTCATGTCGGCTCCCCTCCTGCAGGGTGAGAGCTCCTTAACTTCCTGTTTGGACTGTGCCCCCTGGGATAATTCCATTTCAGATTAGATTAGTAGATTATTCCTGGAGCCTGCTTGGTTCCTCTTTCCTACATAATATTGACGTGCTGACGAGTGACGTGCTGCTTTTGCACTTATCTGAACATGATGCCACGATTCCCCCTTCTAGTCTCGTTGAACTGGTTTGACTGGAGCAGGTTCTTTTTGTTTGTCTCGATACAGGTTTTATGTCCTTGTTCTTAACTGTTTGTAAATCTCCTGGTTATTTGTTTGGATGGTTTTAATGGTTTTATGTAAGCACTTTGCATTGTTGTTGAAATACAATTGCCTTGCTTTAGCAGTTGGGACCAGAAATACAGGTTTGGGTTCAGGTGAAGCATTTTTTTAATGCATTACTTATTTCAGGAACCTGCACTTAAAGATGGAATGAAAGTATAAATGAGCCGATGGCGACCATCTGTTTCAAAGCGGAGAAAAGAATTTGGTGGCTCAGGACCCGATATGACGATGATGGGGGGGGTGCATATAAGTCTATTGTCTCTGCTGCATGATCCTATGGGAATGACCTTGCACGCCGCTCATCCCGGGAGTGAAAGCTCGTTGATGGGAAGCCGGCAGAGTTGATTTGAATCGCTTCTTCTTGTACCTCGTTCTGCTCTCTTTAGTTTCTTTAGTGTTGCTCACGAAAGCTGCGTTTGTGTCTTTTTGTTACTTAGCCGCCCACCTGGAACTGCTGGGACGAGGTGCTTGACCCCCACGGGGGGGGGGGCTTCATGTTGTTCCCTTGGCAACCCGGTTGAATCCTGCAAAACGTTCTTTGAGTCAGCAGCTCTCTCACTTCTGGATATTCGTCATTGGGAAGGTCTACTCATTAGGAAGAGATATGTCTGTGTATCTCTTTATACTTTAACCATAAACCTTCTTGATGACAAACAAAGATGTCATGTCTACAGCCAGTGTTACTCACACAGACGCTATGGGTGAATAAAGTATTTTACATCCAGCATTGTTTAAATCCATGGTTTTCTTCCGAGAATCTGCAGCATCTGTCATTTCTGTTATTACAGGACGAAGCATTACCTCATCATCCTCACGGCTGTGACCGATACATTAATGTCGTTTTAGCTTGACATCACGTAGCTTTTAATAGAGCTTTAGGGTGGATGACCTCCTTTTAATTACAATCTTTAAGTGTTAAATCCTCATCTGACGTTATCGCCCGTCAGCTCTGCTCAACCTGAGCCCGTGAAGTGCTTTTCAAAAGGAGTCGTGACTCGCTGCAGGCGGGATGAAGGATCATCCTTATCCACGGGGATCTGCCTTCCTCATAGCTGCCCCCCCTCCTCCTCCTCCTCCTCTCCCATAAAGAGGTGTGCTGTCGGGGCACGCGGCTGTGAGGAAAGCAGGAGACGTGGCCCCCCCTCTGCAGCCGGAGGAGGACTTGCAGAGAAGTCGATTACCTCCCTGCCGCATTCTTCAAGGTGTGCAGAGACGAGTCGATACTCGATTCTCAGGTGACTGGAAGGAGCTGTGAAAGATTTAGAGGAAAAGATGCACAAAAAAGTGAACGATGAGGGGGGTCGAGGTCTGTTCTATCCACATCTTGCATTGCATTGGGGCTGCAGTGGGAGTATTGGGTCACATTGTCGAGCTTAATTACCCTCTGAGTGTTTTCTAATAGCCCCCCCCCCCCATCCCACTGATTGGCCCCTTCACTCGCTGTGTAACGACTCGTTAAACTGGCGAGCGACCCCAAAGTGTGACCTGGCGGCCATTATTGATGTAGAGAGAAGATGCATCAAGGAGAATAATAACTTATGCTTTGTAAATTCTGTTTTAAAAATCAACTCTGCACTGAGTGAGGAGATAAACTAGATAAACATGGCTCCTTTAAGGCTGTCAGGTTAAAGGTTGAATGAATGAAGCGCTCTGGTGAGACTGCAAGGCACATTCAGGAATAGTCACAAGTTAGTGAAGTTTTGGAGAGCATGGATGTCTTATGTAGAGTTTTGATTGGATATTTGTCATCAGTCTTTATGTACGGCATTTGAAAAGCTTTTATAAACCATAGTGGGTCCTCTTGTGTGTGGTCAGTGTGCTGAGGCATCGATGTGTGTGAATGGACCCACGGCCCGATGGAACCAATCGGCCTCAGAGGACCCGTGTCCCCATTAGGAGGGTGTGTGTGTGTGTGTGGCTCTGAGACAGTAGATTGGGTTCTTTTTGTTGTGGACATTAATCTGATCCGGTTGAATTAATTTTTTTGTGTCGCTCTGCAGTTTGTTTCCCCTCATGTGCCTTTGGGTGGGAGGTGTTCTTCATGTGCCCGGTCTGCCACACGGGTTACAACTCTCACACACACACACACACACACACACACACACACACACACACACGGCCATCCACCGCTTTCTAATCAAGTCAGAGGTTTCGGTTTATCGAATGAGACTCGCGAGGCTTAAACGGTGTCAGACAGGAAGTCAAATGCTTTCTGCTTTCAGAGGCTCATATGTGAGTTTCAGACTGAAGAAGCTCCAGTGACCTCTGAACTCTCTCTCTCTCTCTCTCTCTCTCCACTGTTCTCATTGCATCAAGAAGTAATTGATCGGTGAGATGCTATATTTCCCTGCTATAAAGGAGTACCAGGAGGGATTCACGGTCAGAAAGCCTGTTGTAATGTTTATGTCTAAAAGATAAAACCCAAAGGCTAATCTTCTATTGTGAATGAAGTGAATATACTTTTCTAATGATGAGGATTCCTTTGTTTTAACTCGCCCAATAGGATTTCGTTCTCTCCTTTTAGGCTGCTGAGTTTCTTTTTATTCATACTTTCAGTTTCTACCTAGCAACAGAGCTCAGTGTGGGATGGTGACATAAAGCACGGATTGGATTTTCTACCTTTCCAAGTCCCTTCCACCTCGTTGCATTATGTGTCCCATGCTGTGATCGTACCTGTCCCCACTGCTGCCCCCCCCCCCGCGCACGAGAAGGAGCGTCATTAGCTGCGACCGGTCAGCTGGAGGTAGAGTGGAGGATTAATCATTCTGTGGCTGTCAGCTTCCGCCCTGCTTTGTGTTCCCCTCGAGCTGCTTCAACAGCGTGGCCTCAGAAAAAAAAATGCAAAAACACACACAGCTGATCATAAATTCAAGGCTGAGTCAACAGACAATGTTCTGAGAAAGAAAAACAGAAGAAGTGTGAATCGGGTTGGAAAGAGCTTCGAGCTTCAGGGGAAATATGTCAGCGAGCGGCACCGAACCCGCTTTGAATCTCTGTGGTTTAAAGGTGTCAGCCAGGACGTTGGAGAGCGTTTCCCTAAAATGTGATTCTGTGTTCAGGCGTCGTGTCTCAGCCTGCAGGGCGCACACACACACACACACACACACACACACAGGAGAAGTGTACTCCCTCCTACATTTGGGCAGTGCCAACACTAATCACTTTTTTATGTGTCACTTAAACCTCTCAGGCCATGCGGTCAGCTGTGTTGGGTCTCACTCTGTAGAGCTTTGGACACGGAGGTGAATCAGTTATTTTGGCCTCATTCGTTTGACAGTATTCCATAAACCGTATTTAGGAGGTCCTGTCACTCAGAGTCTAGCACAGACGGTCTTTCCCTTCGTGGGTCTCTTTGTGCAGCTGCTGTCCTTCCCTCTCGTCCTCTGTCTCTCACATTTGACCCATTTGGAAACCGGGTGGAGACGCGAGTAGATCAGAGACAGATTCAGGACAAGAGCCGGATTCCTCTGTGCACCGCGCCTCCTTCTGCTCCTCTCTGTAACTCTGGGGACTGCGGATGGATCTTATTGCATAATTTAGAAATATATATATGCAGTAGTGTTTTTTAATCTGATGTAGCTAGGTCTTAACAAAATGAATTGAAATGAATTTAAACCAAAGCCCGATAAATTTATTTCATTGTAATCTGACTCCCTTTCTTGCACAATGGTGACACCTCCTTCGGCGCTGGAGGAATTGATGTAAACAAACGTCCCGATCCGGACACATGGCAGCGTGACGCCATGTGTCTTCAGCCTCGCTGCACGTGGGCGCAGCTTCTGCCGCGTGAGGCGACTCGGGCTCCTCGCCGCGTCGCCCCTGCACCGCCTCCTCTCCTCTTGGACCTAATTGCTCCAGGAGTTGGACGATCTCTTTGGGTGGCGCCGGCGTTTCCTGAGGCCCTTTCTCCGTGTTGAGCTGCAGTGTTCTTGCTCTTCAGGCGCTCTCCTGCAGGAAGGGTTTTCTTTTTTTTTAGGCTCCTGGTTAAATATTTGTGTAATCTTCACCTGACTCTCACTCGATGCTACCTGTCGTTAGCAAATAAACTTCAAAACGTTTTATATTGTGTGGGTGATGCGATGTTACCCAGAAGAACACCTGAGGCCCTTTAGTCAAGTGAGAACCTTTAAAAATACACAAGGAACTAGAAGTCAGTTTTTGTGGCGACGTGTGGACGTGTGTGAACTTGCTCGTTGTGCGTCGTGTGTGTGTGTGTGTGTGTGTGTGTGTGTGTGTGTGTGTGTGTGTGTGTGAACTTGCTTGTGTGTGTGTGTGTGTGTGTGTGTGTGTGTGTGTGTGTGTGTGTGTGTGTGTGTGTGTGTGTGTTGCACAGCCCAGCTGCCTGCAGGTATGCAGCAGAGCAGGTTCACCTGTGTCACACCGGGAAGGAGGTGAACACGTGGAGCCCCTCCCCCTCCTCAGTCACTGGCCAATCCCTTTTCAACATGTTTCTGATCATTGCAGTTTCTCACTATGCCGCCCAGATGCTCCCGGGCAGGACCTGTGTGGTCTCTGCTCGTTGGACTCGGAGCGTCTTGTTTGCATCTCACTGATAATGAAAGTGTCTCCTCTGCAGCATGTGAGCCAGTTCCCCAAAGAGAGTTTACTTTAGTTGTTCCTTCCGTTTCCTTCCTTGGAAAACGCTGGTTTATAAAAGCGGTCCGACGTGCCGGGTAATTCTGGATTTTGCTGTTAAGTCGTTTGATTCTTTGTGTTCGACTGAGAAAAGAACATTTATGATTTACCACTGATTTAAAGCGCTCGCTTCACTTTTGGCTCAACTTCTCCTCTTGAATGAATAATGACTCACGGGGTGAAAGGGAAAAGTTGGGCTCTTATTTCAGCAGGTTTTAGATCATCTCAAACGTTTAAAAAAATACATATATTCCCTTTCTGATCGACGCAGCCGGAGGAAAGAAACCCACTGAGGGGAGGTTTAACTATCAGAACCACTTTGGGAGGACAACGTGGGTTCGTGGGCCCAGCTGAAGTGCGTTTGCTCCATAACTGAAGGTCCATCGACCACCAAAGCTGAATTATGTATAAAATGTGGATTCCACCGCAATCTGTGTTATTGGGGCAGCGTCTCCGCCTCCATCAAGTCATCGACCATTCCGTCCTCAGCGGGTCTCCAGCTGTTGGCTCGGCTCCTGAATATTTCATCCTTATTGACGAATAAAACCTCCATCTGGTGTTTGTGGTGCCGAGGCGGCGGTGGAAGTGTTGCAGTTCGACCCGGTGCAGGAGCTAACCTTTAAATCCAGACCCGGGTTCTCTCTCTCCCACAAAACAGCTTTAGCTGTGTAAGGTACCGGTTTTACTTTCCTTATTTCCACCTGGTCACTGAGAAGCACTGGCGATGCCTCTCAGGGGGCGGGGGGGTGATTGATGGGTGCTCAGGTGGGGGGGGGGTTTCTCGATAAAACAGCCGTTGATTTGCACTCTGAAAGCTGTGAATTTATTCCAAAACTGTCGAGGAACCTTTGCCTGATTGTACAAGTGACTCGAGATGAATCACACATCCCTCTCCCCCTCCCTCTCTCCCTCCCTCTCTCCCTCCCCCTCCCTCTCTCCCTCCCCCTCCTCCATCAGACGGCGTCTTCCCGCCGCTCTGAGTCGCCCGTCTACACCAACCTGCAGGAGCTGAAGATCACCGGGAGCCACGTGCCCCCCCTCCCCTCCGGCTCCTCGCTCCACGTGATGGGCGACTGGGAGACCTTCAAGGACCAGAGCGGCAGGCACTTCTACTACAACCGCTCCACCCAGGAGAGGACCTGGAAGCCCCCGCGGGTCAAGGACACCAGCGGGGGGAGCTCCAGGGGCGAGAGCCACAGCGCGGGGGAGAGCTCCGAGGTACGAGTCCTGTGCACCAGGGTTCCCGTGTGAGGAGGGGGGGGGCATAGAGGAAAGTCCGTCTGAGCAATAGTTCTTAGTTTACTCAACACCTGGATCAGTCTCACTGGTCCAAACGGACTCGTGGCGACACAGAGACGCTCCAGTTAAACGACAATACGCCGTCATCACTGCGAGGTGTAATCGCAGGAATCTAAGAAATGTGGAGATGAAGGTAGGAATCCCCAGCTGAAGCAGGTTTACAGCAGCTCTGAGCAAGTAAACTCTCACTTAGACAATTAAAACTCAAGTTAAAGTTCTGAGATTTAGTTGAGGCAGAATCCAGATTTACGCAGTAAAGAATGAAACTGAACCAGTGAAAGACAAAGGTCGGTAAAATGGACTGATGACGCAAAGATGTTGTCACTCCATCAGGTTCTCACAAGCATAGAGTTACAA
Organism: Pungitius pungitius; assembly: GCF_949316345.1. NCBI lineage: Eukaryota > Metazoa > Chordata > Actinopteri > Perciformes > Gasterosteidae > Pungitius > Pungitius pungitius. The sequence continues at coordinate 177,707 of NC_084914.1, forward strand.
CACACACTCACTTACTCACACACACACACACACACGATGAGTCAGAGAGAAAAGTTAAATGGTGACATGACCAGTGCCTTCTGACATGTAACTTTCTTTCAAAACTGACCAAAAAAACACCTCCAGAAAAAATAAAACGTTCCGTCTTGATCAACTTGGATCTTCTTAAAAAAACACACACACGCACACACGCTGCTTCTGAAATGATTCCACTTTTAATCTAATTGAAGAATGAGGCGAGTTCTGAAAGTCCCGCGCTGTGGTTGTACCACGCTGCCCCCTACGGGCGAGCAGCCGCCGCTGTGAGCTCCGGCCTCCTGATGCGTCTCCTGGTCCCTCTGCGCTCTGTTGGGGGTCGTTTGGTGCTCGACTTTCTGCTTCACTCCATTCGGTGAAAAGACTCTCTCTCTCTCTCTCTCTCTCTCTCTCGCCCCGCGGCGTCAGACCACTCCTCTCTCGCCCTCTTTCTTCCCCTTCTTCTCGCTCTCCATTGGGCGCCTCCAGCCTCTGTCGTCGTCGGAGGACGCCTGCTTCAGCCGGCCGGAGGGTCGCTGCGGCTGGTCGGAGGAGCTGGACGAGCGCGGCCACACGCTGTACGTCAGCGAGCAAACCCACGAGAAGGTACCGGCTGGCCTGCTGAGGTGGTTCCTGGTGATGCATGACGGGGGAGGCTTTTTTCGCACAAAGTGTTTCCTGGACGCAGATGAAGCAGGAGAATTAGAACAAATACTTAGAAGCACCTCATTCAGCTGGAAAGAAGGCACCCGTCGCATTTGTTGCGTTGATTTAAAGAAAAGTTCCCGACAGTGAGTGATGAGCGTTAATATTAAAGCGTGCGTCTGTGCGCTTCGCCTCCAGTGGTTAAAACACGTGGACGAGCAGGGACGGTCGTACTACTACAGCGCCGACGGGTCCAGGTCGGAATGGGAGCTGCCCAAGGTAAGACCAAGCCCGGCTCTTTCATAGAAATGCACTTTGTGGTATAAGAAATAAAATAATAATAGTTTAATAGTCCACATTAGTCGACTTTTCAGTTTCCACCTTTGCGTGAAAGAGAGACAGATCTTATTCTGTTAGGTGGGATCTTTATTTCAGCCCCACTTTGACACTTAGAAGACCGACCTCCAGTTGCTGCATCACTCACACACACACACACACACGAGAACGAGGAAGCGCGCGTTGCATTCGGGGTCCAAAGCACGCGGAACGACCTCCCTGTTTCCTCCCTTTATAGTTCAAGCACCCCCCCCCCCAGCCGTCGGGGGACGCTCTAAAGAGCCACAGTCTGGACAGGAAGCGCGCCGACCCCATCGTCCTCACCAAGTTGAGGCACAGCGTCTACCTCCAGGACGCCAACGACAAGGTGTGACACGCGCCTCGGACCGAGCTGGCAGGAGCGCGTGTGTGTGTGTGTGTGTGTGTGTGTGTGTGTGTGTGTGTGTGTGTGTGTGTGTGTGTGTGTGTGTGTGTGTGTGTGTGTGTGTGTGTGTGTGTGTGTGTGTGTGTGTGTGTGTGTGTGTGTGTGTGCGCGCGCGTGCGTGCGTGCGTGCGTGCGTGCTTGACACTTTGTGTTTCTAACCTCGCAGCCTCTTCCCATTAACCTCCTGCTGTTAGTGACTGTGTGTGTGTGTGTGTGTGTGTGTGTGTGTGTGTGTGTGTGTGTCCACCAACCCATGTCTCCTCATCAGGACGCTCCTCCGAGCCCCAAGCCCACCTCCCCCGGCTCTGCCTGCTGCCCTCCGTCCCCCTCTGCCTCCGTCAGTAACCCCCCCCCCCCCCGCCCCCCCGCCTGTTGCAGCTCACGCAGGGTTTCTCCACAGGCTGCGTAGACCGTGTGTTTCCTCCTGACGCAGGAAGCCTGTGTAGAACCCACGCTGATGAGCAGGTTCTGGGTTCGGATCGTCTGCGTTTCCCCAAAGGAACACAAATGATCCGCTTTCCTTCAGTCTGACGTCTCGTGTGGAGTCCAATGATGGTGTTGTGAAGGCTGCGATGGTTCTGGTGGAGGGGGGGGCTTGTGTGGCGGTGTTTTCTGTCTCTCTCCTGTCAGCCTGGGGGGCTTCTCAATCAGTGATTGATGGCTACGTTTCCCCCTTTTCCCCCTCAGACCGTCTCCTAATATTTACTTTCTCTCCAGCCGTCTGAAAAGTGCAGCGATCTGAACGTGACGAAGATCACCGAGCACGGCAAGAAAGTGCGGTGAGTAGGACCGACCCCCCCGTGAGGGCCGACGTTGCTCCGTAGCGAGCGGAGCCGCTTGAAAGCTTCCTGTTGGATCTGTCTGTTGCAGGAAGAACTGGACGTCCTCCTGGACCGTTCTGCAGGGCTCCACGCTGCTGTTTGCCAAAGGCCAAGGAGGCGCCACCAGCTGGGTCAGTGAAGCCCTTTGATACCACAGAACGCCTGATGTTCTGTAGGAGCTGCTTTGCCGTTGTGCGTCTGCAGGTCGTCGGCTCCGTGGTGATGAGGATCATCAGCTTTTGTCTCGTTGATCTTAACCTTCAGAATCTGATTCTCGAGCGCGCAAAACCAGTCAAATGAATCGTATCACGTGACTCCTCATCGATTGGTCCGCTCTCTCTGTGCAGTTCGGAGGGGGTCAGACGCAGCCGGAGTTCACTGTGGATCTGAGGGGGGGCTCGGTGGAGTGGGCCTCCAAGGACAAATCCAGCAAGAAGCACGTACTAGAGGTGGGGCGGACCGCGTCAACCTGCCGTCTCAATAGCAAACGGACCTACAGAGACACATGAGGGAAATAATCTGTATTTCCCCCCCCCCCCCCCCCCCCCCCCCGGCGGCAGGTGAAGACTCGGCAGGGCACAGAGCTGCTGATCCAGTCCGACAACGAGAGCTTGATCAACGAGTGGCACCAGAAGCTGCAGGAGACCATCAGCACGCACGTGAGGACCACACGGAGGGGACAAAAGACACATTTTAAGTCGGGTGTCTTCAGATGTCCGTCGGATATTTTGGTGTTTTCCCCAAAACTAAAATAAAAACAGGACAGTAAAAAAAAAATAAAGCATTTTCTAAATTAAGACATACTTATATATACACATAAATATATTAGTTTCACCTTTTAAGTTGAATTACTGAAAGTAATGAGCTGTACTGAAGAAGCCTGAGGGTTGAACAATTACTTCAGCTAGCCATCTGTTCCCCCCCCCCCCCCCCCCCCCCGGGTCCAAAGGTGCCGTGTAGGAGGTTTTACTACTCGTATCTGATCTCTTAGGCCTGGGAGTCGGACGAGGCCATCGAGGAGGACTTGCCCGAGTCGCCCGTTGCAGAGAAACCCGACAAAGAGAAAGACCTCCGAGACTCCAAGAAGGGCCGAGGTCTGTTAATACTTTTAATAGTAAAGCACCAAGGAAACATTTTAGTAACGCTGAAAAGGCACCATGGGAAGTCAAAGATCAAAGAGTGGAATCGACTGGGTGAAAGGCAAATGACGACACAAACATTACGCAACAGCCAGAAAGAAAGCGCAGAGTGAATAAAAGAAGCATCAGTCCACGCCATGGCGCTCAATGCGTTCAGACGAGCGGTTGACCACTCCGTCCGGTCCCGTCTGTCCTCTGCAGGCGTAAAGACCTCCACCAGCATGGACACCTCGGACAACAAGAAGACCCGACACAAGCTGAAGAAGTTCCTGACCCGCCGTCCCACGCTGCAGGCCGTCAGGGACAAGGGCTACATCCAAGGTATCCTCCAGAAACACAAGGCCACCATGAACGTGTTGTAACCTTAATGTTTTACAGCCTTCTAATAATCCGTTTCATGTCTGCAGTCCTTTTATCATGTTTTCTGGGCCTCGTAAAGGGAGCCGCGCCGTCTTTTAGTCCCACTACAGTGTCTTGTGTCTCCGTGTCCTCAGACCAGGTGTTCGGCAGCAGCCTGTCCAGCCTGTGCCACAGGGAGAGCAGCACGGTGCCCACCTTCGTCCGGATGTGCATCGACCACGTGGAGAACAACGGTGGGTTTCAGGGGGGGGGGGGGGGGGGGCGCGAGCGCAGCACAAAGCCGCGAGTCCAGGAAGGGGCGGAGCTTACTGCCACGTTCTCTTCTGGTGGAAAACAAACGTCCCTGTATGAACTGACCAGTGTTTTCCTCCCATGATGCCTTGCAGCTCTGTCTGTAGACGGGCTGTACAGAGTCAGCGGGAACCTGGCGATCATACAGAAGCTGCGCTTTGCAGTCAACCACGGTGAGTTAAACCAGAGGGGGGGTTCATTAGAGTCATCACCACCTGAATGTACACTGAACACTGTGTGTGTGTGTGTGTGTGTGTGTGTGTGTGTGTGTGTGTGTGTGTGTGTGTGTGTGTGTGTGTGTGTGTGTGTGTGTGTGTGTGTGTGTGTGTGTGTGTGTGTGTGTGTGTGTGTGTGTGTGCAGATGAGAAGGTGAACCTGAACGATGAGAAGTGGGAGGACATCCACGTGACCACTGGAGCCTTGAAGATGTTCTTCAGAGAGTTGCCCGAGCCGCTCTTCACCTACACCTTCTTCCACGACTTTGTCGGCGCCATCAGTACGTCGCACTTTAACTCTTCCCCTCAATTAGCAATAATGGAACATTTGATTTGAGCTTCATTTCACTTTTCAATTAAATAAAAATACCTCCTGTAAACTCTGACTGAAGACACCTCTCAGGAAGCCACTGACTTTAGTGATTTATAGAAGGACCTATTTGATGAATCCAGGTTGCTCCACTTTGATGTTTTCTGCTCTGCAGAGAATTCAGACTACAAGCAGCGAGTTCAGTCCATCAAGGATCTGGTCCGACAGCTTCCCAAACCGAACCAGGACACCATGCAGGTGCTCTTCAAACACCTCAGGAAGTAAGAAACACAACATTTAAAAAGAGAAATAACATTCTCACCTGAAACAATGTGAACTACGCTCACACAGGGTTAAAGATCATTTAAATGTTATAACGATCATCTAAAGCAGAATTAAAATCAATCCTCTGTTCATTTTAATTTAGTTTAATTTTCTCGTCATTGACCCACAGAGATTAAAATGCAGCTTTGTTTAGTGAGTATTAACTTAGCACAATAACTTATGTACTGTTATTAGGTGCTTTTCTCAGTTATTTAACCTTTCTGCTACTTTTACTGCAGTAAAATTCCTTGACTTATTTTTTATATTGAAATAAACAAATCATGCTCCTCCAGGGTGATCGAGCACGGCGAGGAGAACCGCATGACCACCCAGAGCGTGGCCATCGTGTTCGGGCCCACGCTGCTGAGGCCCGAGACGGAGACCTGGAACATCGCGGTCCACATGGTCTACCAGAACCAGATCGTGGAGCTGATTCTGCTCGAGTACGAGAACATTTTCTGCAGGTAGAAAGAGACGCCTGGATGAGCCTCTTTCTCCCCCCCCTCACCCCTCCCATCGCAGAGCCCGGTTTAGCCCGGCCTGGATTGGATTGGCTCGGCTCGGCTTCTTTTCATCTCAGTCCATCCTGCGTGGGGGGGGGGGGGGGGGGCAGCTCTACTGGCGACCAAAACCAAAACTCTTTTGCACTTTCCAGAGTGTCGTCGTTCTGCTGCAGCTTTTCTGCCACTTTGCTGCACAAAGGTGAGTCCTGCTGTCGCAACACTGGATTCTTAAATCCCACCGAGACCAAAGCCAAAGGACGGGCCTGTATAAGCCCATCTGTGTATCCCCCCCCGCGTGGAACACACTGGAAACCTGAGAGGTTCAGACACTGAGAGGAGGAGGAGGCTTCTGTACTTGGTTTAAAGTATTTTCTTTCATTCCTCCTAATTCCATCCCTCGCTGTGACCCCGACCCACTGGACCGGGTCCTCTAAACACATTGTAATATAAATCTGCAGTTTCCTTTCAGCTTTAAGAACAAATCCTCTTCTAGTGGTCAGAAGTTTATAATAAATATCAAAGGTACTCAGCAGTGTCTTTGCTGGACATGATGAATCTGTACAGTGTTTTATGCGTGTGGATGAACAGAATCAATGACACATAGTAAATATAAGTATGTATGTCTGCCAACACGAGCTGAATGTACATCTGGAGAGGAACTGTTGGCTTTAACAAACTGGAATAAAGAGCTCTAATAAGAGGAATTTCCAAAGGAGACCTTCCTTTTGTCTTCTTTGATGTATTCATACATTTAGACTTGAGGTTTTATGATGTTGCTGCAACTTGTCACAGTAAAGCCAAAAGTATGAATATAATTAGGGTTCATTAAGTCAAATACATACAAATTAAATTTAAGCCTACTACTGGGTCAAAAGGTTTATGAAAACAAAGTCAATATGTCAAAAATTAAAACAAATATTTGGTCGATGTTTTTTTTTCAAGAAAAGTAATGTTTTGATGATGGTTGGATGAAAATATCAGAGAAAAAAGTAAAAAATTAGATCAAAGAAACTTTTCACATTCCGACCTGCTGTGATTTAACATCCAATCCCTCCGGCTCATCACATCAGTTTTTTCTTACACGACGCACGTCTTCTACCACAAACCCTCTGAGATGCAACAGGGGCTCAGATGGTGAAGTGAGACCACGTGGGTCCCTCACGGGATCCAGCTCCTCACTCGGCACCCTCTGCATTCTGGTGGAGTAGAAAGGATCAGAACAGTGACTGTCCCCCCCCCCCCCCCCCCCGGGATCTGAGTGACATATTCAATGTCTTCATACTGTGCGCGGGGGGGGGGGGGGGGAAAGCATGGTCTTCATCTCTTTAGGGTCCAAAGTCCCTCAAAGCAGTCTACAAACAGGGGGGGAGGGGGCGCTGTCCAGGGTGCTGATCCCGGGACTCCCGATTGTGGAAAGACGCCGACCATCGTCACGCGATGAGGAACGCAGAGGCTGTCTTTTCACTGACGTCGTCTCCTGACGTCCTCAGTGAGTCCACAGCAGACCGCTCTGCTCCCTCAGATGATCCAGATGATCCACCTGCTCCTCTTCAACAGCTCCTCCTCCGGCCCCTGAACTACACGTATGAGCGATACGTGTCACCTTAGGAGTGGACATCGAAGTCATAAGTCTGCAGCTGAAAAATATTTCTGTTAAAATTACATTTTTAAGATCTATTCAAAGATTATAAACACATTGATATTACATTTACAATACATTGAAACAGAAAACACTGAACTTCATGCAGCCGGTCTGAGGGTTCCAACATGGGGTCCAACCCCCAGAATGCAACTTGATTTCATCTTCAACACCGCCCTCTTTTCTTGATCTCTGTGACACTTTAATTAAGCGCTTATCCTAAATGTTGCCTGTGTTTACCTCCACAGCAGCGCTCTGTGTTTCCTTTAATGAGAAGCCGCCCGTCTGTCACTTTAATCAATGCGCTTTTCACCGCAGGTTAATTCAGCGCTTGGTTAAACAGCCGAGTGACAACGCCGTCCTCAAGAGGACGAGGACGCGGGACAGCAGTCTCCAAGAGACACGAGGAACATCCACAATGGTGGACAGCGTCCGGTCATCTCACACACACACACAGTCAGTGAGGAGATGAAAGGCCAGGTGTGTGTGTTCCCATCTGCTCCCCCCCTGCGTGTCTGACTACCCGTCCTGGATGGAGACCAGAAGATGACCGTGAAGCTCCTCCTGAAGCTCCAGATGTTCCATGTCTTGTAGATCTCTCTTTAAGTGAAAACATTCATTTTTGTTTTGTTAATCCACACCTGGAGGAGGGAAAAGTCCTTCTGGTGGGTTACTTCTGGTATTTTTGGGAGGAGGTTTTTGCTGCTGACTTGTTTCCTGCGTGACTTGGTGACCGAGTCGCTGCAGCTCTGGTCTCCTCCTGGCTTTGAGCTTCAGGCTGTCAGAGAGGCCGTGGTGTAAGTCGAACTCTGCTAAACGCCTGGAAGCTGCTCGCTCCGAACGCTGCAGAGGTATTTCTAGAAGAAAAAAAAAGAATATAGTCAATTCTTATCCGTCCAAATGCATTTCACACCTGATGTTCCCTTTTGTGCTGAAAGACTCAAAGTGCAGGTGAAGTGGGGTCTGATGGAGAAGTTAAGAGAACAGACGACCAAAGGATCAAAAGTCTGTTAATTTGCTGTATCAGGAGTTTAAACCTAGGTTATGATGGCCATTGTGTGTGTGTGTGTGTGTGTGTGTGTGTGTGTGTGTGTGTGTGTGTGTGTGTCACAATGACAGACTGGAGACCTTTGGAGGACATGTTGGCCTCCTCTCAGCAGACTAAGCCCACTCCCCTGGTGGATGAACCATCACCTCCATCATTGGCTCCCTGCTAATGTATCTGGGGGTCCGCAGTGAGCCCCACTGAGCAGGTGGGCCGACACATTTGGCTCCGACTAACTCCAGCGTGACCGATCTTCTCTTCGGGGGGGGGGGGGTGACACCTGCTTGAGAAGGTGATTGATGTTCTGAGGGGCTGGATGAGTGACCTTCATGTTGCCTCCTGTGGTGCTTTTACCCCAGCGGTGTTGAGAAGGTTGTTATTCATTTAAAGTGAGTATTTTTAGAGGAAAGACAACGAACACGAAGTTACTTCCTCCAAATGGCCTCAGATGTTTGAATCCCTCACCGCTCCTGTCAGAGGTGACGGTTCGTCTTGACATTTTAGTTTGATGGCTGACAGCAAAATGGCAAAAGTTACAGAGTTCGTTTGAGGCCAAACTGCTGATCCCCCGAGACGCTGTGACATTTGTCTTGGAAGCAGATTGATCGATACGTGCGTGGACAATAAAACAAAGAATAGGCCTCAGAATACTCACTGCAATGGACCAAAAGCTGCTTTTGGGTTCAGCATTTGCCAAAAATGGATAAAGAAATTTAAAATGTAGAGAGCTGGGAAAAAAAGACATGACAAAACCACTTTAAAGAAGCTTGATTCATAAATTAGTCTGCATTCTTTTGTGTGGGTGATGATGGCATATTAATTTATTATTTTCTACTCAAAGAAGCCAACAGAAAACCATCTGATCTTCTGAGCTCTTTAATTCGTTGGCGCTGTATTTCTTCTATCTGATCAACATCCAGTGGAACAGATTGAGCCGTTCTCTCGTTGTCTGTCTGTCTCCATCGAGGGCAAAAGCAGGAAAACAATGGAGCAGATTAGCGTTAAGTGTCAAGAGGGACTTCTGGGATTTGTCTGCTGCACGCCGTCTCCGGAAATGTGTTTTGCCCTCAAAGAGCATCGAGGAGCGGCTCCTCCTCACCTGGAAGCAGCTCGATAGAGCTGCTGAGGCCTCGCGGCTCGGTTCCTCCTCGGGGAACCAAAGCAGGAGGAAGCGTGCGTCTGTGCTTCCACTCGCTCGGTTAAGTTGGAACCACCGCGTCGTCTCGCCCGATTCCCCCCCAGCGAGTTCCGCCTGTCCACTCGTTGGTTCCCAGCAGAAAGCCTCACGCGTTGATGTCTGACGTCATTCACATAACGGCTGCCTTCTCTGAGGAAAATCCACTTTTCTTCTGATCCTCCATCCTGCTTCTCGGACTTTGTGCTGTGGGAAAGAAATGGTCATTTTTCTCTCCACATCATTTCCTCTTATATAAAAAAACATCCTTGGGTGGCGAGGACGGTTAAAAAAAGGGAACCAGTTGCCTGTGGCGACGGAGGAGGCCTGTTGGCAGCAAGTGGAGATGTTTCTGTTTGGAGGAGACAATGTTTCCTCCATGTTTCCATCACTAATCGCCGTCTTACCCAGAGCTCCACACAGCTGTAGAAACCACAGCAGCGTGACTCGCTCCGCTCTGTGTAAGACGCTAACAGGCTTAACTGCAGCTGAGAAGGACGGCGGGACGCTGCAGGACTGAAGACAGACGAATGCAAAGAGACGCAGAGATGAGACAGAGAGACGGACGGCCCCGCTGAGTTCTGCACATTTCCAGGAGCCTTTTCCAGGGATGCTTTCCATTGTAGATTGTGGTGTAATTGTGCAGCTGTTTGCTGCTGATAAACCTCTGGAAGAGTCCGGTCTCCGCTGGATTCTATCAGGAGGCCGTCAGACACAAAGTTCTGGCTTTTTTCCTGGTGGCGTCAGCTTTTCCTCTTTGACCGTCTGCACCGAGACGGAGACGGAGGCAGATGTGACACGGTGTCACATCTGTCCAATGACTGCTTTTTTTACTTTTTATTTCCCGGCTTCACTAGAGACCCACTGCGACCGCTCTGTTACCGTGGTAACCACGTGAGGTCATCGGAGTCGACAAAAATGTGTCCGACAACCAGCGAAGGAAAAAAGGCGTCACTGCTGGAGGCTCCACGACGTCTCCATCCTGTGAAGACGATGCGTGAGACCTCTCTGGGGGGGTCAGTGCTCGGTGAAGAACACCCACTCGTGGTGTCGGCAGCCGGCTGCGGGTTCGTTTCCCACTGGGATCCGAACGCTTCCCGGAACGTAAGCGGAATGTCGGATGAAAAGGATCCGCCGTTAAAAGACAAAAATCTGTTCTTTATTCTCTGATGGCGCATTTCTACGTACTCAATTAACCCCCCAAGGAGGAAAAAAAAAACACAATCAAGGCCTGCGAGGAAAAAAATAAATAAATAAAGTGAGAGGAGGATAAGGAGAGAAGGGGATAATTAAGGAAATGAAAGCAGAAGACAAAAGGGCAGATGCTCGAGGGGAGGGGGGCCCAGCAGGGGGTGAGCAGAGGAGAAGAGGCAGGTTGACTCTGCCCTCTCATTATAAAGGTCATTAATGGTTCCTCTCCTCCAGCGGCTGATTAATAACATCATTTAGATCAAAAGGGCCGCTTAATGTGAGACCTTTGAATTCTGGTTTAGAGAAAATAAGGTCATCGGGGGGGGGGGTGGAGCACAAGTATAAATACTTTTATCCCTAAACATTCAGATTAGCAAAAGTCTGCGAGGACGTGATGTTGAGACGCATCTATCGAAGCCTTTGTTGAACCGAAAATACAAAAGACTTAATAATAGAACTTAATCTTTTTACTTCATCTGTCTTAATCTCTGGTTTTCTTTTCTTCAGGAACACCCCCCTCGATCCGTCGTAGCGGGGATGGTCGATCAAAGTATCTTAAACTCGTTTGTGATCAAGTATTTATTACTAACTAGAATTTAATTTACAAAAATCATATGCAGAAATACAGAAATCATCAACACAAGCTGTGAGTCAAATGACTCAATTCAGCTGGAACCGAATGTTCCTGAATGTTCTCCCTCAGAGGAGCAGGAAGATCTGCCAGACCCCCCTTCACAAGGAGTCTCAGCAGGAACCAGAGGCTGTAGGAATGTGACCTTTGACCCCGGTGGGGCCGTGCAGATTGGTCCAGGGTGTAGGTCACTGCGTCAGGAAGAGAGAGAGTTTGGCGAGTTAATGAGACTCATAGTGGGCACAAGATTAATCCATTTTGTTTTATTATCAACATGACTGCAGCTGCGGTGCAGATAAAAGACCAGGAGTCCACCAGGAGTCCACAAGGAGTCCACCAGGAGCCCACCAGGAGTCCACCAGGAGTCCACAAGGAGTCCACCAGGAGCCCACCAGGAGTCCACCAGGAGTCCACCAGGAGTCCACCAGGAGCCCTCCAGGAGCCCACAAGGAGTCCACCAGGAGTCCACCAGGAGTCCACCAGGAGTCCACCAGGAGCCCTCCAGGAGCCCACAAGGAGTCCACCAGGAGTCCACCAGGAGTCCACCAGGAGTCCACATGGAGTCCACCAGGAGTCCACCAGGAGCCCTCCAGGAGTCCACAAGGAGTCCACCAGGAGCCCACCAGGAGCCCACCAGGAGCCCACCAGGAGTCCACAAGGAGTCCACCAGGAGCACACCAGGAGCCCACCAGGAGCCCACCAGGAGCCCACCAGGAGTCCACAAGGAGTCCACCAGGAGCCCACCAGGAGCCCACCAGGAGCCCACCAGGAGTCCACAAGGAGTCCACCAGGAGCACACCAGGAGCCCACCAGGAGCCCACCAGGAGCCCACCAGGAGTCCACAAGGAGTCCACCAGGAGCCCACCAGGAGCCCACCAGGAGCCCACCAGGAGCCCACAAGGAGCCCACCAGGAGTCCACCAGGAGCCCACCAGGAGTCCACAAGGAGTCCACCAGGAGCACACCAGGAGCCCACCAGGAGCCCACCAGGAGCCCACCAGGAGTCCACAAGGAGTCCACCAGGAGCCCACCAGGAGCCCACCAGGAGCCCACCAGGAGTCCACCAGGAGTCCCCAAGGAGTCCACCAGGAGCACACCAGGAGCCCACCAGGAGCCCACCAGGAGCCCACCAGGAGCCCACCAGGCCTCCTGCTGGCTGATCTGAGGCCGCAGAGGGAGATGCAGACAGGAAGCCGGCGCGTCACATGGTGCGGAGACACCGCTCTCAGTCCTCATCGGAGACTCACGTCCTCTCCCCGCGCTCCGTTTAATGCCTCAACAGTTATGAAACCATTAATTAGGCCTTCATCAAATCTACTCCCACAGAGCCTGCTGTGTGTGTGTGTGTGGCTGTGTTTTACCAGCATTACGGGGACATACGTCTCCTCACGCAGCTACATTGTGGGGACTCCCAGTTCTCTTAGGGAGAAAATAGTGTAAATCTGGAAATTTTAGGGCTTGTGTCAAGGTTATGTTAAGGTCGGGGTTAGGTATAGGTTGAAGTTATGGTATGGGGTAAGGAAATAAGTCAATTACTTACTAGATTAAATTGACACAAAGTGATTGATTGGTAATAACATACAGATAATGGAGGTAATGCTCTTTTATTGTTGTGCTCAGCTGATGACGACAGTATATCTGTGAGGTGATTGAATGGGAGTTTCTCTTTAACTTCAGGTGGGTGAGGGTGACAGGTTCTCTTCAGGTGTAGAAGTCTGTTAATCCATGTAAACCTTTTATTTTAGTGCAGATTGGTTTTTTAAAAACAGCTGGCTGTGATTTGATAAAAATGTGTCACGAATGTAGATTCCTGATTGTTGTTTTCAGCCCCAGTGATGACCAGAGAGCGTTGTTGCATCATCAGAATATGACACTCGGTCACAGTGTGGTCTAAAGGGAAATTAACAGTGGAAGCTTCGCCTGTAGGACTTTAGGAGCCTGTAAATCATCTGCAGCACATTAAGGGCAGCTGTAATCCTACCGGACAACACAAAGGATGCAACCACACACAAATGTCCTTTATGAACCCTTAACAGTGACAGGAGGTTCACCTCATTTAAGATATCAATCCATTTGGGATTCTTTGAGTAGGTCCCACTTTTTTTTGGAGCCGCTGGGATTATCGCTCACGTCGCGCTGCTCCTCTGCAGCTCGTGCGGGACAACCGGAGAAGGTGAGCAGGCGATGCGGCTTTTTCTTACACTTCTCCCGGGAGGAGACGCAGCGAGTCCGGGCAGCGCGCGGCGGGAGGGTCCCGCTTTAAACGGGGGGGGGGGGGGGGGGGGGGTCCCGGTATATGAACGATGTGGTTAACGCCGCTGCTCTGTCCGCCTTTGTTTTCTGAGTATCGGCCGCGCGTCATCACGTGTGTGTGTGTGTGTGTGTGTGTGTGTGTGTGTGTGTGTGTGTGTGTGTGTGTGTGTGTGTGTGTGTGTGTGTGTTAATCTACCAGGAGGCGATGTGAGGACATTGTGTGGAAAAGAATCCGTTTCCTGTGAAATGGTTGTTGTTGTAAAGCATCCAAACTGATGCGGAGCCTCTTCTGTCGCTCTCTGAAGGCCGAGACTGAACTTCTGAAGAAGAAAGGAGGACGACGTTTCACAGATTAAAGGGAAGTTCAAAAGAATGAAAAGATAAAGCAGCAGCAGCTGTGACAAAATGTTTGTCTTTGATCTGTTAAAGTCAGAAAAGACACAGATGGATTTAGTCAAATGTCCTTCATCCCGGATGAGATGACCTTCAGTTTTATGAATGACATAAGTACGATGGTGGCCTTGCTCAGAGGAGCTCATTGGACGATTGAAGGACTCCGATTTGACCTCGATGAACGTGAGACGGTGGACGTTTGTTGGTGTGACGCCCCCCCCGAGGACACACGGCTCCAGTGTCCCTCCTTTTCATCCACGCCGGGACACACGGACAAAACCCGCCTGTCATCCTTTTCATCCCTGTTTCTCTTCTCCTTCTGTCCGCCCTGGAGGACGTGACGGCAAAGTTGGCTGAAAGTTCTGAACTCGTCTCCGTCTTTGTTCTCACTCCAGCTCCGTCCGTCTCAGTTGTCCCCGCCGCCGCACCTGAGGGGCAGAATGTCTCCGCCGCCTCTTTGAAGGCCGGTTTCTTCTCACAATTTACCCTTGTCCAAGCCCCCGCCCCCCTCGGTTACCGTTGCTAGGGCTGTGGAGACTTCGCTCCCCCCTGCATTTCAATACCTCACAGTCAACAGCATCAGTGAGAGAAAAGAGACAATTTTCACTTTACGTCTGAACCGCACGTTTCTCTTGATGGGTGAAAATAACTCAGGTGAAGTCCCATCAACACGTCTGTTCAACCTTCAATTAACACGCTCTCCTTCCGTTACCTCGGCTGCGTTTTAGTTCCCTTTGTCACGTATCAGCTGAAAGGAAACGATTGCATTTGCTTCACAAGGACGTCTTTGTGTGTTTTGGGACGAAGGTCGAGGCTAAAGATGGTGTTTGAAAGGCTGCATTTCTACTTTGTTTTTTATCAAAGGTCAGCGCACAGGATGTGATGACACACTGCCTGGACCGGACCTCGTGCATCACGGGTCAGGATGAGCATGAAGCTCAACAAGACGGAGCTCTGCTGGACTGGACTGGAAAATTGGACCAAATTATGAAATGAAAATTAAAATGTACTTTTTCTAAACACAAATACAAACTATTGTTGTTTCAAAATTTTGAGTTCCAGCTTAAATGGGAAAAACTCAACTAAATTTGAGTTTTTAATGACCTTACACAGCCATCATTTAATCTTAATTAAGATTCTGAACTGCTGAATGTCAACACGACCGCGTCAAGTTTCATTCCAACTTTTATCCATCACACAAAGGGTTTTCTTTGCATTCATTAATTCTACATTAAGCATTTAAGAAGTGTTGGTGGAACACAAATGAGTGTAACTGTGAATAAATGACCTGCTGAATCAAAACTGCGGGTTTACAGCTCTGAGGAGACGAAGAGGAGGAAGAGGAAGACGACCTCTTCTTCCTCTTCCTCAGGTTGCCATGATTTGCCTTCCTGGCCCTGCAGGAGAAATGACCCGCTGACCCACTGAAGCACAGACAGCTCCAGCAGAGTCATTAGCGCCTCCCAGAATGCATCTCAAAGCCTCCGGGACCGAACAAGCGTGTCTCCGGTCACCGAGGAGACGTTCGGCCCGGAGAGAAGCCACATGTAGATATGCACGAATCCTCCAACCCGGGTCGAGGCGGGCAGAGCGCCCTGCGGACCTTTGAATTTTAATCAGTCACCACCCAGTCCAATAAAAACGACCTCTCCTCCTCCGCTCCTGGGAGCTGCTGTTGGAAAACAACCGAAGCCCAGACCCCCCCCCCCCCCCCCCCCCCGATGGAGGCCAGGCGCCGCATGTCGGCTCCTGTTGTGGAATTGAGGTCGAAGCCTTCGCAGCGTTTTGTCTTGTTTCGGCGGACGCAGCCATGTCCGTCTCGGTAATGGATGTTTGGACAGGAGGAGAGATAGTTTGCTCAGATCTGACAGCGGGAGATTGGGAGATTGGGGGGGGGGGGGCGTGGGGGGGCAGATTGGTAACAAGCGCCAGGGCCGAGACGGCGAAGAAGGAGAGACCCGCCTAGACGAGGCGCGGGAGGAACTTGATCCGGGGGAAGGGCGGGAAAATGATGTCATTACCAAAAAGTGTGAAGCTGGTTACTAAAAATTCCGATTTTTCCAAATGTTCATGTGGGCAGTTTCCCTTTTACGAGTTTGGCTCTTTGATTAAATCCAGTGTTGTAGCATCTTAATTGCTTCTTAACTGCTTCTTCAATCAGTTAAAGCTGCAGAAATAGAAAGTCATCATCTGCTCTTCCTTCCTTTCTGAGTCGCAGCGTTTTATTGGTCAAGATTAAGTCGACTGGAACATTCTGCATCCTTCATTCTTTTGGTATTTGGTCGCGTTATGAAGGCCCAGATCCTCTGCCTGATTCTGGTCGTTCGCTCGTGTCCTCCATGTTTGTCCACTGATCTGTGGTCCCTATTTGTTTGGGTCCGACCCCGTCCGTGACCCCCAGACAGCCCCTCTGTGCTAATAGTCCGCCAACCGCCTCTTCATCATCACACTATTGAGCCAGCTTCTCTCTCCTGGCGGCGTTTGGTTCCAGACGAGGGAACCTGTCAATCACCGCTGTTGTTAGAACTCTGAAACCCCCCCCCCCCCTGGTGTGAAGCTCAGGGTTTAATATCACGCTTCACAACACGCCTCAGGGATCCCACAGCCGGCTCAGACCTCAGGTACTTACAGGTATTCAGAGCGAGCTGTGGAGGCAGCTCAGAGCCTCAGTGAACACACGTGTAGAAGCAGAGCTAATCAGTGAAGAGTGTCTGCTGCCCCCCCCCCCCCGCTGAGCCATGCTTCGTTCCTTCATGCACGCTTCCATTAACCCTCCTGTGATCCTTCTCTCGCTCCTGTGTGAATTAGATTGAAAACCTGCAGGCAGACGCCACATTTCGCCCCATTTGTGTCTCTAAGTAGACGTCATTCTGTCCTTTATGCACCTGAGAGGATGGAGGTAATCTGCAGATGTTCAACAAGCCTCATAGTGATTCTAAATAAGTGGCTTTGTGGCAGTTAAATCCTGATTCAGAGCGTTGAAGAGATGAAGCTTTAACAACTTTTTACAAATAACAAAAACAACTTTTCTTGATCAATTTAAATAAACATGTTTTTATCACATGAACTTGCGGTGTGGTTCTCCTATTTGTTTATTTATTTTATAGCCCAGAACCAACTGTGGGACACCTTTTCATACCCAACAGGCAGAGGCAGTGTTTCCTCTTGGTATATAAATATATATATAAATATAAAATACGATTCATGCTTCCATTTCTCAGACAGCGGTGACAGGATCTGGTTTCTGCACACGGAGTTCGGTTTATTTGATCAATGCCGATCTCATCCTTTAAAGCCCTGTGCTATCAAAGCAGTTTGGGCCCATCCCCCCCCCCCGCTGTGACTTTGTAATGGAGCAGCACCTCGTGCTCTTTTCCTCGACTCGATGTACCAACGTGATCCGAAGGTTTCCAATCCTTTCTTTCATTCATTATTCACTCATTCTCTGTTCAGCCTTGTTGGGTCACGTTGGTACCGTTCCAGCCGGGTCTTTAGTACCAGCCCGTTGACGGGGGGTTGACCTGGAGCCCTGGACCTGCTCTGCTGGTTTGGTCCTCTCGAGGCATCTCCTGCAGACATCCAGGTGCTTTGACGTCCCTCTGCTGTCCTCCGGCTCCGTCCTCCATGTGATGATGTCACATGTTCCTTCGTCTTCTCCATTTGTTTTTTCTCTGAGGAGCACCAACTGCAGCTTGGCGACAGTGTTTGAATCCAGTGAACCGACCTCCAATGTGAAAAAGCACCCAGGTAAATCCATGGTAAGCGTTTAATGGCCAGAGGGAGACGTTACGCAGATCGTTCTCAACGTTGCAAATATCAAACATGTGACTCTCGATAATTTCAGGTTCAATAAAAACCCATTTTACTTTATTGTGCGGTGGATCCATTTACATTCCGGTTATCCATCGCGCTCTGATTGACAAGTCGATTCATTTCCTCTCGACACTCTTCAAAAATTCAAATGTGATCTGAGGGCATCGCGCTCCTACTGAGAATATAAAGTAGGAAATAGTGTATTTTCCACCATGACAAAATCCATGTGTGACTCCAAGGGGATCAATGGACGAGTGAGAGGGGGGGGGGTCACATTGTCTTAAAGTCGTCGTCCAGCCGGCTGCACAAATAAATAAAAACAAACATGTCTCCAGCTGAAGGTCAGGAGAAGCCGCTCCGTGCCTCAAAGGCTCCACACACACAATCAATTTGTCTCTTTTTAATAAGCCAATTTGCAAAGAGGCCTTTTTTTATGTGGCGGCTCTCATTAGCGTTTCACACACACACATGCACACACATGCACAGACACACACACACACGCACACAGACACACACACACACACACACACATGCACACACGCACACACACGCACACATGCACAGACACACACACACACATGCACCCAGACACACGGACACAGACACACACACACACAGACACACACTTACAATGTGGTTTGCAGGAGATTATTTCTCGACGTTTCAGTGGTTTCGTTGTGAGAGGTACAGGTGGACAGAGAGGTAATTACATGTGTTTGGGTGCAGGGTCTCGATCCTCGTATTAAAACGACACATTCTTGGATTTAAACCCTTCTGATGGACGTATTAACCAGCGACCGTCGGGGCAGGGGGGGTGATGTCAGACAGAGGATCATTTGAGTGCCGCCAGTCTTTTTTTTTGGGATGTCCAGGTGAGTTCAGATCAGTTTGATTACACCTTGTAGAGGATTCTTAATGCAGCAGATTCTGGGATTTTTATTTAATGTTCGCACACCTTTGACCCATTTTGATGCCTCGTGGGGTCCTGAATTGTCATCCATTAGTCGTCTCTACGGCGGCCTCGAAGGCGATCGTCCTCATGTTAAATGCTGTTATTTCGGGTTTCTAACGGAATTTGTGTTGGAGAAAAGTTGAGTGATGGGTTCTGGGCGCCGGGTTCCAGGTCCGAGCTGCCCGGTGGAAGCAGTCAGGCCATTTCCTGTTTAGTATTTTAAATTCCCCCCAGGTGTCGGCTGTGGTTGATGAGATTACAGTGGAGAGCCTTCTGAAAGTGGAGGATCTCTCCGCCTGATCTCTGCTCCCCGAGTGTCGTCTTTTTTTGCGTTTGGGCCGCCGGCCTCGAACCGGCGTGAATACAAAGCGGAGCCTGAGCATCAGTTTGCTCCCTATTTCCACTGATGGCTCGCTGCGAGGCACAAACTGATGGAGGGTGGAGGAACTCTCAGTGGAGGAGCCATGGACGCCAGGAAGCCTCCCAGTATTGGGAGTGAGGAGAATAACAACATTTAATGTCCTTTAACCCTGAAGAGAGACACTAAGACACTAACCTAAAAAAGGGAAGTTCATTAGCTCAGTTGCTAACGGGCCTGTGTGCTAACAACGTACACAGCATCATGATGTGATGATGTTCTAAAGGGTTCTTTGGGCTCTGCTGCTCTCTCTCTCCTCATTGGTCCACATGGTCGACAGAGGTCAGAGGTCACCAAAAGGAACTGATTGGTGTTGGCCACAGAATTTAGAGTTTGACCCAACCTTTTCGCCTGCCGTCTGAATGTGCGAATAGTTCATTGTGAAACACGGCCCCCTCCCTCTATGCTCATCTTCACCTGACACCCTCAGAGTCTCACGTAATTACTTACCAGAGTTTCTTCTAAAATATTCAGCTTCTACATCAATATTCAGCTTTCCCCAAAAAATTATGTATGAGAAAATGTTCCCGAAGTTGCCGGTGGGATGATCTCATAATTAGAAATCATAACTCGTATAACTCAGTTTCACTTTTATTCAAATTCAAAACCTGCCCCCCCCCCTCAGCTGATCCTCATGCCGCTCTCCTTCTGGTGTTCGGTCCGTGGTGGAGGCTTCCTCGGCAGAAGGATGCAGGAGTGATGCAGAAGGACCGGCTGGGATGGAGCTGGTTCTGAAGGAACTGGGTCCTTTAGTGCCCCCCCAAGAAGGATGATGAAGATGTTAAATCTAAGATGAGACCATGGATCAGCTTTACAAATTCCTGTTTAGATACCAGACCGCCACTCAAAGTACTTCAATTGTAATTGTGTACTTTACTCTCTCTATTGTGTGGTTGAACTTGGTTCATTGCGTCATCTCGTGAAATAGAGAAGGAACCTTTTATTTCACTGCATCAGATTTCTGCCCCCCCCCCCCCCGCCCTGTTTTGGAGTGGTGTGGATGATGACATTCTGTCAGCTGCTAGTTTCTCATTCCTCTGCAAATTGCTAAACTACCCCCCCCCCCTCCCCCCCCCCCATTACCCCCACTGTCATCACATTTCGGTTTGACTCTGCTTCAAAAATCTCCAAGCTGACACGAAAAAAATGAGCCTCATCCAGGGAATCGCATCTGTTTTTTGGAGAGGGGAGGCCTCCATCTCTCTCAGCCTCAGCCTGTGTGTGTGTGTGTGTGTGTGTGTGTGTGTGTAGACAGACCCGGTTTAACTCTCGGGCCTTGACGGGATCGTTATTCAGAAACAAACTTTTACTGTTGATTTCTGGGCTCGATTGAGAGACACCTCTCCCTCACGCTCTGCACCCCCCCAAAAAGAGCCCCCGCCGCCCTGCGGCCCGTGACCACAGCCGCACACAACTTCCTCCTAATTGGTCCAAGAGGTCAAACAAGAAGAAACGGTTCCACACCAGAAAGTCCAGGTGAGGGAGGCGTGAAAGAGGAGACGAGAAGGCAGCATTTCTCTCCCTGCTGGCGCCGCGTTTCACTCACAAAGAGCCATTTTTCACAGGAGAGAAAAGACAACGTGAGACTCTAGTGTCCTGTTTATGGGAGATATTTCATTTCTGGAAAAGTACAAAAGCTCAGATGGTGTTTAACTCCTCCAACGTTGCCTCTGTTTCCTCTCGGTGTGCTTCTGCCTCTCTCTGAGGTGTGTGTGTGTGTGTGTGCGTGTGTGAGTGTGTGTGTGTGAGTGTGTGTGTGTGTGTGTGTGTGTGTGTGTGTGTGTGTGTGTGTGTGTGTGTGTGTGTGTGTGTGTGTGTGTGTGTGTGTGAGTGCACGCTGGGACCCCTTCAGTCTTCTCTGATTCTCCCGCTTTGTTTGCTCACAACAGGGTTTTTTTCATCCTCCCGGTTCCCGTCTGCACTCGGGGGGGTTTCCCCCACCAGGCGTCTTCCTCGTGAACGCGTGGAGACCACGTGACCCGTCGAACACAATGACCTCCGCATGGCGCTCCCGTGTTGCTTCGATCCACCTGCGGCGCTTCGACCTTTCATTCAAATGTCAGACAAGCAAATTAAGAATCGAATTTCCAGACAAATCAGCAAAATGAGAAGCTTGCAGAAGACAACCTGGTGGTCATAAGAGACACTTCCTCCTGGATACTGAAGGAGACGCTTCCTTCTGCTCCCTCCGAGCAGAAATCAAGGTCAGCTGAAGCAGGACTGTGAGGCTGATTGACCGTTTTTTTGGATTTTTTTCTGAGTGACTTTTTTGCTGCCAGAGGGAAATAAATGTGTGCAGTAAGTGGACAAAGAGAGGCGGGACATCGCGGTCCCCTTGTCTGCAGCGTTTGAGCGATGGCGCACATTACTGCTAATTCAGCCCTCATCAAAACACTGTTTTAGTCATATTTTGTGCTTTAAAAATGATAAGAGGATTTTTCTGTCATCAGTCCTGTTACTTTAAGAATGAAATGCAGCATTTAAACCCTTTAAGGATTACATTCTACACAAAGGATGAAGGCAGCAGTTTGGGGGTCTGGAAGTAACATTAACACACCCTCAGCACCCATATTGTGACAGACAGGCTGCGCACAGAACTGTAACTGACAGGTCACCTCCTGAGGGTGGGATGCTTATGCGTAACCGTGGTAACACATGGTCCAAAAAAATCATGATTCGTTACTCTGAACCAACAAAGTGTTTTTTAGGCTTCGCAAAGTGACACAGATCGACGGAACAGAGCCGTCACCACCGCATTGCATTGTGGGATATTCCTGCAGGGCAAAGACTAGTGTGAAGTTTGCGTGCTTTTCTTCTCTTACACCCAAAAAACATCTCACGTGCTGCTTTAGCGATTCGCATTTTGAGTTTGTCAGATGTGAGTCCGGAGAACAGTTTATTCATCATTTTCAAATCAAATGCAACTTGTTCTGATCCTGACACTCAAACTAATGGACTTATTATTTGTAATCATTACTTCACATTTTCTCCCTGACTCTATCTCTTCCATTCTGTGTGTCTCTCTCTCTCTCTCTCTCACTCCCTCCCCCTCCCTCCCTCTCCATCCCTCCTCTCTCCCTCCTGTCGGGTTTGAGGAGATCTCTCTAGGAGCTGGAGAGGAGAAGTTGTCCGTCTCTCTCTCTCTCTCTTGCTTCCTCACCATGGATTCTAGGAGTCATTCTAGGAGTCATCCTAGGAGTCATTCTAGGAGTCATCCTAGGAGTCATTCTAGGAGTCATCCTAGGAGTCATTCTAGGAGTCAAGGAGCCGCTGGGATTATCGCTCACGTCGCGCTGCTCCTCTGCAGCTCGTGCGGGACAACCGGAGAAGGTGAGCAGGCGATGCGGCTTTTTCTTACACTTCTCCCGGGAGGAGACGCAGCGAGTCCGGGCAGCGCGCGGCGGGAGGGTCCCGCTTTAAACGGGGGGGGGGGGGGGGGGGGGTCCCGGTATATGAACGATGTGGTTAACACAGCTGCTCTGTCCGCCTTTGTTTTCTGAGTATCGGCCGCGCGTCATCACGTGTGTGTGTGTGTGTGAGTGTGTGTGTGTGTGTGTGTGTGTGTGTGTGTGTGTGTGTGTGTGTGTGTGTGTGTGTGTGTGTGTGTGAGTGTGTGTGTGTGAGCGATATTAATGTAAATGATGACTTATTTCTAAGTGTATTAACGAGAACCGGATCCGTTAAACGGGGAATAACGTGATGATAACGTTGGTGCTTTTAACTTTTATTCAACGTCCTCAGCCCATTTAGTCATGTTTCATAGTTTGAGGACCAGGAGCAGCATCGAGGTGGAGGTTCGTCCTCTGGGGGCCTCGATGGTTCATTTGATGCTCAGTGCAGCATGAAAGCATTCTGGGTCCAGCGCACAGTTGCAGGACTGGAGGTGTGTCAGGGGCTGGAAAAGGAGGCGATGAATAACGGTAGAGGGGGGGGGGGGGCTCATCCCTCCTCTGTTCTCTCCTCTTCCACACAATGAGCTTCATGAGTTTGGTCTTTTTTTGGCCCTTTTCTCTCCTCGCTGCTGTTAAAGATCACGATGAGCAGTCTTCATCGTCCTCCTCTCTGGATTCTTATTTGGAAGAATTGTAGTGCAGGTCAAATATGTTGAGTAAATGATTTATTAAATGATTGATGATGATGATGTTGCAGCAGATGTAAGAGCATTTAGACACTGAAGAGGCGACATGGACACGGAATGTTTAGGTCTTCATCCGTCCTTCCTCTGCTCGTCTTCCTCCATGAAACCAACGTCTCAGCATCCGTCTCCTCAGCTGTTTCTGACTCGGATGCAAACTTTAGGTTCTCTTCTTTTTTCCTCCATCCTCCCGAAACATTTCCCTTTGTCCCTGTATTCCTCCTCTCTTACCTGGATCTCCGCCCTCCTGCTGCTGTGAGACTCTTTCTTCTCTAAGTTCTTGTTCTTTTCTCTCCTCCTCTTCCTCCTCCTGCATCTAATGCCATCTCTCTATGCATATATATATATATATATATATACATATATATATGTAGGCGTTTACTCTCTCCTCAGGGTACAGTTTATGTAAAGCTGCTTGATCTTAAATCCGAGCGTTAATAGCAGCAAGCAATCACTTGGTTAGATTTAGGATTTCGGCTTGTTGCCCGGTACTTTGTCAAAGTTAGGGGACCTTTAAGTGCAACGCTGAAGGCATTTTAAGGTTTGTAGGCCAGCTGTTACCCATAAGCCCCCCCCCCGGAGGAAACTTTACATCGACGATACATCACGTTCCGTTGCCTCCAGCTTCATTCAATACATTGTCTCGCTACTTTTATATGTAAAAAAAGGGGTTAGCACCTTGGATGAAATAATGTGAGCAATTACAATATTACCATTTTATTTTAGTATGTTGTCACATAATTATGTCACCGTGTCAGAGGTGGAAACTTATAATTCATATTTCATTTTAAGCTTGATACAAACAGTCTCTATTTGGTGCAGTTGTTGCAGAAATAGTGTTTTCTGCTGTTCTCTTTAGTTTAGTTTTCTCTCCCTCTCTCTCTCTCTCTCTCTCTGTCTCTCTCACTCTCCCTCTCTCTCTCTCTCTCTCTCTGTCTCTCTCTCCCTCCCTCTCTCTCTCTCTCTCTCTCTCTCTCTATCTGTCTCTCTCACTCTCCCTCCCTCTCTCTCTCTCCCTCTCTCTCTCTCTCTCTCTCTCTCTCTCTATCCGTTTATCTCGCCCCAGCAGCACACTCATCATGCACAGACCATAAACCACGGCGGCATATTAAGTTAGGATGGAAGAGATGGAGGGATGTGGGGTGTGAGACTGAGCCCCCCCCCCATCCCACCACCCCCCACGTAGACAACTCACTGTTAATCTCGGTGCTACTAAATGACAAGTACATGTTTGAACCACAGGGGGCGAGCGAGGATGAGAACCCTGGGAGTCGTGCGTGAAACGAGCCCGCAGGGCGCCGCCGAGTCGCTCTGCGTTTAATCAGAGCGCGGCGTGCTCAGCAGGGATTTTAGTCACGTGTGCAGCAGGGCCGCGTTGGACGGGAAAAGGAAGGAAGACAGAATGGTCCTTTAGAGGTTTGACTCGTGGTCTCGGTTCAGTGTTCCCTCGAGTACGGACGCGGTGACATTTGAGAAAGCGCCCGGTGGCCGTTGATCACGGTGGCGTTTTTGGGTCCCCAGCTTGGGGGGGACGGAGCGGGACGCACACGCCTGTGCTGTCGAACATGCTTTGAAAGGTTTGGTATCTCCTGGTCAGGTCGAGAGGCCACGCATCATGACAGGGAGTCTTTCTAAAGTTTGCTGAGGGAGGATCAAGACCTTTTAATCCCAAATAGAATCATACGGGCCAAGAATGATTTGAACTACAGTTCATTTCATTACTTATTCTCAATGATCTGAAACAGAAAACCAACAGGACACAATCCACCTCACGACAATCACACATTTCCAAACAAGCATCAGAGACAATATTCAAGACTCTTCAGCTTGCTGCACACAAAGGTCCAACCGGGTTCCCCTTTGAGCCCAAGTGGCGGCCACCGCATCGTATCGAAACAGCGCGTTGGCGAGCGCCGGGTTGTTCGTGGGCGTCTAAACGGTTTTAACGGAGATGCCGACTGTCGCAGATGTTTTTCATTGTAAGACTGAAATTGCGGGATTGAATGGAAATGAGTCTGAAGGGTTTTAGCAGATCTTCCCCGGATGACAGAAGTAATGCCATGAGAGGTTTCTTTCATTACAAGTTTATTTAATTAGAGCCGGTTGTGTTTCTCTGCTGTTTATTGCTTCTCTCCTGCGTCTCTAATTGTGCCCTTAGAAAGTTTTGTTGTCTTATAACTGGTTTTGTTCTGATTTATTTCACCGGCTCCTCCGAGCTCTGCACTACTTTGCATTTATGTCTGTATTAATTACTGGATTTAATTAGCTTTGAGGTATTGTTGGCTGATGCTTTTCCTCAGCTGCCTTAAGAAATCCTGCTGCTTCCCTTGATCACTTTTACTGTATTTCATCCTGCTTGCATGTGAGCGCTGTGTGTTTCAAACACGTCTGCAGCCTCCAGCTTTGTTCTGACGCAAGAAGACGCTTCCACGAGCCTCCAACCACGGGCGCCTGATGGTCCGATCCGAAAAAACTAAATGTTGGATAATTCCTGGGTTTTTTCTCCATCTCACCCATCAGAGAAGTTAAATGAATACATCTTCAAAGTGCCGCGTCTTGTGTCACTTCCACTTAATTTCCCAGAATGCCTCCTGTTTCCCAGCGCATTGTTCTCCGGTGAATGTGTGGGAGGACGGAGTGGTGGCGACAAAGTAATGAGCTTCCAGTGGAGAAGAAGTAGGATAGAGAAGCAGAGAGCATTGTTGCAGCGTCTGTAATATGTTGTTCATCTTATAATGAGGCTTTAGAAGTGGCTCCTTTGGGCGCAAGATTGGTCTCCCGCGTCTCCCCTGATGAATTCCTCTTTGTGTGAACGCACAACGCTGCGACAAAAATTCAGATGCCTGACAGAAGCTCTCGCTGTTCAATTGTCTGAGGCTAAACTTGCATAATATTCAGGGTACACCTATGGCCCTCATCTAAGCCCAGCAGCTAACAGCGCTAACAGGTAAACACCGTTAGCGCGGTTAGCTGGCCCAGCAGCTAACAGCGCTAACAGGTAAACACCGTTAGTGCTGTTAGCTGGCCCAGCAGCTAACAGCGCCAACAGGTAAACACCGTTAGTGCTCTTAGCTGGCCCAGCAGCTAACAGCGCTAACAGGTAAACACCGTTAGCGCTGTTAGCAGGAAGGTGTTCTGTTGGTGTATCACAAAACCACCAGTCATCAAACTGGGTAAAGGTTTTCCTGAGGGAAACATCTGGCTCTTTAGCTTCTCCAGCTAACTTTGTCTAGTTTACTTAATCAGTAAGGAAAAAACAAACAAGACTAAAAGCTAAAGCGCTTTCTATTTATCATCATCATTTAGTGTTAAGTCTTTAAAGCCCCGTTCTTTAGACCTCTGTGCAGCAACCTGAATGAAGGAAGCCATCGATTCAGTTCATCGACCCTCACAGCTTTAGTTATCATGCTGTACAATATTTATTACAATTAACGGAGAGGTTACTGCTACCCAAGAGGGAGGGGGGGAGGAGGGGGGAGGTTTCATTAAACCGACGTGGAAAATGAAGTCGTTATCGACAGAGGAGGATCGATGAGGAGAAGACTCGTAAGCTCCCCGCGAGAAAGAAAGCGAATGAGAAGAGGGGAAGAAAAAATTAAGCTTTAATGTTCCCTATGGGAGAACTGGGTCATTGCTGCTGGGAGGAGACAACACACACACACACACACACACACACACACACACACACACACACACACACACACTTCTACACGTCTAAAAATCCCCCAAATACTGCACGATGAATGCAAAAGTGTGCACTGGTATATTAGTCAGGGACGAAAGGGGAAGCGCGGCGGATGGTTTGCAGCCGGATGACACAAAGGCACCAATCAATCAACTCTTCAAAGCTGACGGATGGATAAACGGACACTTTCACAACGTTCGAGGAGCAGAAATCGAGTCGAGGGCCCCAAATCGAGAGGACACAGACCTCGTCGCCTCGGTGGAAAAGCGGTCATGTGACCACCGTAAGCCCAAAAAAACAAACACGGCTCCCTGGAACCAAGGAGTTCTCCTTCTGCCATTTATTCCCAAAAGAGCATCAGTCACTTAATAACGGGGCACGCCGACTTTGCTCTCTGCACATTTCATTTGTTTCCAGCGCTCGGGGCGCGTTGGAGCTCAAGCCGTTTATCAGAGTGAAAATGAGCGAGCTGAGACGCGTCCGGAGAGGTTTGATATTTGTGTTTCTACTCTCGCAGTAATTCGGGCGTCTGAGCAGCGGCGCCTGAATCCCTCCCGTAAGTGGAGCTGCTTCTCATCCCTCCTTGTAGGAGACGGCGTGGACGTTGGGTTCACCTGCCAAGGTGTCCGTGTCCGAACCGAACCGTGAAATATGAAGTGTCTGCATTGATTCTTCATCACATACAACCACCATTAAGTAACAGAAGGATCTTGAACACCTCTCCTCAGTATCTGGAAATAGAACACTGAATGCAATGAATAATGGGCTTCTGTTAGCTCAGCTGTAGATAATTATGAATCATTCAACGTTTGAACCTGGTATTTCTGCAGTGAGACGCAGAGACCCGCCCACGCTGACAAGCTGTCACCTGAAGTCTTACTTGATTATTGTTAATTCTATAATCATACAGGAGAACAGAGGGAACATCTACGGCTTTTGTCTGCTGAACGTGCTCTGAGTGTCTCACTGTTCCATCCGGCCAAAGACGGTTTTTATTACAGAATAAATTAAAAGAAAGAAACCTCGCAGTAAAACTCACGGCTGTATTTGAATGTCTTGCAGCTTGTTACACTTCAGAGATCCTTCCCGAAGTCGCTCATCTTGAAGAGTCCCTTCTCCCGCTGGTGTTTATCTCCCGTCTCAGCTGATGCAGAACCACCGAGTGTGTGTGTGTGTGTGTGTGTGTGTGTGTGCGCTCTGATCCCCGACATAACTGAAGTTAATCTGAAGGGCACTAAGTGACTTTTAATCCTCGCTTAATGACAAACTTCGTGTCTCCGTGCTGATTAGCCTTTCTTCGCCGTGCTCTCGGAGGCCTTTTTCAGCGACTCCGTCCTGCAGCTTGAAACTGACGACCCGAAAAAATGCAAAACTCCTGCCCTGAAGGCGTCGAATCTAAAGGGAAGTTTGTGAGTCCGGCGGGAAGCTGATTAAGCTTCAGCAGGGACTGACGTGACGGACAGGTAATCACCCGCTGACCCGTGTACCCGCTGATTGGGCTCTCGGCTCGGCGTGCTTTTGGTTATTTACCTGCTCAGATTATTCAGCGGCTGCTGACTCAGGAGCGATTTAATACGCAGTCACAGTGAATTATTGAGATACTGGAGGCTGATTGGCAAATTCGCGGCTTGTCATTACTCTCCTATTGAAGGCAATTTGTTGCCCTAAGAAAGAGTCGGGTTATTTGAACTGTGGAAGCTCCAGGGGGAATGTTAGAGGTGCTTGATTAAATCTGTAAACTCCAGAATTACCCCTCAGCTGCTGCAGGATTCCTCTGGTTAAAGCAAACGCTGAGGAGGAGGATGGAGGAGGAGGAGGAGGGGGAGGAGGGGGAGGAGGCGGGTGTGAAGGCGGCCTGCTTGTTTTGCACAGAGAAGAACAAAGCCGGTGCAGGCAGGTGGGCAGCGAGCCACTTGCACCACAGGGAGGGGGCTCCGACCCAGACGGCCAGGCTGGAACATCACCGTCCGTCTGATGAGGTCACTCATAGATAAACGGATGTTACACTCGCAGCTCTATTAGTGGATAGAGCGGATGCTTTAGTTATGGTCCTAATTGGATATTTTACCGGGGAGCTTCGACCTACCGACTGTAGCCGCATTAGTCACCAAGGTCGCCGCGCTCTTTAATGCCGATGAATAGCGTTTGGCCAGACAGCGATTATCCTCGCGGGGCGATCGCAGCGTTTCATTCCACAGCCTGCGAAGTCAAACTGACAGTTATATTAGCTTGTATGCAAAGTTGAACCTTTGGCCTGAGGGTATAACACCAGTTTAATCATTAGCGTTTTATCCTCTGGGGAATTTCATGTAAACCCGACCATCTGTGCACAATGTGCCAGAAATAAAAAAGAATGAAATGAATTGATAATAATATTTATGTTGTGTATCACTTTTCATAAACTCAAGTCACAAAGCTCCCCACACAAGGCTACTAATTAAAATCGATGGATTACACTGCTGAGAGGAGGACGGAGCTGAGTCAGTGGCACTGAGGAGGAGGAGGAGGAGGAGGAGGAGGAGGAAGGAAAGCAATAACAAGTGTTAGAGGATAAAGTTTAGGGGGTCAGAGTCTGCAGGCTGTTTGGCTCCCTCTGTTTCTCACAACTGCAGTGACATTTTCTGCTGCCTTTCCCATTTTATCCCTCAGTGACTTTGCTGTGTGTGTGTCTGTGTGTGTGTCTGTGTGTGTCTGTCTGTGTGTGTGTGTCTGTGTGTCTGTGTGTGTGTGTGTCTGTGTGTCTGTGTGTGTGTCTGTCTGTGTGTGTGTCTGTGTGTGTCTGTCTGTGTGTGTGTGTCTGTGTGTCTGTGTGTGTGTGTGTGTGTGTGTCTGTGTGTGTGTGTCTGTGTGTGTGTGTGTCTGTGTGTCTGTGTGTGTGTCTGTCTGTGTGTGTGTCTGTGTGTGTCTGTCTGTGTGTGTGTGTCTGTGTGTCTGTGTGTGTGTGTGTGTGTGTGTCTGTGTGTCTGTGTGTGTGTCTGTCTGTGTGTGTGTCTGTGTGTGTCTGTCTGTGTGTGTGTGTCTGTGTGTCTGTGTGTCTGTGTGTGTGTGTGTCTGTGTGTCTGTGTGTGTGTCTGTCTGTGTGTGTGTCTGTGTGTGTGTCTGTCTGTGTGTGTGTGTGTGCGTGTCTGTGTGTGTGTGCGTGTGTGTGTCTGTGTGTGTGTGTGTGTGTCTGTGTGTGTGTCTGTCTGTGTGTGTGTGTGTGTGTGTGTGCGTGTGTGTGTGTGTGTGTGTGTGTGTGTGTGTCTGTCCAGGCCACCATCTGCTTTCTGGAGGCCTCACACCTTTGAGTAGATTTACCTTCACAGGATGAAGCAGCGGGAGGTGGAGGATGACCAGGAGGACGAGGAGAGGAATGCGTGTGTGTGTCCCTGCAGTCACGTTGTCGACTGCCTCCACCTTTCCACCACCCACCACCGCCTGTTTGTGTGTGTTCACTTTCTGCAGAACGGCTCCGGCTTGAATATCGATGCCTTGTCAAAGAGGGGAGAGCTTCTATTGGTGTCCTTACAGCATGCTGCCCTTTTTAAAATAGAATTCAATTCACGCGATCGTGTTCTCGCTGAGAATACGAGCTGGTTTTAAGCCTTTTTCAGATTACTGCAAGCCTGTCACTGATCAATATTGAGTCATTAGCGATGGATCAAATGATCAGGCTTCACGTGAGGGAGGGCGCAAAGAGTGTCTCCACATTTACGGACATCATTTCAAAAGGACCAATCCGGCCTTTTGACTTTTTTTGTGTGCCGGTTGCTAGGCTACGTCACATCCTCGCACCCGGGCCCGAGCGGCCCACCGTGGAGCTGGGGGGGGGTGGGGGGTGGGGGGGCGTACATGGAAACAGACGTAATGAGCCGGGCAGTCGGGTGCCGACTCATCACTTGTGATCCCTAGTGATCATATCGCCACAGAGTGATGAGCTCAACACGCCGAACGGAACAGCGAGCGGAATTAAATTTCTGTGAGTTATCAACCGGGTGATAAAATAGTTCAACTTTCAGGAAGAAGAAAAAAAGGGAGAAAGATTAGATTTAAGACAGGCGGAGAACAAATGTGTGTAATACTGTTCTGTAGGAAAAGCTCCCAAAACCATCATCATCACCATCGCCATCGCCACCAACCCCTTGTGACAGGAAGTCCAGAGTGTCTTCGTTGGGAGGCCGTTCATCAGTTTTATTTCCGACGCGGCGCTTTGATTCACGGCCCGATGCATCCGCGAGTGATGTTGCAGCGCCGGACGCAGTGGATTACAGGAAGTGACACGGCGTTCTCTGTCTCCGCGGGGAGCCGTTGACGAACAGCCGGGGGGGAAGAGGAGAAAGGGCGAACCCACTCGATCACAGGGTGTAATTCAAACGGAGACGGATGGGTGAAGCCCTCGTTGTTACGCTCGTCTCTGAACAAACACAAATCTGTTCCAGCTCAAGTCGTTTAAGAAAGGAAACGAGGATTTTGCAATATTCAATGCAGCATTGAAGTCGCTCAAAGCGACATGATATCAAATAAACATTTCCAATAATTACATTTCCGTAACTGGCATTGCTTTCTGAATAAAGAATGTTTCCGTAAGTAATACCGGATTGAGTTAATAATAAACAGATTTTTTCTGAGGGAAAGTTGTGCTCTCTTGTTTTATTCCTGAACTGAAAATAGAATTGGTGGATTTTCTAATTCTCTCTGTAATAGTGCAACTATCCATGCGACGGAAGCTTAGGTCTCTTTGTGCTGAAGTTTCACGGCGAGAACAATCTGCTGAGAGCAGCATGTGACCCGCGGGCTTTGACAGGAAATATTCACCACCATCTAATACTGATGCCCTTAATTTCAGCCTGTCACGACTTCACAACTTCTCCCCAATTACTCCGTCCTGCGACGGGTCGCCGGTGCAGCGCATCGACGCTCGTCTCCCCTGGACGGGACGGAAGGTCCCCACTTAGTTGGTTAAAGCAGCAGCCTGTGTGTCTCCAGCCTGAGGGGAAGAGTGGGAGATGATGGAGAACTTCAAATTACCTGCAGAGAGGTTTATTTATAAGACTATGCAGTGACACACACACACACACACACACGTAGAGGCACAGGTGGGGCTGTCTGGGGTGTGATCTTCCTCTGGTCACTGGAATCACGTCTCCCCTTAACGGGATTACTCGGATGGATCTTTTCTTCTTGCCCGCCACGCTGCTTTAAGCGTTAGCGACGTGTCTGCAGGGCCGTTTAAACGCAGCGGGCTGAAGGCGTGAACGTCGTCTGGCCTTCACGGCGACCTGCGGCGGGGGCTCAGGGAGGCGTTAGCAGCTTCCGCATCTTTAATTCCCATATTAAAGTGAAAAATGCTGGTTGTGCGTGTCCTTAGGGACGGATGAAAACACCATTCATCACTAGCTTTTGCTCTCAATATGCAGTAATGGTTCATAATAAATAATGAGCTTGTCCGCGAGCTAGCATGCTAATTAGCAAACTACCTGTGCTAATGCTGACTAGCTTACTAAAAAAGAGCAGCACAAGTAAAACATCTGGTTCCAGGTCCAGAGCTGCCAACTCTCACGCGTTTTTGCCTGTTTTCACACGCACTCACGCCACACATCCGATTACTCTCGCAAAAAAAAGAAAATCCGGCCGAGACTCGTTCGTCCCTTTTTAAAACCTCCACGGTAGATGGCGCTGATGAGCGTCACTGCGCCATATGCGCTGCACCCGGAAATAAGCCACAGAAGAAGAGATACCAGCGGCGCGAAAGAACCAAAACGGACGAAGAAACGGTCACTAGCGACTAGCTAGGTATGTAGCAATGAAATAGCATCCAATTCAGTACTCACTCTCTTAAACTTTAAATCTTTGTCGTTTGTGAATGTGAACATGATCAGTGTGGTGAATGTAAACTCAGCTGTCAACAAGCAGCAGCAGAACACATTATTACTAGCCTCCTGGTATACTAGCTAGATGCTTAACACAGCTAGGGATGCACTGAATCCAGCATTCAGGCGAATATTATTATTATTATTTGTTTCTAATGGACCGTGTGGTGGGAGGCTTTGAGTGAAGAATAGTGTCGTTTTTGGCTGAACATAAATCATGAAGTGCTCTTTAAGAAGCTATTCACAACATGCTATGGTTTCAGTTAAGAATTAGTATAATACCATTCAAATCAAAATATCAATCTACAGGTGTGAACGGAAACTGCCCGCATTACTTCATCAACAGCTTCTTCTTGATGGCACACAGTAGTTCCATATTTATTTATAAGTGAAATATTAAATACGTTGAAATCACGTCGCATAAACCAAATTCTGACAACCAGTTCATTAATTATTATGAGAACCACATAAGTTAATATTGTCTCTCTTTCAATCTTATGTTACAACATGACAAATCTTTTGTCTTTACTTTTAGACGGTTGAAAAGACGTTGAAATGCGGTGTTAGACGAAGATTTCAATGTTGAAATGACGTCTAGTGCTCAAGTGCAGACTCAAACTCACAATATTTGAGCAGTTGCATGCGTTACTCGCTATGAAATGATTAAATGTGTGCTGCTCCCACACTAGTTTGCATAAAAATAGTTTGTGGTATAAGCTCTGGTGCAATTAAATGTTTTCAGTTTCATGAATCCCGAGTGTTTCTTATTTTAAATAAATTAAATTTGCCGAGGTGCATGGATGATGTGAATATCCCCGCGTGGAGTATTTTATTTGAATGACAGAACACAATTACATTATGTGCCGAACATTTGCTCCCCACGGAGGCTTGTTGCTCCGCTGCTCGCTATTAAGAGACATTTGCAGGCAAATATATTCAAACTATTTAGTCAGTGTGGCCAGTGAATTAGGAGATATTTTATTATACCCATCAGCACCACTGACGTAGCCCGCAGCTTTTATTCGCTCTAACTCTGCATAATTACGCCGTTCTAATATCCAGTGAATATTTGGTGCAAAAAATAAATATTATTAAAATAATCTCGACGGCTTCTTTCAACTCTCTTTTCTTTGTTAAGCCGAGCAGAAACCGGCGGTTTGGAAGAAACGCCGAAAGAGTCCTAAATGCTGCCCGCCGCTGTGCTTTTGATCCGTCGTTTGGGAGATTTCGGCCCACGTGGCCACTCGGCGTGACGAGCCTCGGGGAGGAGGAAGAGGAGGAGGAGGAGGAGGGCCGCTCTCTCCTCTCAACGGCACCTTGCTGCAGAATGCACGAGGCGCAGCCTCCTGAACGCGTGGCCTGTTTTCTCACAGGTCGCGCTCCAACTAATGGTCTTATTATCTGCTGCGTGTTCGGCGGATGAAGAATCGCCATCACGCAGCGGCGCGTTTGACGGGCGGGTGAAGAGTTGAAGACGAGGATCAAACATTCCTGTTGTTAACGGGGGAGAAGAGCTGAGCTTCTCAGGCCGGCAGGAGGCTCGTTAGACAAAGCACTGTGTGGAGAAAAAAACAGCAATTAACTGAGCTTTTTGCTTTGTTTGACGTTTTTCATGTTGGACGTGTTTTTGCTATTTAACCAACATGTTCGCACGCCATGAAGAAGTGAACAGCTGCCTGTGCACTGATTTAAAAACCCAATCTGGTTTGTCAAGCAACTCAAATCTGGTGGAGCTTAAAGAAAGTGAAGTGATGGAAGAAAACATGAACCCAAACCCAAATCAAAGTTTTTATTAAGATCATATGAACACATGAAAACATGTGATAAAAATACCCCTCCTCTGTGTGGAACTCGGCTAAAGAAGTTAAGGATGTCATTCCAGATTGTCTTCACTCAGCGTTCCTATGGAAACCGGACCGTGTCTGCGTGGATGAGACCGAATGAAAACATGACGGAGAGGAGGCGTGAGTGTGGGTCTCGTGGTTCTGTTGTATTGAAGAACTTTCCAGAGAAAAATACAAGGACGCAAAGCATCTCCCTTTGGTTTCCTCACCAATGACAGTTTAGTGACTTTTCTTTTCTGGCTGAAACCACAGTACTCTTATGATTTGAAAAAAAAGATCTCCTCCCACAATGCACTGTGAAAACCCTCCAAGTGGTTGTCTCCTGCGAGGTGAAGCTGCAGCACTTTAATATTCACAGGACGTCTCAGTCCAACGCTGCCGAGGTCCAGCAGCTTCTCAACGTCTGGCTCCATCTCCCTCCGAGTCGTCTGCTTGTTCTTCACGTGTCATGCTGTCAACGGTCAGCCCAGCAGCCCCTCGTGTTTTTGTCCCTATTAACCTTGTTTTCCAGGCCAGTCAACGGGAGAGAGCCACTCCCCCGTGCTCTGTTGCAGAGGGTGTGGCTGAAACAGTTGACGGGGATTTGCAATCTAGGATGGCCCTACATAAGCCTGGGTCCTCCTGCCATTTGCCGCGAGATCGTTCCGTCATTTGAGCGGTAGCTACACGTACAGACCATCTGGTCCTTTATGAGAATTTGATGCTATTACTTACCTGTCTGATCTTTTGTCCTAGAGTACCGGGACCCCGACTCGCCTGCTGACTGGCCTTATTCAGAGGACACCCCACTCCTGACTAGAGCTGTTCTCTGCACTCTTTGTTTTTGTCTATAGAATAAATCTATTTTTTGCTCCCGAAGACCTCCCTGTGACTCCTCTGTGCTGCGCTTGGGTCCACGCCCTTCACTACAACGTCACAGAACGATCTGGCCAGAAAGATGGACCCAGCAGACAAGGAGGCCCTGCAAGGGGCAGTTTCCAGCCATGGAGAGTTGTTGGGCCGACACCATCAGATGCTCCAGGGACTTCTGGATACCCAACAGGCCTTCGGAGCTCAACTTGGGCAGATTGGAAGGAGCTTGGAGACTATCACCGCCCGCTTGGCCCCATCCCCCGATCCAGCCGCTCCACCCGCTGCGCCTGCCCCGCCTCTGGCAGTAAGGGAGACGCCAGTCCCACCACCCGAACCATATGCTGGAGATCTGGGAAGGTGCAGGGGATTCCTTCTCCAGGTTTCACTGGTATTTGCACGACAACCTCTCACCTTTGCTTCAGATGAGGCTAAGGTATCTTATGTCACTGGGCTATTGAGAGGAAGAGCATTAGACTGGGCCGAGGCGTTGTTGGGGGAGGGCGGCATCGGTTTTGTTACCTATGCTCGCTTTATGAGAGAACTGAGAGAGGTTTTTGACCACCATGTTTGTGCTGGAGACCCTGCTAAACGTTTACTCAATCTCCGACAGAACCAGCGAAGTGTGGCGGAGTACTCTGTGGAGTTCCGGGTGGTGGCAGCAGAGTCCGGGCTGGGGGGACAAGGAGCTACGAGGGGTTTTTCTACACAGCTTGTCGGAACAGATGAAGGACGAACTGGCTGTCCGGGACGAGTCCGATTCCCTGGACGCAGCAATCAAACTAGCCATTTCACTCGATAACCGTCTTCGGGAGCGACGTCAGGAGAGGAACTATAGGCCCTGCACTCCTGGGGGCACCCATTCCGCATCATCTCCAATCCCGAGACTCTCCCCTGGGGGCCCCAAGACCTACAGTTCAAACCCCAGTACCTACGTTCAGGCGGAGGAACCCATGCAGGTAGCCCGCGCAAGCCTCACTCCCGCTGAACGCCAGCGTCGGATCAGAGCCGGTGAGTGTCTGTTCTGTGGCAAGATGGGACATTTTCTGACTGCTTGTCCGCGCCGCCCAAAAGACAGGGCTCACCAGTAGCTGTGGGGGTCCTGGCGAGCACTTCAGAAGACCCCCGTAATAACAGACTCAGAACCCAAATCCCAGCTAAAATCTGTCTCAAACAGCTGTCGCTGCCCTTATTGGCGTTGATTGACTCGGGTGCCGAGCAGAGTTTTTTAGACACCGAGGTGGTTTCTCAGGCAGGAATCCGTACAGAACCACTAGTTCCTCCGGTCTGTGTGTGTGCGTTAGACGGAAAGTCCCTAGCCCTTGTCACCCACCGCACTGAGCCCTTACTCCTTATTTTGTCTGGTAACCACCGCGAGGTAATTCAGTTTTTAGTGTTTTCGTCTCCGAAGACCCCCCTAGTTCTCGGACATCCGTGGCTGAAGCGACATAACCCTCACATCGACTGGACTGCAAGTAAAATCAGTGAATGGAGTAACTTCTGCCACTCTTCCTGTCTACAGTCTGCGTTGCCTCAAACCGGGGGCAGTTTCACGATCCCAGAGTCTGCCCCCCCTGATCTGTCTTTGGTGCCTACGGAGTATCATGACCTCGGCGAGGTATTCAGTAAGGAGAGGGCCTTCTCCTTGCCACCGCATCGTCGTTATGACTGTGCAATCGAGCTGCTACCGGGTTCCACCTTTCCCTCTAGTCGTTTGTATAACCTGTCACGACCTGAGAGAGAGACAATGGAGACTTATATTAACGACTCACTGGCCGCTGGCATTATCAGAGCATCTTCCTCGCCTCTCGGGGCAGGTTTTTTTTTTTGTGAGTAAGAAGGATAAGACTCTCCGCCCCTGTATTGACTTTCGGGGCTTGAACAACATCACGGTTAAGAATAAGTACCCCCTACCGCTAATCAGTTCTGCCTTCGAACCCCTACAGGGAGCCACCATCTTCAGCAAGCTGGACCTAAGGAACGCATACCACCTGGTACGAATTCGTGAAGGAGACGAGTGGAAGACAGCGTTCAATACACCCCTAGGCCACTTCGAATACCTGGTAATGCCCTTTGGGCTGACCAACGCTCCTGCAGTGTTCCAAGCGTTGGTGAATGATGTTTTGAGAGATTTTTTGAACCGGTTTGTCTTTGTTTACCTTGATGATATTTTGATTTTTTCCCGTGACCTCTCAGAACATCGACTTCATATACGCCAGGTCCTCCAGAGGCTTCTGGAGAACAAGCTGTTCGTAAAGGCCGAGAAATGTGAGTTTCACGTCAACTCTGTGGGCTTTCTCGGCTACATCATTGAGAGTGGACAGGTGAGGACGGACCCGGAGAAGATTAAAGCAGTGGCAGAGTGGCCGGAACCCTCCTCCAGGAAGTTGCTACAGCGGTTCCTTGGCTTCGCCAACTTTTATCGCCGGTTTATCCGGGACTACAGCAGAATTGCTGCTCCCTTGACCAGACTTACATCTCCTGCGGTTCCCTTCCAGTGGTCTTATGAAGCAGATCGAGCTTTTGCCTTGTTGAAGGACCGCTTCACCTCTGCACCAATTCTGGTACAACCAAACCCTTCTCTACAATTTGTGGTGGAGGTTGACGCGTCTGACAGTGGGGTGGGAGCGGTCCTCTCCCAACGCTCCGGACCTGGACAAAAGTGGCACCCATGTGCATTTTTTTCTCGACGCCTGTCTCCTGCAGAGATCAACTATGATGTCGGTAACCGGGAACTTCTAGCTGTAAAGTTGGCTCTGGAAGAGTGGAGACATTGGCTGGAGGGATCAGAGATCCCTTTCATTGTGTGGACGGACCACAAGAATCTGGCCTACATCCAGTCAGCCAAACGTCTTAACCCCCGCCAGGCCCGGTGGGCATTATTTTTCGGACGTTTCAATTTCTCCATCACGTTCCGCCCAGGATCAAGGAACATCAAGCCGGATGCCCTGTCCCGCCAGTTCGCGGTAGAGGAGTCCTTGAGGGGATCAGATACTATCCTGCCCGCATCGTTGGTGGTGGGAGCTCTGACCTGGGAGGTGGAGGCAGCAGTTCGGGAGGCGCAGGACGTGAACCCAGACCCCGGCACAGGACCGGCAAATCGGCTGTTTGTTCCGGAGTCAGTCCGCTCTCAAGTCCTGCAGTGGGGACATGCCTCTCGGTTCGCGTGTCATCCAGGGATTAGTCGTACGTTGGCTCTCCTCAGACGACACTTCTGGTGGCCTGCCATGGAGGGGGACACTAGGGGATATGTCCTCGCCTGCCCGGTTTGTGCCCGGGCCAAAGCTTCTCACCGTCCACCGATGGGGCTGCTCCGCCCCTTACCCACGCCTGGTCGCCCTTGGTCCCACATAGGGGTCGACTTTGTCACTGGTCTACCTCTTTCGGATGGGATGACAACAATACTGACCATTGTGGACCGGTTCTCCAAAGCAGCCCATTTCATTGGCCTCCCTAAGCTCCCGTCAGCCCATGAGACGGCTACCCTATTAACAAATCATGTCTTCCGCCTTCATGGTATCCCATTGGACATTGTCTCCGACCGTGGCCCTCAGTTCATCTCGCGAGTTTGGAAGTCATTCTGCCACGCCCTGGGAGCTACGGTCAGCCTGTCATCTGGTTTCCACCCTCAGACTAACGGACAGACTGAGAGGGCTAATCAGGACTTGGAGGCTGCCATACGCTGTGTGGCCGCTTCAAACCCAACTTCCTGGAGTACTCACCTGAGTTGGATAGAGTATGCACACAACTCTCTACCTTCTGCTGCCACTGGAGCATCACCATTTGAGGGATCATTGGGTTATCAACCCCCACTATTCCCAGCCCAGGAGGAGGACTTGGCTGTTCCATCGGTGCAACATCATCTTCGACGCTGTCGCAAGATTTGGAGGGACACCCAGGCAGCGCTGTTGAGGACAGCTGAGAGGAACAAAAGGATTGCTGATCGACACCGAACCCAGGCACCCAATTATACACCAGGCCAGAGGGTGTGGCTGTCGGCTAAGGACATTCCTTTGAAGACCGACTGTAGAAAATTAGCACCACGCTTCATCGGCCCATACGTAATTAAGAAAGTCATTAACCCCTCCACAGTCAGACTCATCATCCCAAAGTCCCTCAGAGTTCACCCTACCTTTCATGTCTCCCAGCTAAA
The DNA here is from genome assembly GCF_949316345.1 of Pungitius pungitius. Classification (NCBI taxonomy): domain Eukaryota; kingdom Metazoa; phylum Chordata; class Actinopteri; order Perciformes; family Gasterosteidae; genus Pungitius; species Pungitius pungitius. Next base: position 217,113 of record NC_084914.1, read on the forward strand.
ACCAGTTGTTACCAGTCCTCTGTCCCCTCCGGCCACTCCCCCTCCTCCCGCCCGGGTCATTGACGACCATCCTGCTTATACAGTCAGACGACTACTAGATGTTCGACGGCGAGGCCGGGGTTTTCAATATCTCGTGGACTGGGAGGGTTACGGCCCAGAGGAGAGGTCTTGGGAGCCTCGTTCACGCATTCTGGATGCTGACCTTGTCCGGGACTTTCACAAGGCCCACCCGGACAAGCCGACGAAATCGCCTGGAGGCTTCCGTTGAGAGGGGGGTACTGTCATGCTGTCAACGGTCAGCCCAGCAGCCCCTCGTGTTTTTGTCCCTATTAACCTTGTTTTCCAGGCCAGTCAACGGGAGAGAGCCACTCCCCCGTGCTCTGTTGCAGAGGGTGTGGCTGAAACAGCTGACGGGGATTTGCAATCTAGGATGGCCCTACATAAGCCTGGGTCCTCCTGCCATTCGCCGCCAGATCGTTCCGTCATTTGAGCGGTAGCTACACGTACAGACCATCTGGTCCTTTATGAGAATTTGATGCTATTACTTACCTGTCTGATCTTTTGTCCTAGAGTACCGGGACCCCGACTCGCCTGCTGACTGGCCTTATTCAGAGGACACCCCACTCCTGACTAGAGCTGTTCTCTGCACTCTTTGTTTTTGTCTATAGAATAAATCTATTTTTTGCTCCCGAAGACCTCCCTGTGACTCCTCTGTGCTGCGCTTGGGTCCACGCCCTTCACTACAACGTCACATCACGATGTCGGCTCTTAGGGGCCAAAGCCCGGCTGAGAGGAACCGCTCCCCTCATCTCCTCAGAGGTTTGGAGAGCCGCCCCTCTCGTCTCACCTCTTCAGACTACTGTAATTCTGCTGCTCCTCCCGCAGAGCGCCCCCCCCACCGCCCACAGCAGCAGGTGGGAAAGGGTTTCAGGAGCAGAGGAGCAGAGAGCTGGAGGCCTTCTGAAGGCTGCATTTAAAGCAGAGGGTTTAATTATGCACCGAGCTCAAAGCCGCTCTGTTACCAATGATAGAGATGTTAAAGGCGTGTTCATAGAGAGCCACTGAGGAGCACATAATACGCCTGTACATCAGGACTCTGGACTCCGCAGAAAGCATACACAGCTTTTTTTGTTTTTTCACTCATTCATTACCACATAAAGAGGATCCATACGTCCAATGGACCAGTGAGATCATAACATGGAAGGAAGATTCCAATGTTCTTTCATATCGAACCACGAAGGAAACGATGCAGCGCCGTGCGGTAAAAAGTCGTCAAAGCGTTCCGGTTCAAACGTGGTCTCCCAGATGAAGCGTCTCTCTCTCTGAAAGTGGCCCCGCTGCTCGTGGAGCAGCCACCGGAGGCCCCGCGCTGCCGTCCAGACCAAGTGCTCGACCCCGGGGTCGGCGGAGAGGAGTGAGTAGCACTCGGATCGTAGGAATTGTCTGGAGAATGACGTCCATTAACAGAGAGGCGCAGTCAGTTTGGCTTTAGTGGGAGAAATTGTGAATATTTATCGAGCCGACGTTCATGAATCCGGTTTATTCCTCATAAAACAAGTGTATTATCTCAAGTCAGGGGAACAAGCTACAGCTTCATTTGGGAATTAATTAATTTGCATTGATTTTACAGTCAATTAGAACAGGCACAGTTAACATAACTTATTGCATCATATATAATAAACGACATTTTTATTGCAGCCAGCAATTCAAACAAGATTAAAGAGTAAAACGTGAAGGTTTCTGCTGAAAAACACTGATTTGTCTCCATCAGGCGTCACGATTACTACGTTCATTCATCCACATTATTACAGCGTTCGCTCATCCATTACGACGCCATCAGAGCTGAAAGGCCTGGTCCCACCTGGGAGCCATTACACCTGCATCCCACAGATCAGACTTCTACCCAACAGAGACGGAGCCGTGCAAACCTTCTGTCTCCCCTTTGAGGGCATTTGCTTCTCATGAATAGATGCTGAAATGCATGATGGGGGAATCAAAGGCGAGCGCTGGTGACTTTCACCTCCCAGCATGAGATCCTCAGCAGCCTCACAGGGTGCAGAATAACAACCGTCCCCTGTATAAAAAACACCAGCTGAGTTGTCTTCTTTCGGTTATAAATGATGACAAATAGTGTAAATAATGAAACACTGAATGGACAAACAGCGCGACAGTAGAACATCTATTGGACATCGCGTTTAGCGTGTTGGGTTAAACTGACAGTGACACACGATGTGTACGGGATGTGAAGTTAACACGGCGACAGGAGCAGATGTTCCGAGTGCGAGTGATTAAGGCGTTGATGGGAGAGACGTTCTCCAGGGACGAGCTGTCGGTGGGACGAGATCAGCGAGTAATCCTGCTGTTAAAATGAGAACAACATTAGAGCTGCCACTATTGAAGAAGGCAGATGTCTTTATTCCGTAACTTCTATTGCAACAAATTGTCCCCACATTTTAAAAATGGTTTAAAAATAATTTTTTCTAAGTGTGATTCTCAAGCTGTTTTAGTGCAACTGACTCATTTACTAAATGTGCTTTTCTCTGTGCTCTGTGATTGGTCCACAGAGGTGTGCGACGCCACGCTGGTGTCCAATCTGCCGCCGGCGTCCTTCAGAAGCTCCTCCCAGCTGTCCAGCAGCCACGCGCCGGGCTTCGCCAAGCTCAACAGGAGGGACGGTAAGGACGGAGACGGAGCTTCAAACGTTCTCTACATCGCCCCGAACCGAGGCGCCGTCCTCTTTAGGTGCCCAGCAGGGAGTCCTGTGCTGGATGTGAGGCTCATGTGGTGGAGCGTTCTGCAGGGAGGGGGGGGGGGGGGGTGCGGGCCCAGAATCAGCTGGCAGGGTTTCGATTGGTTCATTCAGCACCAGCAGTGACGCTGAAGGAATCCCAGCCTGCTCCGTCACTCACGTGATTTTAATTCCCACAAAGTTGAGCCTTTTCCTTTAATGTGCCTCTGAAGAGTCTGACTCGCCTCGTGGATCTCCAACATCTCTCTGTCATGTAGTCACCGGGTTTCAAACATGTCGACGCCAAAGAGCTCGGATGCCGTTCTGCTGCCTGATTAACTGCCGCCTTTTACCTCCTTACGGCATATAGAAGGCTTCACAACGGGGAATATCATTCAAGCATGTTCCTAATCGAGCCCGAGCATGCAGGAGATGGATACGAATCACCGCGTGTGTCACATTTCCCCCCCGGAAACATGCCGCTGCCGGCCAGATAAATAATCAATGAATAAATGAAAGGCCTCCCGTCTTATTCCCCCCTCACGCTGCCGAGCGCTGACGCTGTGCCTCCTCCAGTTGTTCCCCACTAAGTGGACCACTACCTACAGAGTCAGAATCACCCAGGTACCGCGGTCCACAGGTGCACCAGCGCGTGCTGCGGGAACATGCAGCGGCAGCTCACACTCAACATTTGGACTTGTCAAAAAAAAACAGAAAATACTCTTTTTTTTGTACACAGAGCGGGCCGCAGCTTGTGTGCGCGGGGGGGCACCGGAGGACCTGACATTGACCCGGTGTAGCTGACACCAGCAGTGGATAAAAAGCCCCGATAGACTATTGATCGGCGATGAATGGCCTTTTAACCGGGAACCCGAGGAGGAATCCACTGCTTCTTTGTTTCTCTCTCCCTCGCTTCCCTTCCTCTCCTTTCGGTGTGTCTTTTTCTTTTTTTTTCCGTCTCCTCCTGCACCTCCCGAATCGTCCCCCGTCCATCTTCCCCTCGCTCGGTTCAGCTCGTGTCCTGCTCGAAGATCATTAGTTTCCTGTCACTTGTCACTGGTTGGAGCTCAATGAGCTCTGTCTTCCTGCCAAAAACAGTCGTCAGTCGCCATGACGCCGCTGCGATGATGCCGGAATGGACTTGAGGATGATGAGTATGGTGCCACAGTGGAATTAAACTGTAATTGAAACTGGTGAATGTGACTGTGCTGAACCAGCCAAACACCTGTTTTGCTCCCCTCGGTGGCCTCTGGAAAATGGCTATGCATCGTTGTCGTGACAACAATGTTTCTTTCACCCTACGTATCAACACCGCTGACCTTGAGACACGACCATGCCAACAAATAGGATTTCCAATGGGGCTGTTTTTTTGTTTGCAGTGTGGCACGTGAAACGTCTGAATCTGAGGTGCTTCCCCTGCGGCGTGTCGGGCTGCTGACATCACCGCCCCCCCCCCCCCCCCCCCCCACTGCTGCTGTATCGAGGCTTGTTTTAATCACAGCGAGGTGCGGACACGCTGTCGCTCAATTAAACCCGAGACAAAGACCCCATTCACAAGCAGCCAAAAGCATTCTCTCCTCTTTGTTCCAATGGCTGTTATTACTGCACCTGTTATCATTTAGGCCTAATTGATCTGCTTCGACCAGTCAAGTTGTTCCCAACATGCTACCCGGCACGACCTTTACGATGCATTGATCCCAGCGCAGACGTGGTCTTCTTGTTCCTACCCTGGTACCCTGGTTGCTTCTATGGCGGTCACACCTGAGCGGACTCTTATTCACTGGACAGAAGGTGAATCTGTGGGCCCTCTTTCCCCCCCCCCCCGGTCTGACCCTCCGGGGTAAAGGTCGCGGGGCGTCTGCTCTTCTCATGTCCCGCTGCCACAGGACTGTGAGTGGACTGCTCGTTAAGCTTTGGCCTTCAGCTCTCTAAAGGTCGGCCGACTCCTTTCTTCTGCACACAGTGAATAACTCAGAACACGCGCTGTGATGCAACAACACCAAGGCGTCGGCCAGTGTGCGTCAGTAGGATGCTGTTGTCCTCAGACTCACAACGCAGCCAGCATGAAGATGGAGTAGAAGTCACCTTTTCTATACTAAATATTCCTTATGGCAGAGTGGTCACATGGTGACCAAACCTAATGTGTGCTGTCAGAGAGGTGGAAGCTTCCTCACCTGAGGTGTGTGTGTGTGTGTGTGTGTCTGTGTGTGTGTGTGTGTGTGTGTGTGTTTGTGTGTGTGTGTGTGTGTGTGTTTGTTTGGGACGCTGGTCGACAGCCTTCTCCTTCAGAATTTGTCCATATGGTGTTTGAGCTCAGAGTTTTGGCTGATGTAAAGCATTTTCCTATGCAAACACACACACACAGACACACACGCAGACACACACGCAGAAAGCCTGGTGCATATTTTCAGTATTTGAAATGTCTTTATTGTGCAGCAGCCCATTCAATCAAACCCCAGTTTATCTTCTGTCACCCCCCCTTTCAAAGCAGACACACACACACATTTGCATTGGCAGTGTGTGCAGTGTGCATGGTTACACACACATACACACACGTACACAAACTGCTGCCAGCATGCCCCTTGTGTAGAATCCATCATGTGCAATGTGACTAAGCGTATCGCATCAGAGGAAGGTTGCAGACGTGCACATTTCGGTCACCTGGTTTGTGTGTAAACATGTGACCCGATGACCCCGCAGCACGGCCAATCACAGCCTGTCCATGGCGTCGAATGCGAGGGAGGATACACTGTGGTTCTGTATTTCTAATGTGACTGAAGCAGCTGATCCACTTTCACACTTGAATACTGATACGTGAAAACCGCGCTGGTACTGATGTAGTTTAGAATTTTGTTGTTTTATTTGATGGATCTTGGATATTTTTTGTTTCTTCTGACTGAGGGAAGTACGATAATCTGATTGTTCTGCATGTTTTTGTCTCACGACTAAACACGATATGCTTGTCTCCCCGTTAGAAATAATAGAAGGAGACAGACTCCTGATGCCACTGGGTAAACACTGAGAAAATTAGCAATTCAAATCCAACTGAAAAGTTCTGAAAGTGTGATTCAAATCCCATTATCGCTTCAGAATAGATTTCCAGGTGTTTGTTGTGGTTCAATCAATTTTTTTTCTTCACTCTTCACTTTGCTTTCATAACAGAAAAGTGTGATTTTCTTTCCCTTCAGAATAAAAGGTCAAGCAATGCAATTTATTTCTCGGTATCTACCAGAGCTCATTCCGTCTCCTCCCGGGAGGATGGGAATCTAATAAATGTGACGTGTGCCTTCCAGGCGCCGGAGGCTGGTCTCCTCTCACCTCGGACAGGTATCAGTGGCTGCAGGTCGACCTCGGCCAACGGACCAAGATCGCCGCCGTCGCCACGCAGGGCCGCTACGGCAGCTCCGATTGGCTGACGTCGTACCTGCTGATGTTCAGCGACACGGGGCACAACTGGAAACAGTACCGGCAGGAGGACAGCGTCGGGGTGAGTGGAGTCGGAACGCAGCCTTTATTTCACCTTTCCCCCCCGGGGAACCACAATAACATCTTGTTTGGTTTGCTGACGGCTTCGCGGCTCCGTCTCCCCCAGGAGAGAGAAACTGAGTCGTCGCGACACGTCGTGCAAACCGAGGCTGCAGCTCTGCTGACTCGACACAACCTGTTGACATCGCTTTCTGTCATCATCACTGCTGCTGCAGGTCCACATGTTTGTAGAGGATTCACAGCCCCGTGATGCCAAATGCAATAAATAGAATAAGTGCTATTTTGCCTCCTATTTGCATGGAGATTAAACCCCGGGTTTGTCACACTGGTGCAGAGAGCAGCTTTTGATTAAGAGCAGAAGCCAACTTTCCCACATGGAAGCAGTCCAGCTAATCTCAGGCGTGAGGAGGAGGACGACTCGTCACGCCTTAAGAACACGTTGGTCCGACTCTGCAGGAACTCAGCAGCGTTTCAAAGTGCTTCTGAGCATTAGTCGGGGGGAGGAAGTGGAGGCCGCAGCTTCTGCTTCGAGCTGAATGGCCAGTGGAGGAAATATCCTGTTTTCTTTTGTCCTTCTTACTTTCTATACTTTGGCCTGTGGGGCCTTTAAAATATAGCAATCCATCTTTTCTTTATAGTGTCTCTCTCATCTTTATTGGTTTGTGTTCTCCTGCCCGGAGGAAGGATCTTTTTCACTTTTTCACCGTTCTTCTCAAATTGTTCTCTCTCCCATGTATTTCCTCCTCTCATGTTCTCCCTCCCTGTGCCCCCCCCGCCCTTCCCCCAGCTTCTTATTTCCCGTTATAACTTTCCATTCTGTCTCCTCCTGCCTTTTCTTCTGCGTGTTCCTGTCTCCCATTCACACTTCATCTCCCTCATCATGTCCCTTTCACTCTGCTCGATCCGAGGCAGCTGTTGAATTTATTTATTTACGAAAAAGTCCATTTTCCAAGAGTTGATAATGTGAAATGACGAGGTTCAAAATCATTATAACGGTGTGTGTTATAATAATGAGATATAACTCTTTAATTATGTGATATGAAGATGATGAGCTGACTAAATATTCTAAAAAACATTGAATGAAGTGCAGTCATCTTCAGTAAGTAGTTGTACTTATTTCAGCTGTGTGTTCCAGTCTTTTCCAGGTAACAGTAACGCAGACAGCGTGGTTCAGTACAAACTGCAGCAGCCGGCGACCGCTCGCTTCCTGAGGCTCCTCCCCCTGCACTGGAACCCCAGCGGGAGGATCGGCCTCCGGCTGGAGGCCTACGGGTGTCCTTACAGTGAGTCATCAGACCCCCCCCCCCATCAGTGATGATGACACGTTCCATTATAGTCAAAAGAAAAGAAACACTTGATGTATTTTCCATATTTCACTGTATTTCAGTGTGGCGTCATTCCTGAGATTCCTGCTCAAACTCAACTCAAAGGACTGAACGCAGGTCTCACATACGTTCTGACGTTCTGTGTCTTCCAACACACAATATTGTGTCCTTCTAAATGGGAGAAAAGATCGAGATTCGAGACAAACAAATAAGAATTTAGGATGAGCATAAATTGAAATACACTCCACCTGCACCTCCTCCTCCTCCTGAGGAAGCAGGTATTTGTCCTATTTCGTTGTGTCTTTGCCCTCATTTCCGTCCCCACAGCGGGGTTTTTTCCATATTGTCCCTCATAGAATCGACGCCCCCCGGATATCAAAAACAAGCCCACACATTAACATACATACGCTCAGACCTCTTCCTCTAACAGTAAACATTGATGTGCAGACATCATTTCCATATAGACTGTGTCTGCTGTTCTATTTCTACTGTGTTATTTATCCTTCCTCGCAAATTCCACCGTGCTTCAATGCCAAAGTGTTCATCGTCACCATAGCAACAAAACAACAATCACCACGAATCCTTTGACAAATCCCTAAACATTCTTTACATGCTTATTGTAAAAACGTGCATTAACACAATTCAATGGAAATCACAACTATTGTAACTATTCTAAAATCACATCGTGATGTCACAGGTTTTTAGCCTCCAGCTTAATATTTCGGGGGGGACAATAAAAAAATGTTGCGCCACGTCCAGTCGCTTGAATCCCGTTGGTTAGTTGACTTTGCATCCATGGGGCAACGTAGCCCTCCCAGCACTATTTCATTACATCAGTTCAGCAAGTAGAAAGATGATTTATGACAGAACCGCGTCCCCCGCTGGAAGAAGACGGATAATGGGACACATTAAAAGAGCTGGATTTTGATAAATAGCTTGTAGTGGTTTGGATACAGCTGATATATTGTTGTAATATGTTTGTCAGTCGGCGTGACGCTTGGCGGAGGAGACTCGTGCTCTTCCTGGTGCTGAGCTAATGTGGCGTGCACGGCACAATCCTCCTTGGGAAAACAAATGCAATGTACTGATGGGAGCTGCGATACAGCAGTTTACCGCAGTGTGAGACCTGTTTTTTGGGGGGTTTTGGTCTGTTATTTATAGGCCAAGCAAACATTTCATAAAGTGTCTCGGAGGATCACGTGTCGAGGCCTAATGAATTTAATGATTCAAACTACCTCAACGGTGTGAAAAATGGAATAAAACGTAGGTAAAGGTTGTGGAGACGTGCAAAGAGTCAAAGCTTTGATTGTAAAAGATTTAGACCAGAAGTGTTTTTTAGACCAGGGTTGTTGCTGCAAAATGAACCGCAATCTACTGAAGAGAATACAATAGTAAGTTTTTTTTTTTTTTTCCAACCCTTGTAAAATAATTCAGCCCACGTTCCGTCTGTGGAAACTGAGGGCCAGTCACTTCTAAGTTTGAAAGCTTGATGTTTCACCGTTTTCTGCAGAAAGAATACATCCGCTTGATGCATAAACAGCTATTTACCACCTAATATTCAAAAGGTGATGGATTGAACATCCCTGTTGTGTGTGCAGCTTGTTTGTGAACTAAAACTCCACGAGCTGCTGTATGCACAGAGTGAAATAGAAACTGAGAGGCCAATAGCCTTTGACCCTCTAAAGACCCACCTGACTAACGTCCTGCAGACTGCAGGTCACACGCTGCTCTGCAGAAGATGCACAGGACCAGTAGGAGCATCTCCCCGAGCAACATGATCACTCTGAGGCCCTTATTATCCGAGGTGGCCTTCTGATTGGCAGTGCGTTCCTCCGCTGTTCCGCTTCTCCTGTCGTCCTGTCTTTGACTCGTCCTCCTCCTGTCTCCTGTCTTTCAGCCTCTGGCGTCTTGAGCCTGGGGGGCGGCGGCCTGGTGTACGGCTTGAGTCCCGCGCCGCGGCGCTCGTCCAGAGACGTCGTCTCCCTGGAGTTTAAAACCACGAGGAGCTCTGGGACGCTGCTGCAGGCGGAGGGGGGGGGAGGACTCGCCCTCAGCCTGGAGGTGGAGAGAGGGACGCTGCTGCTGCTCACACGAGGTACACAGCACCACATCTTATTTTATCCAGGTGAAAACACACCTGGGACGAGGCATCGGGCTCTTCACATGTACCCAATATACAACAAGAAGAAAAACATCTGCGCATTCAATAGATTTAACCACATTCAAGTTTAAATTATTAGTGCCTGTTGAAGCTTTTGCATCCTTTTTTATTATCAAAATGCATAATCCAGTTTTTGTGTTTTTGTTACCATGGAGAAAGAAATACACTCAAATAAAGACTTGAAATCAATCACCTGACGGTGTTCTAGCAAGCGGCTGCTTCTTTGAAATGTAGTTTGATCAGCAAGGAGACATTTTGTTCTTTGGAGAACATCCCCGTGAGGACAATAGAACGCCTCCTGAGATAACTTTCAGATTGGTTGCGGTTGGGTGGGATGGTGGATACGCACGCTGCCGCCTGATTGGTTTAAATCTTGGCCCAGTTCTGCTGTTGCAGTTGTATCTCAGTCTCGTTGCAGACATGATGGATGGTACCGTTCACTGCAGCATGTGTTCGGGCCGGAGCCTGGAGGGGGTGATGCATGGCTTACAGTCATTACATGTGGAGGTGTGTGTGTGTGTGTGTGTGTGTAAATGGGGTTAAACCAGAGGTTCCCACGCTGAATCATCACCATCTGGCTGCTAAAATGCTTCATTTATCCCTCCATCCGTTTCGGAAACCCTTTCCTTTCTTTCACTCAAATACTCTTCATCTCAGCATCCTTATCTTGTCCATTCTTCTCTCACTTGTCCACCCCAACCCTCCCATGTCCATCTGCCCCCTCGTCCCCTTGAAAAAAACACACTTTCACCGTAACACTCCACAAAGGTGAGATTTGTCCCGAGATAAGACAAGGACGTAGTCATGGTAACGCCGCAGATCAGTTTTGCGCCCCGCCCCATAGAAGACTGTTGAAGAAGACTTAAAACTAGTGACATGAGGGAATGGCCAAATAAGAAGTAGAGTTACTAATATACTTCTTTACTTAATTTGGCAAACGTAGGAGTCGCCACCTGCTGGTCGGTAGAGAGAATGCAAGACTTCTGCGTTGGCCTCGCTCGGCCGCCTGTGTTTGGGTGAAGGCCGTCTCCCCTTAAACTCAAACTCAAACTCTGTGGCACGGGACACTCTGCTTGTGTTCAGCTCTTCCTTCTTGTGGCCATTACTCTTGTTGATATTGGTTTGTCTCCATAGGTCTCGTACTCTGCTGCACACCAGAAGAGCTCCATTTTCCCTGCATGTCAATGAGCCTTTTTCACCTCTTCTTCTCTCTCTGCATTTCTCAGTCACCAACAACCAGTGTGGCTGTTCAAACGATCCTGGGTTTGGTTTAGTGCGCTGATGCGCGATTGATGCTTGTGTCACAGGCTCAATGACATTGGGAGTGGAGAAGTCTGTGGGTGGATGCGTTTAAATGATCATACAGTAACTGAGAACTTCTTCATTACTGAAATGACGCACTTTGATCACAATTGTCTTAAGCTACGTATGACATCACCACACGCTATGAAAGCACAAGCAAAGCCTATAATGACTCTGCATGATCACTTCCTTCAGGAAGGTCCGTTAAGAGCTGCAGTTATGATCTGGTTGATGATCTTGTTTCTCGGGGTTTGTGCAGGGACGCATTGACTCTGCAGTCAGAGCTGATGAATATGTGACAGGTGTCGCGCGCTTCACCCGAGTCGCTGGCAGAAAGGGTCGAAGCCGGCCTGTTTTCCCGATAAGAGCCGTCAGTGTGTCTCTCTCTCTCCATAATCAGGTTTTGAGCGGGCAGAAACAGAATAGCAGACGAGGTGATTCTGTCTGGAGGACGAGTGGACAATGATGAGGTGATAAGCGGCGCAGGCGGGCAGATCGTTTTTAGACTTTTTAATCCTTTTTCTCGGTGCAGTTTGCTCGTGAAGCAACACCTTAAACTCGTCGGTGCTAAATCAGTGGATCATTGGTCAATATCTTAACGGGGGCATCTGAAAGCACAGCTTTGGGAGAGGGAAAAGCCACAGAGAGGCAACAATAAGAGGCTCATTTGGCGATACAGCCTTGCATTGTGACTTGGTCAATTTTTATCACTGAATAATTTGACAGCATCATCAAATCTATGGTGCAGCTGTCGGCTCCGTCACACGCCTCACAAATAATTGACATTTTACAACAGATCGCCAGAGAAGAGATTCAACTGACAGCAAAGTGGTTATGTGTTACAATTAAAAATGATGACAATAACAACACTTCGTTCTCCCTAAGGTTTCTTCCCTTTTCTCCCCATTGAAGGTTTTTTTCATATTTTGGGGAGTTGTTCCTGTGCCGATGTGAGGGTTTTGGGGACAGAGGATGTTGCATGTGTACGGACTGTTAAGCCCTCTGAGGCTAATTTGTAATTTGTGATTTTGGGCTATACAAAATAAAATGAATTGAATTGAAATTGAATTCATTGTCATTCCATCACCCCCTCCCCCAAATTGTGACAGAATGGACCCAAAGAGTGAGACATTATAGAAGTAAGCAGACGAGATCGGGAATTCAAGAATTTTCATTTGGTAAGAGAAGCCAGAAATAAATAAAATAAAGCGTACTGACTGACCTTTGAAAGGTTGTACATAAAAACATGAATCCCAAACGTGCTTCATCAGCCCCGTGTAGCTTTTCTCTCTCTTTTTGCCACACGATGCAGAATTTAAATACCTGACTCCTGAAGACAAAAGTATCTTCTGTAACAACGCTCAGTGGTGATAAAAGAGGATATCAGCGATATTCTAGTTGTTTGGCCTCTGATCCCTCTCATTGATTCCTTTCTTCTCCCAGCCATTCGCGCAGTAATCAAATCATCCGTCCCTCTATTACAACGCCCCCCCCCCCCCTGCACACCGTAATTGTTCCATCAATCAGTCCGATGTAATACATCTGATTTGTTTGTGTAACCCGTCACAATAAAAGTCACCCGCGTTTTGGATGAAGTCGTTTCTTCTCATCCGAGCTGCAGACAAATGAACCCCCCCCCCCCCACCATTATGAGAAACACAAACCGCCTGTTTCCTTTGAAGTCAAAGCCGTCTCCCTCCCTGAAGAACATCTAATACATTTTTAATAGTTGACTGTTTGCCTCTTTTTCTCTGCAGAAAACACAACGTTTTCTTCCCATAGGGACCGATCCACGTGTTCGGACCGCTCATCAATCATTTATGACGTGCCGCTGGGTTCCCTCTCCTCTCTCTCCTCTCCACCCCCCCAATGAGACGAGGGAGGGTGACCTCGCCGGCGTCCTCGCCGCGGGATACAGAGAGAAAGAGAAATATTTAGACACGACGCTCGACGCGGGGTCAGTTGAGGAGAAGCGGGTCGGAGGAGACAAACAAACAAACGGGTCGGATGACTAAAGATAGAAAGACGAGGACGACAGGAAGGAAAAAGGAAGCAGGATTAGAGCAACAGACTCAACAACTTCAAATGACTACAACGTTTTTTTAACGCCTTTGAAAAGTTGATAAAAGTCTTTATCAGTACGTGATTAATCTTCATTCTCCCCCGCCTCCTTTTCTGTCATCTCGTCATCTGCTTCCTCCACCCTCCCCTCCACCTCACCTCCACCCTCGCCGTCCCCGCGCCTCCTCTTTCTAACCTCTTGTCAATCCATGCTTCCCCTCCTTCTTTATTTCCCTCCTCACCCATCTCTTCTCCTGCTACACCTTGCTTCATTCCTCCTCCTCCTCCTCGTCTCCTCCAGGTCCTGCGTCCTCTGAGCCCCGGCGCGTCGCCTCCCTCGGCAGCCTGTTGGACGACCAGCACTGGCACCGCGTGGCGGTGGAGCGGCGCGGCTCTCAGCTCAACGTCACGGTGGACGAGCACACGGAGCGGGTTCGAATCCCCGCGGAGTTCGGCAGCTGGGACGCGGAGCAGGTGGGAGGGAGGGAGGGACGCCGCTCCGACACTGCATGCACGTGCATTTTCACAGCGAGTGTCTCTCGTCTCCCCCCCCCCCCCCCCCCCGTGCAGCTGAGCGTCGGGGCGCTCCGAGGCCTCGTCTCCGAGAGGAACTTCCGCGGCTGCCTGGAGAACCTCGAGCACAACGGCCTGGACCTGGTGGAGTTGTTGAAGAACAAAGACCGCCGGGTCACCGCCGTGGTGAGAGCGCTTCGTCATCATCAACTGTTGCTCAACAGCGTAGATCAGCCTCGTAGGACAGATCTCGTCGATCATCCGGAGCTCTCAAAGCACAAGCTTTAAACTTCAACTCTTCAAACCCGCAGCTTTTATCTCAGAGGGAGTTCGCAGCATCGACAGCTGCAGGCGAAGTCTGTCCCTCGGTGAGCGGATGAAAGATTCTGCTGGCCGTTGTTTCGTGACTTAGTCGCTAGAAGGGATGCGACCACGAGGAGAGTCACGTGCTTTATGGATGAGGTCAAGAGCACCCTGAGCGACTCCCCTTGTCTCTGTCATTAGGACCATCAGCTTCTTCTACAGAGACAATAAGTGGAGAGCAGAGAGCATTTCTAACTAAAGTCGTTACAGTGAGGAAGGAGGGATTAAGAAATAACAGCTCAGAGATTCTAATAGGGCTCCACTAGTTGTTATTAATATACAGAACCCCTTCTGGCCAAAGGTATGAGGACTAAAGGACGTAAGACTTGAAGTGGTAAATGTGTGGTGTACAGTGTGTTTGTGAATGGATCTTGTGCTGCACCCTCCACCCCCTACGTCCATGCACCACTTTAACGGCTCCACAAAGAGCTTCAGGATGTCATCTGTGTTCCTGGAGCATTACGAAGATCGCAGGGACTCTACAATAGAGCCGCTGCAGCCAGTGGACCCAATGGGTCCACAGAGCACGTTCACATTCACGCCCACCTCTCGGGGGAATTTCACGCCTTCCGTTCTCAAGGAGACTCGCTGATGAGATGAGGAGAGCGGAGGTCACGTCAGCCCGCCCTCTGCAGCTGATTAATATTCATGTTTAATGTTGTTTAATCTCTCTTGGAATCATCCCTCTTTCCCTCCACGCTGCATGTTTCTCTCTCTCAGGGCAACGTGACCTTTTCTTGTGCTGAGTCGGTTTCCGTCGCCGTGACGTTCCCGGGTCCCCAGAGCTTCCTCCGGTTGCCGTGGGCGACATCGTCCCTGTCGGAGGGCGTGTCCGTCGGGTTCCAGTTCAGGACGTGGAACGACGCGGGGCTTCTGCTCACCTTTGACCTGCCCGAGGGAGGGGGCGTGGTCTGGTTGTACCTGAGCGAGGCCAGACTCCGCCTGCAGATCCATCAAGCCGGCCGGGCGCCGCTGGAGCTCAGTGCAGGTCAGAGGTGTATCTCTTGACACCTTTAGCTCAACTCCACACTCATATCGGATTTAAATCGACCTCAAACGAGGTTGAACATTTTTCTTCCTAAATATTTCCTGGTTTTCGGCCCAGGCTCCGCCCTCAATGACGGCCAGTGGCGCTCAGTGGAGCTGACCTCCCGTCGGGGTCGTCTGACCATCGCCGTGGATGACGAGGAAGAGGGCGTCGCCCACGCTGGCCACCCCGTCTCCGCAGGGAGCCAACTCTTCTTCGGTGGTAACGATACGACTCAAATGACGTGTGCAGAAGGTGCCATTCACAGAGCGGGGGGGCACTTTGCCCTTTTACATCATCCTTATACTGGACATGATGGTTTGAGTCTTCATTAGGAGTCCCAACACTAGAATGTGTGTGCAGCATTAGTATTCAAAGAAGGCTCTGTTCAACAACATGTTGCAGTATTTACTGCTTCTGCTTTTATTTTTAATGTCAAGACCAAGACCCAGCTAACATTTATATTATTATTTCCACAGTAGTATGGAAGCCGCTACCTTTTCTGAGCACATTTGTATAATTAAAACCATCCTCTAAACCGACTGTTCACTTTTCCATTTGTTCAGAGCAGCTGTCTCACCTCCAACGTTGTGTTTTGTCTGGGACAGATTTAGCTGCGGGCTGTTTTATAATGACTTATAAGGTTTGCTTCATCTTCTCCTCCCTCTTTTCTCCGCTCATTCTCTTCCTTTCTCGCTGCTCTTTCCCTCCCCGTTCCTCTCCTCTCCTCCTTCGCTGCTGTCCTTTCCATTCGGCTCCTCCTTCTTTTCTCCACTGACTTCCTCGCTGCCTCCTTTTCTTAAATCTCATCTCTTTCGTCTGTTCTTTGCTCCGAAGTGTGACAATCGAGGCTTGTTTTCAAACCGCCTCAGGCTTTATATCGTCTCACACACACACACACACACACACACACACACACACACGCTAACTCTAAATGGACTACGAAGTAATGAATAACTATATACTCATTGTGTGTCTTAACTGCTGTAGAACATTGTAAACTCTGAGTAATGACCAGCAGATACAAGTGTTTTTAGTCTAAACTCTGTCTTCCACTTTAGCTCTGATTTGTCTTCCATCTGTCTCTGTCTCTATTCTCATGTTTTTCCTTTGCTTTCCTGTCCAGGTTGTCCTGCTGCAGAAGACACTCAGGACTGTAAGAATCCCTTCGGCCTCTTTCAAGGCTGCATGCGTCTCCTCAGACTGGAGGACCAGCCGGTGGATCTGATCAAGGTGCAGCAAAGACTGCTGGGAAATTACAGCCACCTGCAGATCGACATGTGCGGCATCATCGACAGGTCAGACCCACTGAAGACCTTCTCGGGTTGGTGCACCATCGGTGGTGATTTTAGTCGCACGGTCAGTTTCAGTCTCCACTGGTGAGCTGCTGTTCTCCACCTTGAGCTTAAATAACACTCACCATGAAACATTCAGCACAGGTAAAACACCTGTACACGTCTATAAATCTGCACTGTTGTTGGGAACGCTCCCCTAGCAGGAAAACGTGGCGCTTCAACCCCCCCCCGCCATCTCAGTTATAACATTTGTTGAAACCTCAATTAAAATGAGTCCTAAGCCAAAGCCCAAAAATTGCATGAATTGATCATTCATCTTTTCTTTTTAAAAGCTAATTAATACACAATGGGTGTCGTGAAGGAACAGGCGAACACAACGTGACCATTACTTCTTCTTGGTTAGTTATTTACATTAAATGGTGAAAGAATGAAATTAATTTCATGTAATTTTCAGCACCAAATCTATTTTTTTAAATTTTGTACACAATATGTTTTAAATGTGATTTTTTCATGGCTATAGACGTTATTTATTTGAGTAACATGATGATACAAAAAAAAACACAATTCACTTTTAATCCCACATAAATTCTTCAACTTTTACATCATCAGTTCTATCTTTGTGAATAGATCATCACATCATTGTCTTCTGGTGAAGCCACAGAGCACCAGGATGGCCGAGTGGTTAAGGCGTTGGACTTAAGACCCAATGGGCAGATGCCCTCGTGGGTTCGAACCCCACTCCTGGTATATATATATTATGTTATATACATACTGCAATTACACTGCCATGATCAGCAATTGAAATATTGATTTGAATCATTGCGGCAAATGTTAGTTATAGATTAAGCTGATGAAATGTTCCACCATGTGACTCATAAGGCTAGATAATGCTCTGCGCCTCTCAACTAACCGTGACAAAGGGATGGAACATGCAATGAAATATTTCTGCCATTAGCAATGATTTCCATTGCAGTGGTCTGAATCAACATATTCATTGTTGAATATAACAGTGCAGTTGCAATATGATCTTGTATAGAAACATAATACCAGGAGTGGGGTTTGAACCCACGAGGGCATCTGCCCATTGGGTCTTAAGTCCAACGCCTTAACCACTCAGCCATCCTGGTTCTTCCTGATCCAAATGGAGATTTTTCTGATTGAGACTTTGTACTAACATGACAAAGGGATGGGGATTAAATCAATCACATAATTCTGTGATACTGATGACTCGGTGTAGGTCCGCCCTGGAGCACCGCTGCACGCACACAAACATGAAATACATTCTCATAGATTACATAGAAACTCATAGATTAAGGCAGTGGAGAGATAAATGGAGGGAAAAGTCACACTGTAGCAGCCAGACAAGCTGCTGAGTCAGCATTTTTATCTTAACAACAAGGGAGCGTGCAGATTGTGAAGTCATCGGTTTTCTCTTTCAATATTCCACTCCGTCAAGACATGTGACGTAAAGGCGCTCTGAAACACGTTATAAGAAGGTAAAGACGGAGGACATTTTTCAACATTCTACACTGATAGAGTTCAGATAAACTGATGTCATGTTTACAACAGTTTGATATTTAACTATAAATAGCACACAGCTTCCCTGAGAGTTCATAGAGCTTCTGCAAATGCTTTAGAACATCTGCTGAGGAGCAGCAGAAGAATATTTTCCATTCAGCTGCAAACTTCCTTATTTTTTCAGAAAATGAATGAAACATCTAAAGCGAGAAAGTAATGAAATTCATCTTTTGATCTCACTGGGGAACGGTGAAAGGTTTTTCATTTGGAATTTTCTGCTGGAGACGTCTCTTGATTCAATATAATAAAGTTTTTTTTTAACAACCTCCCAACATATAAATACATGAACCAATATAAAAAATGTAAGATGTTCTACTTGAAGTTCTTTTCCTAAATAACCTTGAGGAGCTTCGGCTGAAAGGTTTTTCCCCTGATAGAAATGGAAAGAGCCTCAATTAATTTAATGAGGCAGCTAGTTAGCAGGAGTTTGAAAGCAAAGTTCCTCCAATCATCACAATTTTTATGAAAATGAAGCGGAAATGACGTGGTGAGAGATTATGTGTCCACAACACTTTCATTATAACCGCAGTGACCTTCTGTTACCTTAGAACGTCTCATTGTTCTTCTGTGTCGGACAAAATCTCCCGCCTATATTACCCACAATGCCACTCGGAATTCACGCAATTAGGTTTTTTTTTTTTTTATCAGCACCAGGGATTCTGTTGGGAAAACTTAAATAATGTTTTGTCTCTCAAACTGAGACACATGATGCTCTGGGCAACAAATGTTCAGGATGATACATTCAATTCAAAGGAGTCAATATATGTGAGAAAAAATTCTTTTTAAAAACTAAAAATATTTTTTGCCCAAAAAATGTTTTGAAAAGAAAGTCAAAACATGTTGAAAAATGTCATGGACAGCAAAGTCAAAAAATGCTAGGTCAAAATATTTGGAAAAAAGTAATAAAAAATACCGTAAGTCAAAAAACTAGACTAAAAATGTCATGGAAATAACAGTAAAAAAAAACATTTGGTCGAAAAAATATATATTTAAAAAAAAGTCAAAATATGTATGGTTGAAAAAAGTCAAAATATCCAAAATCCAAATATATTAGGTCAAAAAAATGCAATAAGGAAAAATAAGTCACTGTAATAATCAAATAGATCCACCCAAATGTAAACAGCTGGTCTACTGCAACATGACAGGTGACACACACACACGCACACACACACACACACAGACACACACGCACACACACACACACACACACACACACGCACACACACACACACACACACACACACACACACAGACACACAACGGCAAAAAAATAAACCGCAGAAAATTGATTGTATTTATAGATTCTATAATCCTAATCCGATTCCTCCAGTTTCCTCCAGAATACCTCTGGGCCTGGAAATCTAAAAACCCAGTGGATCTACCACTCGGCCGGAATGCCTTCCTGCTTTGGTAAGGATCCTTTGGGTCTATATCTAAGCTCTGATGGCTACTTTCTGTGATGTCACACGATGTCGCAGTCAGGAACATCACCTCAATAACAACATTATGATCATGTGACATCACAGAGAGTCTGATGGCGACTCTCTGTGATGTCACATGACGTCGCAGTCAGGAACATCACCTCAATAACAACGTTATGATCATGTGACATCACAGAGAGTCTGATGGCGACTCTCTGTGATGTCACATGACGTCGCAGTCAGGAACATCACCTCAATAACAACATTATGATCATGTGACATCACAGAGAGTCTGATGGCGACTCTCTGTGATGTCACATGATGTCGCAGTCAGGAACATCACCTCAATAACAACATTATGATCATGTGACATCACAGAGAGTCTGATGGCGACTCTCTGTGATGTCACATGACGTCGCAGTCAGGAACATCACCTCAATAACAACATTATGATCATGTGACATCACAGAGAGTCTGATGGCGACTCTCTGTGATGTCACATGATGTCGCAGTCAGGAACATCACCTCAATAACAACATTATGATCATGTGACATCACAGAGAGTCTGATGGCGACTCTCTGTGATGTCACATGATGTCGCAGTCAGGAACATCACCTCAATAACAACATTATGATCATGTGACATCACAGAGAGTCTGATGGCGACTCTCTGTGAAAAAAATCCAAAATATATTAGGTCAAAAAAATGCAATGGGGAAAAATAAGTCACTGTATTAATAAGATAGATCCACCCAAATGTAAACAGCTGGCCTACTGCAACATGACAGGTGACACACACGCACACACACACACACACGTTTTATATTATTTATTATATATTTTTTTATATATATATTTTTTTCAACATGTCAAAAGCAACATCTTTGTAGAGATGTGATGGTTAGTGACATCATGTGACATCACAGAGAATGTCATGGACAGCAAAGTCAAAAAATGCTAGGTCAAAATATTTGGAAAAAAAAGTAACAAAAAATGTCATGGAAATAAAAAGGTTAGGGTTAGGATTAAATATATATTTTAAAAAAAGTCAAAATATGTATGGTTGAAAAAAGTCATTAAAAGAAAGTCAAAAAATATTTTGAAGAAAAAAATCCAAATATATTAGGTCAAAATAATGCAATGGGGAAAAATAAGTCACTGTAATAATCAAATAGATCCACCCAAATGTAATCTCTCTCTCTCTCAGGTGCTCGCCCAGTCGCTGTGAGCATGGCGGCCGCTGCAGTCAGTCCTGGACCGTCTTCCGCTGTAACTGCTCCGCGAGCGGCTACAGCGGCGCGACCTGCCACAGCTGTGAGTCGGACCTTCAACACAGCGTCTGCAGAAAGACACGGGGACACGGGAATGTGAAACAGGACAAACAGAGTGATGCCTCCTGCGTAATTTAAACTCAGAACAGAGAAATAGAGTTAGATTAAACTTACTGCGGTACAAGCCTATTAACACGGTAAAAAGAGATTGATTGGCAAACATCAAAAGGCCGCCGCCTCCTCCTCCATGATGCACTGAAAATGTTCATCACAAACACCGATGGATCGTCACAACGCAGTTTGAGTGAATGAAGCACGTATAAAAATCCTATTGTTTACGACAACACTCACAGGAATTGCCTGATATCTAAAATGTCAACTCGTTACCCGTTGATTCAAAGGCCTGGAGCCGCACTACGGAAAATATATTTACGCACGTCGCCTCTGCTTTGATGAGATAATTCAAGTTACTCGACTGCAAATGTTTTCATTCCAGTGGTTACAGCATGTGAGAAATATGATGAATGTTGATGACACTGTAGCTGTGACTAAACTGCCAAATACTAAAGAAATAAATTAAACCCCAGGGGTGAGGGGGAAGGGGGGGGGTGGTAACTGTTTCTCTTCATGGTTCGCCCCTGGATTCATTTTCATCGCTGGGTTTTTTCTGGGCGAATCGTTTTTCAACCTCACTGAGGAATAAAAGGCCTTTGGCTGTGGAGCAAAGTGTGGGGACCTTGAGATATGGATTTGACTGGAAAGGCTTGATTCTTTGATTCTGGAGGATGCCCTGGTCTGTGTGTGTGTGGGGGGGGGGGGGGGGGGGAGGGGCAGGGCTGATAAAGGTCTGAAGTTTTATTCATTGAGTCTCTGTGCTCCCGGATGATTTTCTTGCTCTGTTTATGAGACAGTGATGCAGCAACACACAATCCTCCACAGCGCGTAGTCCTGTGTGCGTGTGCCAGCTGATTCATGTCAGCTGATCTCATTATTTCTCTCCCAGCTGTGTACGAACCGTCCTGTGAGGCGTACAAACACAACGGCAACACGTCGGGACACTTTTATATCGACGTGGACGGCAGCGGACCAATCAGACCGCAGCTGGTCTACTGCAACATGACAGGTGACGCACACACACACGCACGCACACACACACACACCCTCATCGTTTTCTATAATTAAATTACTTATGAAATGCGTTCCCTTTAAGATATTAGACAAAAGTGTTACTTGTGGAAATTAAATCAGAGTTAAGGGAGAAGAACTTTGACCTTCTGACCTTCTAACATTTACAAGCGTGTCTGTGTGTCTGTGAAGAGGAGAACACGTGGATGGAGATCCAGCACAACAACACGGAGCTGACCAGAGTCCGGCCGTCTCCGGGAGTCGAGCAGCACTCGGTTCACTTCGACTACTCCACTGAAGAGGAGCAGCTATTGGCCGCCATCAGCCAATCGGAGCACTGCGAACAGGCGCTCTCCTACCGCTGCAGGAAGTCCCGCCTCCTCAACACTCCAGGTAAGGCGTCACCGGAAGGTGAAACGCGTTGATGGAACACGTTGATTCGCTGAGTTGTGGTGGTTGTGCGGAGGTTCTGTGTGATAATCTGAGCCGGGGGCGCGCACACTCTTCCCGCTCGCGAGCTACATTTTTGCACTGGGCCGGGTCATGGCGGTCTGACCCCCCGCCCCGGGGCGGCGGGTAAGGTTCGGCCGAACGAGTACCAGCGGCAACCCAACGGAACAACAAAAAAACGAGGCCGGAATGAATAAAACAACAAGGAGGAAACGTCACACACACCCCGCGCGTGCTGGGTCACCACCCGCTAGTACGTGAGGATCGCTAGTTAGCATTAGCATTGGTTTCGGTCATCTCCCGCGTTCGATCACGCATGCGTGACGTCATTCCGCCCCGATCGAGCCGTCCGGCTGCTGACGTCATGCATTCAATAGACCCATTGTGCGGTTCTGTTAGCATCTGGACATTGTGTTATTGCTTCTTACTTCTATCTTTCAACAACCTCAATGAACTCTACTGGAGGCAAAGTTGTTTTCAATTCTGTGTGGTTATACTTATACAAGAAAATCTTATCTGATCTTTTAATCCTTTTAATCTTATTTCTGGGGTAGTAGCTCCTCTCTGTTGCCTCAACACCCCTCAAGTGCACGTAGAAAACAGTAATCACTGCAAACAAGAGCGTGTTGTTAATTTTTGTGGTTGAATAACAAACGAGTGCAAGCTTTGTTGGGCCGAATCTCTCCTGAACACAATCATTACGCCCGCTGCTGCAAACTCGCTTACAGGGATTTTCTTCTCTTTCACTAATGAATCAGACAAATTGATTATTCAGCATTTGCTTAACACCCCCTACTTTTGAGCAATGAGTATTGAGCGAGATCCGTGTTTTCCTTGTTTAGCCTCGTGTTTGTCTCGTGCTCGTATTGACTATAGAGGGGGGGGGGGTTGAATCCCTTCAATCCCCAAGTTCCATTGGATTTCTCCCCGTAGTGCCGCTAACACTTTAATGCCACGTCCATAATACGAGAGACACGTCGTTGAGTTTAAAGAAACGCAGCTGGATGCATCAGGGGCGAGGCAATAGATCCAGGTTTTATCTGCCCCCCACACCCCCCCTCATTGATCCGTCGTTGTCTCGAATGTGGGACCTCGAAGGATTGCTGTTGCAGAAGCCGGTTGTTTTGCTTTCCATTTTTATTTATTTTTTGCCACTTCGGC
This sequence comes from Pungitius pungitius, assembly GCF_949316345.1. Classification (NCBI taxonomy): domain Eukaryota; kingdom Metazoa; phylum Chordata; class Actinopteri; order Perciformes; family Gasterosteidae; genus Pungitius; species Pungitius pungitius. The sequence continues at coordinate 240,380 of NC_084914.1, forward strand.
ACCATTTGTTCTTGTTGTGAGCGGTCCAGCAACTTTTTTTGGGGGGGGGGGATAAGAATGATGGATGAAAGTAGTAAAAGTGGTGGAAAGAGCAGAATGGGTAGAGAGATAGAGGTTCCATTAAACCCCCCCGCTGCTCTCTGGGAAAATAAAGACTTGCTGACTCAACGGAGACCTTTCCAATCACCTTCTCCACCCACGCACCCAAGAGATGAGACGCACATTTCTTCACTGTGTACTATCATCTCCCTGAAACAATATATTCAGCGAGAGCTGGCAAACGAACCCCGGATTGGTGTTGGGACGCAGAGGGATGGGGGGGGGGGGCTTCTTTCCATACAGCGCTCAGCTATTTCCTCTGTACGCCGTTCCTCCTCCTTTCTGCATCAGTGGAACTTTTGTGTCCTGCAAGCATCTTTTGTGTGGTGGCGGACCGGGAGAAGAGGCTGCGTTTCTCCGCTAATAGTGTGAAAAAAAGAGAGAAAAATAAAAATGCATCTCTTGGATGAATATCTGTTCATTAGTGGACGTGAATCACATTCATGACTAACGGGATTATTGAGAAGTAACAACAATTATACCGAAGCGTGTGCCGTGTGCAAAGAGGGACGTGTCCTCGTGAAGCACGAAGGCGTCCCTCAGGTAAAGCTCTGTGTGTGTGTGTGTTTCAGAGGGCTCTCCGTTCAGCTGGTGGCTCGGGGGTCCCGGTCCCGGTCGGGTCCAGACCTACTGGGGCGGCGCTCAGCCGGGCAGCCGGCAGTGTGCATGCGGCCTGCAGGGCGACTGCGTGGACCCGCAGCACTACTGCAACTGTGACGCCGACCGCGCCGAGTGGTACTCGACACACTTAATACACACACATGGCTTGTCGTTGTGGTGTGTGCACACATCCATCCATACAGGTGTTCACACAGCGAGGAGACTCCATCCGAAGAGGTGGCTTCTTCTCCCTCTGCACTCGATCCGGTGTCAGCGAGCTGTTATGAGCAATTACGTCAAAGTTCTCTGTCATTTGCTCCGGCTCTCCGGGCCGGGCCCTTTATCGTCTCATCGCCGCTCCTCTGTTCCGTCCGCTTCCCCTGATTCTGTTTCATTTGATTTAGTGGCTCCTTTTCTTTGTTTTTTATGGCTTCTCGTCTGTCTCCTTCATCTCCTCCCTTCTCTTCTTCCTCCTCTGCTTGTTATCCCTTCCTCGTGCACTTCTCTTTCATTTGCATCTTGATTTATTCCCTTTCCTCTTCTGGACGTCTTCTTAATGTACCACTCCTTCCTCTTTATTGCTTTCCCTCTGTCTCCTTCCTTGGTCTCCTCCCCTTCTCTTCTTCCATCTCCCCTTTTATTCTCTGGCTTTGCCCCCTAATTCCTAATTCTTCTTCTTCCTCTCCACTTCATGTCCTCCCTCCCTTCTTCTTCATTAGCTCTACTTTCCCAGTACAGAATACATACCCAGGTGTTTTACGTCTCCTCTTCCTTCTCCTTGTCTCGTCGACACTTCGCTCACCTTTGCTTTCTCGTCTCTTCCCTTCTACTTCTTCATCATCTCCTCAACCTTTTCCTCCCATCTCTGTTTTCCTCAGCTTCTCCAAATCCTAATTCTGTTCCCCCCCCCCTCTTCCTTGTTACTCCCTCCATCCCCTCGTTCCTCCTCCTCCAGGGCTGAAGACTCGGGCCTGCTTACCCACGAGGAGAGCCTCCCCGTCCGGGCTCTGGTGCTGGGTGACATCCAGCGGGCGGGTTCAGAGGCCGTCTACAGAGTGGGACCGCTGCGTTGTCATGGAGACAGTAGGTCCAGCTCTGGTTGCCTGGTTACGCATGATGGAGAGATGACAGAAATATTTCTACTGTGGAAAAATGCCGTTTCCTGTTTTGTTGAACTGGTGGAAGGATTCAAACCAACAAACCTACATTTACCTCCAGCCAATCAGACAGTATCTCTTAGTCCAACTGCAGATAATGACTCATTATTTCTGAGAGATTCCTTCCAGGCCCGTTGTTGTTATGGAAATACGGTGTCAGGTGTTTAATGAGAATTCTCCTGGGTGAGAGCACAGCAACATCTAGAAGCTAATTATCATTAACGGAACCGTTGCTAATTCATATTTCCTTCTTAGTTCTCACACTCTGAAACTCGCTCCTCACTAATGCATTACAAGGTAGAACACAACACGTTGTTCTTTTTCATTATTAGTAATTACAGCTGTTCTCTTCACACACGGGCAGATAAATGAAGAATTATTTCAAATTTCAAACAAACTACGTAATAGAAACCATGCCATTGTGCAAGCTCGTTAATGAGCCTCGTTTGTTCGCTGCCCGATTTGCATCCAAAGATCTCGACGTGTCTTTTCATGACGTTTGTCAGAGAACTTCTGGAACGCCGCCTTCTTCGACAAGGAGACGTCGTACCTCCACTTCCCCACCTTCCACGGAGAGCTGAGCGCAGACATCTCCTTCCTGTTCAAAACCACGGCCTCCTCCGGGGTCTTCCTGGAGAACCTGGGCATCAAAGACTTCATCCGGATCCAACTGAGCTGTGAGTAGGAGCTGCGGGGGGGCGGATTAGACGGATGTGTCAGTGAAACCTGCAAGTCAAAGTCTAATTTGGATCCGTGTGGCGCCCCGAGGTGGCAGACTTAATCCGCAGCAAAACACCCTGCGGGGAAAATACTGTTTGTCGAGGTCGAACGAATCTTCTTCTCCTCCCTGACCGGAATTTAACTTCAGCTCCGAGGAGCCCGGGCGCCTTTTTTTACAAATATTTGTTATCGGCCTGGAGGAATTTGACCCATTTCAGAGCTTTGCTCCGTTGTTCCGGTTCATCCCAAAGGGGCTGCACCGGGTGACCTGTGGACATCAGTCTAGTCCTTCCACACGCAGTGTTTAACAGAGGTGTGGACTCGAGTCATGTGACTTGGACTCGAGTCAGACTCGAGTCATGAATTTGATGACTTGAGACTCGACTCGACAAAACGTACAAAGACTTGCAACTCGACTTGGACTTGAACACCGATGACTCGTGACTTGACTTGGACTCGAGCCTTTTGACTCGAGAAGACTTGCTACTTCCCATGAAAACTGGGGGAAAACATTTTCACACCACCGCGCCGCTCTGTTTATCTGCATCTGTCAGAAAAATGTGCGCCACCTGTATGCAGAGAGCGCTGCCTGCACGACATCCAATCACTGCAGTCCATTTGACCGTATCAACGAGACAGCTCGTTCATGGTTACAAACATCGGGATTTTTGAACCCGGATTCAGACTCCGATGGAAATCCTCGCCAACATTATGTCAACGTCCGTTTTAAAGTAGTGTAATGAGCTGAGTTAAAGTTATTAGTTAATCAGTTATGCAGATGTTGCATGTGTTCACGTTATGCTCCGTTACCAGCTGTAGTTACGCGAGACAACCCGAGTTTTGGGGGGCCGTGTATGCGGAAGTGTTCGTTCGGCGTGGTGACGGCCAAGTGACCGAAGTTGAGTTGTTTTATATAAATAAAGCCAGTCATCGCCTCCTTATTTACGCTGCAGCATTGGGGTGAGCGTTACAGCACTATAACACAGTCACAGTCGATCCACCGTTACCCTTCCCTTCGTAGTCTAGGTCTGTGAGGCAGCGCACCATCACCCAGGGTTCCCCGTCCCACTATAATAAAAGGACTCGAAATGACTCGAAATTAAAATGGTACGACTTGTGACTCGACTTGAGACTTGTTGGCTGTGACTTGTGACTCGACTTGGGACTTGCTTCGTCTTTGACTCGACTTGACTCGGGACTCGAGGGCAATGACTTGAGACTTGCTTGTGACTTGCATAACAGTGACTTGATCCCACCTCTGGTGTTTAATGCAGCTGGTTTTGTGCACTGGAGCAACATCTCACTGCAAACTGTAGCAGTGAAGCTGAAAACCTCATTCCAAGTTCAAGTTCATTTTAAAAGAGAACTTTTATTTGGTACAAGTTTATTCTTTGCTCTTTGCTTCAGAAATGGTTTAATTATCAGAGAATAAAAACACAAAGACCTTCTTCTTCTTCTTGGACCACAACGTGGCGTCGGGTCCCTCGTGGGATGTTGTCACTTAAAATGTGTTTTTCTTCATGCAGCGCCATGTTGCTTCGATGCTTTGAAGCCGTATCGAGGGTCACGGTTTCCTTCTGAATCCTCCCCATTTCACCAGGGCGGTTTTCATTTTTATCCCCGTGCTGCGCAGGCTGGGACCCTCGGGGGAAATCATCGTCAGCCCGAATAACGCTGCTCTGTTGTCTGCTTCCTCGGAGACGCAGCTTCCAAACAAAGTCACCGCTACCTCCTTCGCGCTCCGTGCTGTCGGAGCATCCGCTGCTTCCCCAGAACACCAAAGCACGAGGCGCCTCCAGGCGACCCAATCAACTGCGTTTTTGTCGGAACGAACGCGACGGGGAACCTTTTTGATCCGAGCGCATCGCTGAGCTGAGGGGAAACGGTTTGTTTCACAAGTAGTGCAGCCCCCGGCCCGGCGGGGGGGGGGGGGGGGGGGCTTCTCAGCTCCGCGTTGTTGGTCTCGCCCTAAAGATCCAAACAGACGTTATTGACGGGTGATCTATGATATTGTTGTAACATTTGTCAGCTGCCTCTCAAAAAACATGCCACTCAAACCCTAAATGTTTGGAGGCGAAAAGCAGGTCGCGTCTGTAATGACTGCAGCTGGAAGAAAACTCAAAGTGCAGCAGTTCGTTTTACAAACCATTGAAAAGCGGCTAAATTTATAAATGAACTTTCATTTATTTCTTTGCAATCAGTAGGAAAAAATAGAATGTTGTTCATGCAGAGCGAGGTACGATCTCAGTAGTTCTTCACATTTGTCAGTATGTTGATCACCACTTTGCCCCCCTCCCTCAGCCTCCACCCGGGTGGTGTTCTCCCTGGACGTCGGCGACGGGCCGCTGGAGGTCGGCGTGGATTCGGGCGTCCCCCTGAACGACGACCGGTGGCACCGGGTCCGGGCCGAGCGCAACGTCAGGGAGGCGTCGCTCCGCCTGGACGGACTTCCTGTGGCGGCGCGGGAGGCCCCCCCCGACGGACACCTCCACCTGCAGCTCAACAGCCAGCTGTTCATCGGTGAGGGCGAGCTGACGCCATGCCGCCGTTCGGCTCGGTTTTTCTGTTTCTGGGAGGGATTCGCAGGAGCCTTCTATGAATAACAATGGTGTTCCTTCAATAGAGCTCGGACTCTCTGGGTTTTTCACTTTGAGTTTCGTTTCGTGACATCGACCGTGATGATTTTTACGCGATTACTCTCCCAGGTGAAGTTACTCGTCTGGTTTCACTATCGCAGCTGTTTCAAACAAGGCTCTGCAGTTATTGACTAAATGCCACCAAACGGTGTCAAATATGGAAGATGCCAATCTGACTCATTCCCCCCCCCCCCCCTTGTGAAGCTTAACCAGTATCAGCTGGAGCAAAGATCTACTCTCTTCTTGGGCTAATCCGCTGTCAGCTGGATCCCGTCGTTTGATCTTCAGTGTTGGATGCAGAAGGTGCTGAGTGTGCGCTTCCATGACGTGGAAGTGGAGCTGCACGGACCCGGAGTCCTACTTACTCCATTAAAGGAGAATAAATACTGTGTCTCAAAGTGGCACAAGAGCCGCTCGCCAGCATTGGAGGCTGAAAGCGCTGAGTCGCTGGTTTCTGACCACGTTCAGGGAGCAGTAAGAGTCACGTGTGAAGTGAAGAGATTCTTCAGGCAGTCGTGTTATTAACCTTCAGCACAAACCTCATCAATACTGCAGCCGCTTAATCTCGACTCAGTTATGAATTCTGTCTGTGACCCCCCCCCCCCCCCCGGAGCTACAGGGGGAGAAAATGATGAAAATACATTTATCATCAGGTCTTCTCATTCTGTGAATCCCATGTACGTCTCTTCATGTCAGTAAACACGCGGCGTGTGGATGCTGATTGGCTGAATTATCCGCCCCGAGGTCGTTCACAAGCCAATTCCTCTACTTTCACAATGGAAAGAAAACGGTCCGTAGTTCTCCAGAGCTGCAGAATGACAGTGAACCACCTCGATGTGTCACTCACAATCCTCTCTGCGCAGGTTTGTGAGGCAAAGTGTGAATTATTTGCTTTGGGTTGGCCCTCAGATTCCTGAGCATCGTACTGCAGACGAAGCAAACTGTTCCTTTGTTTGAATTAGAAGTCGCTGTGTTGGGTTGTTTAAATTCACACTGTATTTATGAGCCTAATCCCGCCTTGCTTTAGTCCCATTGTTTTGATTAATAAGCCGTGTTATTGGCTGGCCCGTATCTATAATCCACACCATTGTTCTTTTTCCCCAATTCCTTCAGTCGCATTGCAGGTGCTAAAAAAAAATTCTGCGATGAATGCAGAAATAACTCCCTTTTGTGAAGGTTTAGAGGCAATTATTTTTGCCTTGTTTGGGGAGTTAAGCCTTTGTGTGTTCGAGCCACATTTTCCTCTCCGCCTGCGAGCAGAGCCGCGCGCACGAGGAGCTCGAGGAGTCCTCAGATCCTCGCTTCACAAACCAGATCCCCCCCCCCTCCTCCTCGTAGGAGCCGCGTCTTTAGCTGCCGATCCGTGGGGTATCGGGCAGTTTTGGAGAAACCGTGAAAAGCATGAGACCTTTGATACTGATCTCTGTGCTTGGGATCTCCAGGAGTTTTGGATCCCAGTCCGTCCACGTTTCGCTCTCCGTGTGCACGTGCATCCTCCTTTGATGAAGACCTTGACGCTAATTGTTTTCCACTCTTGCGCGTTCTCACGGGCTCCAGCCTGCACTCTGCAGAATTGCAGCGGAGACACTGTGCTGTTTGATATGACGACTGGAAGGTCTCCCTGATCCCTTTGTCTTTGTGAATTCTTTGATCTGCACGCTGTTGCCCTCTTTTAAGTTCCACCTGTAAGCAGTTGTCTCCATTTGATGTGCGGAGGGTGTTCTCCGTGTTGTAGACGTGAGGTTAATATCCTCACCGCTCCGATAACCTTTGATCAGAGGTGGCGGCCCTCAGGGATCCGTCTCCGGCCCCCCTGCTGGGACGCAGCTTTTTACACATGTTACAACAAGTTAACCTTAAGTTGCAAACACATCATGAAAAAAAGCACCACAAATCTAGATATCTAATATTTATAAGAGCTACAAGCCTGAGGAGAGAAGTAAAGTACGAGTCCAACCACCATTTCTATCTGATGCTAAATTATCCATTTTATTTACCTTTGTATACATTTAGTAAACAATTTAAAACTCATTAAAGCGGATGAGCAGAGGAGAGCTACACATAACCATTATAGCCTGGCCTTTAACGTAGTATATCTCAGATATTTTTGGGTCACCGTCTCTGATGGTTGCCACTTAAATTTCAAAGTTTAATAACACTTGCAATTAGGGTGCTGATTAAAATAAAAAATCCATCTTCTGGTCCTGGGTCTTCCCCGGGGGGGGGCTCTTCCCAGCTGGCCGTGCATGTAACCCCTCCCCCGGGGAGGCGCCCAGGGGGCATCCTTACCAGATGCCCAAACCACCTCAACTGGCTCCTTTCCTCTCCTGAGGAAACCCATTTTCGGGCCCTTGTACCCGTGACCTAATTCTTTCGGTCAGCAGTCGGTGTGCCAACCTTATGGATCAGGATTTTAATATTTCCAACTTCACTAGAAGATGAACAATGACTTTCAGAAGGCCTTTTAATGAGGATGAAAAATGTTCTTGTCAGAGGAAATGTTTCATATCCGGTGTTTCTCTGCCGGTTCAATAATTCAAACGGGTCAAATCCGAGCAGAGGGAGGCGGCCCGGAGGAGCTCTGTGATTTATTTAAGAACAACAGCAAGTTGTCAGCTTCAGACTCGGAGAGCAAAGAGAGTTTTCTTTTGCACAAGTGGTGAGATGACGTGTTTTGAAGTGTGCGAACAACGACGTGACCGCGCTGCATCGCACGCCCCCCCCCCCGCCCCCCCGCGCTGCGTGACGCGTTTTTCCCCCTCCTTGACGTTGGTGTTTCCAGGCGGCACGGCGTCCAGGCAGAAGGGCTTCCGCGGGTGCATCCGCGCCCTGCGGCTGAACGGCGTCGCCCTGGACCTGGAGGAGAGGGCGAGGATCACGCCGGGCGTCCGGGCCGGCTGCCCGGGCCACTGCGGCAGCTACGGGTCGCTGTGCCGGAACCGGGGCCGCTGTGCCGAGAGGGCCAACGGCTTCCTGTGTGACTGCGGCCTGTCGGCGTACACCGGAGCCTTCTGTCACACAGGTACGCCAGTGTTACTAAAAACCAACCAGGACGGTGGATTCAGCACCATGGACAGAGTTCCCCGCATGGATGTGAACGAATGTCCTTTTGTGAGTCCTTATTTTAGCGGTAGAGAGGACGTCGTGTCATGTGCGTCTCATCTCATTTGCACATCACGTATCACACGTCTGTAAACACTCACACACACACGGACACGCCGTCTGCTGTCTGTTTGATGTGGTTCATTTGATTTGAACAAAGTCAATCTCCTGTTTTCTGTTGTTAAATTGGCCTTTACAGTTCTAAAGACTATTTTATTTACTTCAATATGTACATATATATATTTCCAATGCTTTGTAGATGTTTTGAGAGCCTCTTTTACTTCTCTTGCTCACTAATCAAACATGCAGAGTTGATCAGAGGCTTCATTTCGAAGTTAATTAAAGTCGAGAATCTCTGGGGAGAAAGTCTAAATATGTGTTTGTTTGTACTCTGCCATTTCAAATTGATCATGTAGGATTTTTTTAATGTTGTATTAAAAACTCTGTTGACATTCTCCAACACTGAATAAGATAATTAACCCATTTATGTTCATTCATAATCATTTTAATGAAAAATAAAAGCTTCTGCTTATTACTGATATGTATCAGACAAAGCGATCTTTTTCAAGTCGTGTCTTTGGCTTCTGCTCTCAATCAATGGAACATTTCTCAGCAAAGAAATTAGTGATTGGGGGGGGAAGCAATATGGCAATAAGATGGTAGCGGAGGAATATGTACAGGGACTAAATCAGCAATACAGCTAATGTGTTTAATCGGTTACCATTCAAATAAATCCCCAAGTTTAACTTGTGTGTAGTTTTAATTCCTAGTGTGGCTCTTGAGATCTGAAGCACGCCAGCGAGGCCCTGGTCTCCTACGCCTGGGGGACGTAGCTTTAGATCTTACATGAGCTTAAACACCAGCGCGTTCACCAAATCCTCCGCTAAGAACTAAACGAACAGCAACAACTCGCATGACTTCTTTTCTCCAGAGGTGTCGGCCCGCTTCCTGCCGGGGACGACCGTGAGCTACACCTTCGGGCAGCCGCACGAGTCGGGGCGGAACAGCAGCGCCCGGCCCTCCTCCATCTACTCCGACACCACCCTGAGAGGAGAGGACGTCTCCCTGAGCTTCAGCACCACCCAGAGTCCGGCTCTGCTGCTCTACGTCAGCTCGCACCACGGGGAGTCCCTGGCCCTGCTCATCAACAAGCACGGTGGGGAGGCTTTTATTTTGAAGGCGCTCCTTTAATGGGGCAGATGTTTAAGCCTCAGCTGGTGCTTTTGTTTTGTCCGCCTATTGGAATTTGTTATAATTACTCTGCTTTGTCTCATTCCGTGTTATTGTTAAACCTGGAGAGTCTCTTCCTCCCTCTTTCCCTCGACCTCTCCTCCTTTAACCCCCCCCCCCCCCCCCGTGGAGAGGAGAGGCGTCCTCTCAGTGGGTGGGATTTTATTTTGACGGGGTCGTTGCACTCAGGAGACAGAAAGCAGAGACATGTGAGAGCAGAAGTAGGAGAGAAGAGCCCCAGCAGACCTTCAGTGATAGCAGAGAGCCATTCACTATAAACACGGGGTGAATACAGTCAGTGCTCTGAAATTGAAAAATAAAAAGGGCGGAAAACTTACTGATGTGTTTTGTATACTTTTGTGTGACATAACACTGTTGAGTTTGGCTTTTAATGTTAAAAGGCCCTTTTGAAAATGACATTTTCAGCATCCAGCAGTCGGACAAATGTGTCACTTTGCCGGCAGATTAGCTGCAGATGGGTGTTTAATTCTTTTGTGCGTTGTTAATGACTCTGATGGACTCAGGTAGACACACTTAAACTCAAGTGTCCAATTAAATCCCTGAGAGCTTTCTCTCCTCCGCCGTGAGAGGGCTGGTTTCTTTTCACCCCCGGCTGCCATTACACCTCCTCGCCGCGCCTTTCTTCCAGAACTAATGTGTGATCAGCAGGTAGCTGCAGGTCCTCCCACTACAAGCAATTATTCCCTCACACCTTTGATGTGGGATGTTTTATCTTTACGCACACTATTATGCTGTAACGAAATATTATTAATGGATTATTTTGTCAAAGGTGCTCTTTTTGTTCTAAATATTAACTGAATTAATTACAACTAATTAGATTAGCTGCGGTGTTGATGAGGAACTTATTCTCTTAATATAGACGTATTAATTAATAGAGGAAGCCCCTCTTTGAGATGTTCACACACATCCAAATGATGATGACTACGTTTTCTTTGTAAATCTGTCACTGTGAAAGCATTTCCCCCCAAAGGTAACCCCAGGGTGTGGCGTGCGTTTTTGTGTGTGTGTGAAGAGGCGCTGGAGGTCCGGTACAAGCTGGACGCCAGCCGAGGCGCCGAGGTGCTGAGCAGCGCCGCGAGGAGCCTGGCGGACGGACGTCTCCACGCCGTCTCCCTCAGGAGGCGGACGGACGCCGTGTCCCTGCAGGTACCACCGCCTCGTTGACAAGGACCCGTGTTGTTGCCGGGCAACAGAATTACATAGTCTGTGTGTGTGTGTGTGTGTGTGTGTGTGTGTGTGTGTGTGTGTGTGTGTGTGTGTGTGTGTGTGTGTGTGTCTGTGTGTGTGTGTGTGTGTGTGTGTGTGTGTGTGTGTGTGTCTGTGTGTGTGTGTGTGTGTGTGTGTGTGTGTGTGTCTGTGTGTGTGTGTGTGTGTGTGCGTGTGTTAATGTTCGGAAAGGAAGCTCGAGGCGCTCCGCTGCCGACGTGCCGCTGAACCCTTTTCAATGTTTTCCAAATGAGGCGCCGATCCCAAGGGCGACCCGCCCCCCCCTGCGGTCACTGTGCCACAGTATCGTGATATTCATCCACGTGTTAAGGCCCCCGCCGTCCCTCTGAGGGGCCGAACAACACGTTAACGGAGCTCAGCGTGAAATACGGAGCGTTGAAATCATATCTGGATCTTGTGAATTCTTATCTGGGTAACGGCGGCCTCTGGTGATAAATAATGAATGAATAATGATCAGCCCCCAAGATGGAAAACAAGGTGACCCCCGTGTTGCGCGGGTGCAGCGGCCTGCTGTGTGAGGCTCCGGTAGAATACGAGGTGCGTCTCGTGTTGTCACTTCCCATCAAACTAAAGCTTTGTGTATTCAGAACCAGGCACATGGGGACACTGCAGTGTGGACAAAGAGATGCACAGCAGATACATCTCTTAAAATGTACCGTTTACACAGAAAGCGTCCAACGCCACGGGTCACCTCCCTTTAAAAAATGCAAATTCAAAGGAAACATCGTTCTCTTTCAGATCGACCAAAGACCCAAAGAAGTCTTCAACCTGACGGCCGACGGCGAGTTCAACGCCATCAAGTCGCTGGTGCTGGGCCGAGTGCACGGTGAGACCTTTTCAAGCCTCAAGGTCACCGAGGGGTCACGGTCCGAGCCCCAGAACGCTGCCCCCCCCCCCCCCCTCCCTGCCCGTGCGTGAACGCCAGTGACTGGTGGCACGGCGTGCGCGGTGGCTTCCGGTCATCAGTGCGCGGATGGCGGGGGGGAGGAGGGGGGGGGGGGGTTGAATGAGGTCATGAATTGAAAGGTTAGAACATTTTTAGTAGCAGTGACCTTACGCCTGAATGACCAGAACCTTCTACTAAGATCAGTTATTCACTTTGATAGTTCTCAAATTGGTGCAAATCAGTTAAATGAATAAAGCAAAAATAATTATGCAACTCCAGGTTTAAAAAAATAACTCCCACAACTTTGTGTATATTTTATCTACTTGTTTCATGTTTCATGTTTGCTGTCAAACAAAGAAGAGCTTTATGCATAATTGATTGGCTTAATAATTCTTGATTACCTTTCACTGCCTGTCATAAAGATCGGTCAGAAGGCTCCAGTTGAACCAGCAGTCTGACTCCCTGGGGGGGGGCAGGCAGTAATTGTCTCCGTCATGACTTATTCATGTTCCCTCTGAGGTGAGGGGCCGCGGCTCTCTGTTGAGTTAACAGGAAACGCGCTGCTGGACAGAGCGGCGAGGACAGAGCGGCGAGGACCACACGCGTCACACGGACGCAAAGAACCGGCACCGTTACTGCCGAGGAATTGTTCTGCAGAACGTTCTCTGCTTCTTATGATCCGTGTGCTTCTGTTTGTTCCACTAGAAGAGGAAGCAGCAAAAATAATCCTTGCACACATGCATAAATGTGTGTTATTCAGATATTCTTTGTTTCTCCACGTTCCACTTGTCGTTCCATTCTCACAATAAGTCAGTCGGCCCAAGACTTTGGGGAAATGATCAAGATCAAACGTGTGTGTGTGAAGCTCCGGGACGTCGTCTCTCAGCTCGGCCCGTTTGAACCCCGTCGTGTCGGCATGCGCCCCCCACCCCCACCCCCTCCCCCACCTCCTCCCTCCCTCCCTTCCTCCCCCTCAGTCACATCGAGATCAGAAAAGCAGCAGGAAAGTGGATTTTCTGTTGTTTCCAGCCAAACCCTGTCATCCATCTCCCTAACTAATGCCCCCGAATGGAATACAGGAGACACAGATGTGTGTGTGTGTGTGTGTGTGTGTGTGTGTGTGTGTGTGACGGAGTGAAGGGGCGCTTACCGTAACGTTTCCCCGGTGCTCTCGTCACCGACGCGTCGCCTCTCCGTCACCCGAGCTCTCCGCTGGTGACGGATGAAGCGATTTAAGTCAATGAAGTAAACCGACAGGAAGCACATCTGTCTGCAGGAGTGATGGATGCAGACCGGGCACCACTGGTAGTTTGTCTGCTGCATTGTGTGTGTGTGTGTGTGTGTGTGTGTGTGTGTGTGTGTGTGTGTGTGTGTGTGCGCGCTAATCACTAAAGTCAATTTGCTGCCACTATTGTCCGGCGGTGATGGCGGGCTTTGGGAGGCGGAGTCAATGAGCCTGTCAGCGCGAAGGCCTCCAAACGAGAGGTTGAAAGTTCAATCAATAGCATTGATGAGTCAAATCCCGTTTCTGAGCTCTTTCTAAAACTCAAGGCTTTCGCTTCGTTAACTTGTGCACCGGAAACCACACTGCAAAAAAATACCAACCCCCCCTCAAAGAATGAGCGTCTATGGAGAACTAAGGACTGTTTGTAGGAGGAACCGTCCTTAGCAAACAGCCCCTTGTTTTATTGTGATTATAACGACATACAACACGTCAGAGCATTTTGTTTCATTTGGACACACCTGAGCTTTTTAATGTCTTTATGCTAAGCTAAGCTAAGCTAAGCAGTTTTTATATTAACTCTTTTTTAAAACGGAATTGAGAATAAAAAAAGGTGTAGTGTCACATTCATCATTTCCAGTCTCTCTCTCTTCCCGCCTCCAGACCCGGAGGACGTGGACCCGGACCTGTCCCGCTTGGCGTCCCTGGGCTTCACGGGTTGTCTCTCGGTGGTCCGCTTCAACCCCGTCAGCCCCCTGAAAGCCGCTCTGCTCCACCCGCACAGCAGCCCCGTCGTCGTCACCGGGCCGCTGGTCCGGTCCAGCTGCGGCTCCTCGGCTTCGGCCAATCCCCACGCGGCGGAGGACACGCGCCGCCTGTCAGGTAGGAAAAGGGGAGGAGTCAGGTAGAGGTTGGGGGGGGGGTTTTGTCTTCTGCACTCAGCCCGCTGCGGTTGTTCGCAGCAGTGAATTGTGGGTAATCAGGGGATGTTATCACCTCAATTTGGACCTCACTGCCCAATAATTACGGGTCGATTTCTTGACATTGTGCTGAACGAGCAGCAGCCAGCGAGCTGCTTTCGCTTCTACGCGCTCGATCGTTAATGTGAGGACACAGAGGGGAGCTTCGTCCCCCCCCCCCCCCCCTCGCCCCTCCCCCCTCCCCCCTCCCCCGTCGGCTCCGATGTTCTCTCTTATGTTTCCCGTTTCCTGCCTTTCTCTCTCTCTGTTGCTGTAGACCGCTCTGGTTCCGTGGGTTCGGGTCAACCTTTGGTCAACGGCGTCCGGACGGACTCGGCTCTGATCGGAGGTACGGCCCCCGTTTACCTTCCCCCCCCCTGAGCTCGCGTTCATCTAAACGCCACCAACAGCGAGAGAACACAATCAGCGCTGTCACGTTGATTCAGAGAGAGAGTGTGTGTGTGTGTGTGTGTGTGTGTGTGTGTGTGTGTGTGTGTGTGTGTGTGTGTGTCTCAGTGCACAAAGGGCAGCTGAAGTAATTAAACCTCCGCTGGTGGAGAAAAGCTTCTCGTTCTTATCTTCAAACACCAAAGCAATGCGGAGCTAAATTGATTTTGGCTGTTTTTTAAAATTACAATTAAATGAGACTTTCTCCGGATAATGAAATGAGCCAAAGAGTCGTCGAAGTTTTAGATTCATACACTTGGGCCAGAGAGAGGTTGAGGGGGGGGGGGGGGGGGGTAGAAAGCATCACAGCAGCTTCACAAAGTCCACTGAGATCGATTAAATCCCCCCCCCCCCCCGGGAAGGTCAGCATGTCCGTCAGACACACACACAATAGCACAACCACACGAGTGTGACTCGTGCTCAGTGCGGACGCCGCTTGGCCAAATAAAATAAGTAGTTAAATAAATAATGTAGAAATACCACGGTGCCTAAATACAAGTAAAGGTCCTGCATTCCAAAGGTCTAAAGATCAGTGAGTTGCATTTATTACCAAGAATCAAATGTAAATATTGTGAGGGAATTGAATTATTTTTCTAAAAAGGATTTTGCCTGGATAAAAGTTACTTTATTTGATCCTAATTGTGGCCACAAGAGGCTGAAGTGCACCACAACATGACCGTCCTCTAAAAGGAATGAAACTGTATTCGTGGTGCGCCTTCAGGTTGGTGCACACTCCTGAACTCCTTTTTCTCCTTCCTCTTTCTTTCCGTCCTTTCCTTCACAATAAAAGCACCGGAACACTACTGAAATAAAAGCTCACAGTATTTTCTCCACCTGCTGAAACGTTCAAAGGTCTTGATTTAGGCTTGAACGTGTGTACTATTCACAGGATCACTTTAAATTGGGACACATTTGAAGGAAATGGAACGCGTTTCTCACAGTGAGCGTCCTCCACCCGGCAGGTGTCATAGCGGCGGCCGTCTTCGTGATGGCCAGCGGCCTGGCGATCGGCGGCAGGTTCCTGTACCGCCGGAAAGAGACGTACCGCAGCCAGGAGGCGGAGGGGGTCAAACGGGAGGACAGCCAAGATTTTGCTTTCACCGACCAGAGGGACTCCCAGAGCGTCTCCACCGAAAAGCCAAAGGAGTACTTCATCTGAGGGACGAGGCCAGCGGGCGCCGCTCAGAGCCTCAAAGCTGGAGACCACGGCTGCTTTTCCTCCCAGTGTACATTCTGTAGATAGAAATGCAAACAGCGCTGGACATATAACCTGTTCATATCCTTTTAAATATTTAAAAATGTAAACGTGGAAGTGAACGTGTGGGAAAGGATGCAAACTGATTTTCACTTAAACGCAGGTTCATTTCAGTCCACCGGGGGGCGACAGACACGTGGACTGTGATTGGCCCAAAGGCTCCGTTATCATCACATACCAACATGCATGGTGTCTTTTCCAAATGAAGGAAGTAAATATTAATGAACCCACTGGCAAAAAAGGACTGACGCGACGCGACCAGCTGGCGTCCGGATGAAAGCCCAGTGGCCCGTGATGCAGGAAGCTGCTGTTTGGAGGTTCAAGTGGTTTGGGGGGGGGGGGGGGGTTTCTCCTGCAGATACTGAGCCTTTTAAGAGACTTTTTTTACTGCTCTCTTTCTCTCGTACTTATTTCTGTCTTTTCTCTCGTATTCTTTTTGTCGAGCAGGAACCGCACTGAACGCTTCTTGTTTCTATAGTTTGCAAACTTTTTAGTAAAAGAAAAACACAGACAGGGTTTTTCAGCTTTTCCGCTGTATTCCAAATGTTGTCTCTAAATGCCCCCGAAGAGCAAAGCTTTCACCGCGTGTCACCTCCTGCACAGACGGTTAATGTGTTTGAGAAGCTGTCTGACAGACGGAGCAGAGAGTCAGACCGAGACTAATTAACCAACACCTGAAAACCCAGCTGGAGGTGCTGCAGGACGGGAGTTTAATGACATAAAAGTAGCTAAAAGTATCGCTAAGATTGAACTCTTCGTGTTTCCGTCGTCACCAACTCACGAAGAACCCTGAGGGCCGAGCGCCGCTGGAAGGACGCTGCTAAAATAAATAGTTTATCGAGATCCAGACAGGGACTTTTTTAAGACGACATGTGGGAAACATTAGCAGGAAGTGAGGGACGCGAGCTGTGATGCGTGCAAACAAGCGGGAAGGGAGGGGGGGAGGAAACAAAGGTTTGACCTTCAGCCAGAGAAAACTAAAAAGATAACCATCTGAGGGCTTTGCAGTGTACTCACTACTCACACGGCTGGTTTGTAGATTGTTTTGACTGGCGAGCTAATGGCTAACGCGCTAGCACCTCTCTTGATTTGTTTTTACAAACAATGAATTGCACAGTCTGAGTCTGGGCTGCACGGTGTACCGGTTTTATTTTTACACGTCATCACAGAGCGGCCGGAGCTAATTGTCTTACACGGTTATAAATTAATTAATTAATAACAATGAGTAACCCACAACAAACTCTTTACAGGGTAAAACACCACAACACAACAGCTTGTGACAGATAAACATTTTGTAATACTAATAATTGTACATTTATAAAAATAAGTCTGTCGAACCTCTGGTGGCAACACTAGAAGCTACAACAAGCTAACGAGCTAACAAGCTAACTTCCCAGCCAGTTGCATCAATGTGTACTCGATAAAGAGTAAAAGTGATGCGGTCAGAATGTCTCTTAAAGCCGTGATGTGCAGGCCTGGTGGGTGATGTGCTGGTTTCAGGGAGCACTGCTGCCCTCTGAACGGGCCTCAATGTGCACCAGTCCAATGGCCTCAGTATCGTCTCCTCTTGGTTTGCTGAAAACTGGAAAAAAAAGCAGGTGTGTACTTTGTGACCTTCTTCCATATCTAGTACTCACAAGTTAAGCCGCGTTAAGTGCGTTTGTGTTTGTGAAGTCAGAGACAGACACAGAAATTGTTCCATTTGGACTCTTGATGAAGTTTGTTGGCTGCAGGATAAAAACAAGTGAACAAGAATCTGCTCAGTGTATCCGTGATGTTGTGAGTGACGCCTCCAGAGAAACTGATTTGACCCTCATTCTGGTTTCTGTGCTCATCAGCAAAAAGATCATGCTGGTTGTTTTTTTTCTGCTTTATGGATGATTCACCAGAGGAATAAATGTTATCAGGGTGGAATCCACTCGGCTCGTGAAGCAGTTTGTTCCCACATTCACACCTTGGGGAAGGACTTCACTGTGGGATTCTGTCTCCAAACCACTGAGCTCTTTTTGTTTCTTAAACGAAGCTGAGAAACAACAGCAAAGACTTTCCCGTCAAATAACAATAATAATTTACATACATCTTTGAATATTTGCTCCTTTTCAAAGGGCACAGCGTGGGAGGGTGAACGCAATGAGGTAATCATCTAAAGCTGTGGAGATCAAAGGGACCCTCAGCCAGTCACTGGAGATCAGGTGTGAAGATTATAAAGCGACATGTTGAGCGACGCCATCCTCCACTAATCCACGTGTGCGATTTAATTACATGTCGTTTAGCCGACGCCTTTTTCCAAAGCCACTCGCATTGCATTTGTAACCCATGTTATTTTTTACCCCAATTGGGGGTCGGGCCTCTTGCTCGGGGACACTTGGACGTGGACCAACACCTCCGGGTCAGCCGATACCCAGGTGACCCGGAGTGGAAAGGTCAGACCCGAGCGTGAACGTGAGATGACGTCATGATCTCACGTGAACAATGTTTACTCTCATAGACACATACTATAGGACCAGAGGGGTCGCCCCCTGGGGGTCACTACAGAGAGTGCAGCTTTAAGACAATATTAGCGCTATTGTTATTAAATGCTAATGTTAACGATGCTGACATTTACTAATCAGCAATGAGACCAACGAGGTCCAACGAGCCCCAAATAAAAACCCGGACCCTGGAACGACCTTCTGGTTTCCATTCATCGCATCTGCTCTGTTTATCTAGAACGCCGCGGGACGCATCGATGCCTCCTCCCATCATTCCTCCCCCTCCTCCTCCTCCTTGTCTCTTTCTCCCTCCTCTCGGCAGGAGCGTGGACGCATCAGGACACGGATCTGCATGTCGATGACGCACGCAGGGCTTTGTTCTGCTGTCAAAGAAGCAGCAAGAGGCTGATGTTGTGTTTGCATGGAGTTCACACGCCAATCATCAACAAGGTGTTGAAGCAGGTTCATTTCCTCTCTACATGAAAAGACACAGTGGAGTCATCCTGGATGATTTAAGCTGTAATATAATAATCAATTAATCATTAGAGGACTAGTTCCCATGTTTCCACTTCTCCTAAAACTGTATAAAACGTAAATCATGTTGATTCACAACCAAACAATAGAAACATGGGTTGAGGGACGATTAACTCCAAATGATCCGTGACTTCTCTCAGACTCATGGGGGGGGGGGGGGGGTTAAACCCTGATTGTAATTGTCAGCCTGCAGCCTCAGACCTCCTCAACATGCCGACGGAGAGGAGGAGGACGACGACGACGAAGAGGAGGAGGAGGAGGAGGCCGACGGAGAGGAGGAGGAGGAGGAGGACGACGACGGAGAGGAGGAGGAGGAGGAGGACGACGAAGAGGAGGAGGAGGAGGAGGGTAATCCCTTCAGACGGGACACCCGTTCTGTTGTTATTTCTCACAGATTAGCTTCCTTCCCGTCACAGACTAGATGTGGTTATCTCCTGCTGAGGAGGACAGGTGGAAGAGTCGAGGTGCTCTTAAACCGGGGGCCGCGCCACCTCAGAGACGTCTGGTAAATGTTGTTCTTTTTTAAAACTTGTTTTCCCTCTTTGCTCTTTTAAAATGTTCTTTGTCACAGTAGACACACAATTACTGGACTGAATCCCAGCCGGGGGAGTTCGCCCGATGCACAGACCCACAGGAGCCCCCTGTTTGGGCAGCCTGGAAGCAGATCTGTCATGTGACGCGTGGGAGGGGGGGCAGAAGCAGCTCGTTACGTTACCCCTCGGCCTCTAAAAAACTGTTTGATGCTGACGGAAAAGCGACAGGGGGGGAAATTCTGCAGGATTTGATTTCTCAGGAAAAATAACCAAAGAGGGCGAATCGTTCAGGTTTCCTCCTGACGGAGCGTCAGCTGAGCAGGTCGACTTATCCGGAGAGATTAAGCAACACAAACAGCTGTTTGGGGCCATCGGGGGGGGGGGGGGGGGGGGGGGGGGGGGGGGAATGGGGAGTGTCGCACCAGCCTCCTGCTCGAGAGGATTCTGCGAGGCGATCACCCTGCGGCCTGTTCTCCGGGTCAAAAGGGGGGGGTTTCATTACGTTGGTTTCCCTCCTGCTCCGACCCTTCGACCTTCTCGTTACTCTCGTGCAGCCAGATACTAAAAAAAAACTTGATTATGCAGCTGCTTTTTTAATGTTTCGCTCAACAAGCAGCTGTTTTCTTTCTGCTGCGGTATGATTCACTTTTATGTTCCTCGCTGCCATTGTT
The DNA here is from genome assembly GCF_949316345.1 of Pungitius pungitius. Lineage (NCBI taxonomy): Eukaryota > Metazoa > Chordata > Actinopteri > Perciformes > Gasterosteidae > Pungitius > Pungitius pungitius. The sequence goes on from NC_084914.1 coordinate 260,150, forward strand.
CACGCACCTCGGCCCCCTCGCCCCCTCGGCCCCTCGGCCCCTCGGCCCCCTCAGCCCCTCGGCCCCCTCAGCCCCTTGGCCCCTCGCCCCCTCGGTCCCCTCAGCCCCCTCAGCCCCTTGGCCCCTTGGCCCCTCGCCCCCTCGGTCCCCTCAGCCCCCTCAGCCCCTCAGCCCCTTGGCCCCTCGGCCCCTCGGTCCCCTCGGTCCCCTCCCAGGAGGCTCGCCGGTGATCCGTGGCGTCCAAACGCGAGCTTAGTCCATCGGTGGAGACTCCCACGCGTAACTGATCCCAGCCGCTGTAATTACCTTTGCTTCTGTGTGAAAAGATATTATTAAAAGATTCAGTCCCGAAGGAAAGTGGTAATAATTAAACTTAATGGTGGTAATCATGTAAAAGCTCAGAGAATTGTGTTTTTAAAATGGGTCTTTTTGAGGGGTTCAACCGGCATATTGGAAGGTGACATTGTGCAATCTTGCGTGGTGTTTGTCTACTTGGCCACATTTAGTTTCAGAAGAGACTCTAATCACCACGTTCAGATCTCCTGAAGCTCCGAACGAGTCCCAGCAGCTTCAAGTGATCCCCATCACTTCAGAGGGGCTTTCTGCGCGTCGCCATCAGGGCGCCATGTGCTGATTACCCTGGTGGAGCAGAACGTACGAGTGCACTTCAGGGCCAATATGGAGCACATTTAAAAAAGAATTCATTAGAAATACATTCAAAGAATACAAAATATGTTTTTTTTAGAAGGTAAAGACCGCTTTTTATGTCTGTATAGATTAGAAGCTGCAGCCGCTTAGCTTAGCTTAGCTTAGCTTAGCTTAGCTTAGCACAGAGACTGGAAGCACCTAGCGTCACTGTGTGTGAACGAAATCACTCCGAATCCAAACAAAGGGTTCAAAAGAGACAAACATTTCAGAATATGTCAAACTCTTCAAAAAAAATGAAAGATTAAAGTAGAAGCACAGTGGTTAGAATTTTCATTTATTCTAATTTGTTTTACAATTAATTGATAAAATACTTAACTGATAAATGTCAATGTTTATATATTTATTTAAAGACATCATCAGTCAAAAACAGACGAAAACTCATCTTCTGGAGACCAAATGTCTGTCATATTATTATTATTAATCAGACTTTCATTAGAACTGGTCTGCTATCTGCAAATCCAAAAGATTCTTTCTGTTTTCATTAATAATGACTTTTATAAATGGAACAAAACCTTTCATTTGTCCCAATAATTAAACTGCATGCAAATCATTTATGGATGAACGGGGCTGGAAAATATATATATATATACATATATATAAAACGTTAGCCACAAATAACCCGGGATGGTACAAACATTTTGTTGAATATTCATTGAGGTTTAATTTAATTTTATTTACTGTTATTCGATGAATACATTCCAGCTGAACTTAAATACAGCTCAAATAAAAGTACCATTTTAAGGTGATATTAGCATAATGTACAGATCTGCTTTGGTTGTTTTAAGTAAACACTGATTATAATTAGCGATTAGGTTCATTATTTGTTGTTTGTTTGTGTGTTTGACCTTGTGTACATTTAATTCATTTAAATCACATATTTACATAAAAACGTAAATAACAGAAGCTCCCGCCTTCTTCTTAGCGGCGAGTAAACGTAGGTGGCCGTCGTCAAGGTGATTGTGGTGACCCCCCCCCCACCCCCCCACATTAGAACCGGCTCGACAGATGTTTTTCCTCACAAACATCAAACAGCTGTAAGCAGCTCTCAGAAAACTGATTTTCTGGCGTTTTTGTTGAATCTCAAGAACTTGAGGAACCTGGCGAGGAACCTGGCGCCGGACCCAATGGGTCCACCTGAACTCTGGCCTCACGATGTATGGATAACAAGGGGTTTATGGGTAGAAGAACTCTTCCTCTTACAGACTGCACCCTAATGGCGTGTGGTTTACATGCAACGACCACACAGTACAAACGTGTTCTCTTTAACCACATTTTTAAGCCATTTCACACACGGACGCCGTTCCTCTTTAAAAAGCTGACATCACTGTATAAAACGACCTTCTGTGACCTCTAGGAGCTGGAGATGTGGAGCATTCAGGGGACGGGTGGTTGTGACGGTCGGCGTTGAAGCTCCCTGAGACACAAAGAATCGCCTGAAAGTTCCATGTAGGAACCTTTTTAATTTAGTCCTCTGTTGAGTTGAGGTCTCTCGGGGTGAGGAGGACGAGGTGAAGAAGGAGAAACTCGCCAGAGGAGGAGGAAGCTGTCAATGTGAAGGAGGAGAGCGGCTTTACGTTCCTCTTTGTGCGGCTCCCCAGAGGATCTCCATTCATCTCCGTTATGCCCCCCCCCCCCTGGTTACACTTTCCTCCTCCTGCTCGTCTGCACTCATCCTGAAGCCTGCGGAGATCCTCTTATCGGCTTCTTCTTCCCCTTCGTGGGATCAGAGAGCAACCTGCAAACTCCAGCAGCGTTACGCCCTCAGCCGGATGCATCGACCCCCCCCCCCCCCCCTCCCCCCCCCTCCGGTGGATATGGAGTCAGGTACAGAATGCGTCCATCAAACTCCAGGAGGTCCCTGTTGTTGCCTCCACAGAGTCCATCTGACGACCCGTGTGTGGAGGTGACGTCCCATGGGACTGGAGTCCATGGTCCAAAACGAAGCCTCTCGTGTCTCATGATGCGTCTCTTGTTTTGTTTATGGCTTCAATCTGTTTCACCTCCTTAAAAAGAAGAGACAGCCAATGCACATTTAAATAAGGGTGATTTAACAAGCAAGGTCTTTTGTGTTTATAGTGCTAATAAAACTGCTGCATTTGGACAGAAGGACTCAGAAGGACCCGACGTGTCCTGCAGCGCCTCCTCTCTGCCTGACCTGCGCTGCCTCGGGTCATCGGGAGGAGAAGCGTCCAGTCACAGACGCTAAGTGGTCCAAACCATGAAGATACCGCTTGCATCCCTGGAACAAGAAGAAGAAGAAGAATACCATCAAACATGCCTCCTGCTCAGGTATCTGCTCTTTCTTTGACTCTTTGTGAATGTGGTTAAACGTAAAGAGAGGGAACTAAACCCTAAAGGAACTAAGGAGGAAACACTTTACATTTGAGAGCATTGGGATCCTTTTGTCATTGTTTGAAAGTATTTCTCTAAAAGACTGAAGTTTTACTCTTTTCTTGAGCTGCAAGAAAACGTCTCGTTTCCAGTGTCCTCAAGCCACGTGTCCCATCTGCATAAAGTCTTTATAAAGTCTTCATAAAGTCTTCATAAAGTCTTCATAAAGTCTTTATAAAGTCTTCATAAAGTCTTCATAAAGTCTTCATAAAGTCTTTATAAAGTCTTCATAAAGTCTTCATAAAGTCTTCATAAAGTCTTCATAAAGTCTTCATAAAGTCTTCATAAAGTCTTTATAAAGTCTTCATAAAGTCTTCATAAAGTCTTCATAAAGTCTTTATAAAGTCTTCATAAAGTCTTTATGCAGAGTGTGGCGCCATAATACTGCCGGCTGGTCACCTGCCCCCCCCCCCCCCCCCCCCGTAGAGCTTCTGCCTCCCTTCAGGGGTGAAGGATTTAAGCCCCAGTGTTGGTACATGTGACCCTTATGGTGTCGATGAGTGAATCTTAAATGATGTCCAATTCTTCTCCTGCGTTTAGATTCTGTTTTTTTTACCGCTCGCACAAACTGTGAAACAAGCCTCCATCACTTCACGTCTTCGTAGTCGTCGGCTTCCCTCTTTGAGCTTCTAGCTCCTCTCTCTCACGACGAACCCTTTGATTCCCCAAGACGCTGTGGTTTCAGTCGACCCCATAACCCTCCGTCAACCCTCAAGTCAAATCCAGCTTTTATTGCAGGTCAGTGTCTCTCTTGTTGAACCCGTCCTCCGTTTACAAAATAAAACCTTATTTTTTATTCATCATATTTTTAGCCTTGTGTGTCCCTCCGACAACATTCAGAGGAAACGAGGATTCAAATCTCCTTAAAGCATGAAACCCTCTGCGTGTATTTTCAGTCCATTTTGAAGGGAATTTAAATGGTTCCCGTCAAGGACGAGTGTGTCGCCAGATAAACCGCTTCACTATTTATAAACGTAGAAATATTTGGACTCCGAATCCGCCCCGCGGTGCATGCTGGGTAAAGTCACCGCCCCGTGGTCCTCTGTGTCCTTGCACCGCGTTATTTCTTATTTCATAAGAGTGACGCATTGAGGCCTGATGCTGTTTGAAGGAGACTCCTTCAGGCACCGCTTTGATCCAACGATCCACAGCCAATGAGAGGTCTGCAGGGCCTGGAGGTTCATCTGGAGGCTGGAAACACCTGCTGCACATGAAGGTAGACTTTTGATTTCTTTTTGGATCCTCTGAAGGGATTCTCCTGACGAGGGAGTGAGATACGTCGGTGGACGATGTCTTTGTTGTAGTTTCTTCTCACGTCGGTTGTTGGAGGAAGACGTCGTGGGTCCTACTTAATGTTTGCTAATGAGCGAGTTCAACAGGACACGCACACGTGTACCGGCTGGGATTAGTTTGCTCTAATCCTTCATTAATGAAACACGGGAGAAGGTTCAAGCTGCTTTTTCGTCCGAGAGATGCCGACCCATGAGTGAATGACGTCATCAAACGAGCCAGTGTTCTACTGACCTCTGTTGGTCGGCGACGGCACTGCAGGCGACCATTTAAAACCGCGTCTCTCCTGCAGGCCGCTGCGACGTTAAATCACGAGAAGTGACGCTGCTCCCTGCTGGCTAAAGTGTAATCCTGCTGGAACAGAACCGCACACACACACAAGGGATGGAACAGCTGTATATTTAATACAATATTTGCTATTCAGTGATTTCCAAAAGGAACTTTGAGGCATTGACATGATGATGATGATGATGATGATGTCAGGCTGACTCTCACACTCTTATTACATTGTGGTGAGAAATACATTACTATCTTGATTGCTGTAATGACAGTTCATAGATAAAATTGGGTGTCTACACATTTGTGTAATTGATGAGATTATTTATTTCTTAATTAGATGGGCAAAGAAACCTGCAGTTCCCTCAATATATTTATCAGATTAAATATCCAATTTGTGTAGTTAACCACATGCAGGACAGGAATGTGATGGGTGCAGGGAGCCTTGGCTTTGATTGACAGCTGCGATGTGCTCCCGTGCATCTCGAGCTGCAGCAGCGTGAAATGAGACCTTGTTTGTGCTTTGTTGTCATTTTATTCCCAAAGCAGCAGCGATCGGGTCATTATGACACTGCTGCAACTTTAGAACATTTCTGTGTCCAACAATCTGCCGACAGGTCGATTGGGTCAAATCAATAATCATCAATATTTAGTCTAATAAGGCGCTTTAAGCAGGTACCGGGCAGGTGTTCAGCTGATCAGGAAGAAAATTCATCCAGGTAGTTTCTCTGTAATAGTTTCATAAAATAATGGTATTTTTAGAAGAAAAAAAGCCTGCAAGTTATAAATTCCCTTAATAAATATAGATTTTGTTTTATTCTCTAATTTTGATGTAAATGAGACGTACGTCTTCTTTATGTCGCTTCTTGTGACTGACATGCAGCACCTTTGTAGATCGGGTTTATAATGAAGACCTGTTGAGCAGCTTCATGGTGCAGATGGTGGTGATGATGGTGATGATGATGATGATGATGAAGAAACACGGCCACACAAAGCGCTCTTTGGCAATGCTTTGACCAGATTGAAATGAATCCATCAGCTGCAGAATGCATCAGTGAAACGGGGCTTTGTGAATATTCATAATGCAGAAGGGTTTTTTTAAGCCTCTCATTCTGCACATCAGCTGCCTCTTTTTTTTATTGCTGTACTTTTGTTTTTGGGTAAAAGCAGAAATAAAAAGGGTTCATTATGAGCGCTGCTGTTTTACTGCCTTGACGTTGCAGTAGTCCCTGGAGGGGCTGGAAGAACACAGCTTATAATGCATTGAACATAAAGTGCTGATTGAAGATGAAAGTGTTCTGATGCACAGTGTTGAACTGTAAACCCCCCCTCACCCCCCCCCAGCTGTTATCTCCCCTCCTCCTTATCTTATCACCCTTTTCTCCTGTAATTACACATAATTGGTTTTTCTGCACCAAAAGCCCTTCGTGCGGCTCATTTTGAATGTTGGATCACACGTTTTCACGCTCTGACGGAGCTCTGCACTCTGCAAAGTGCTTCAGAAACGACTCCAACGGAATCACGATGCCAATAAATCACCGTCTCAGGAAACCACGGTGACGACATCGAGTGAAAAGCAAGTTGCTGGAAACGCGATCAAACTGAAGTGGAATGTAGAAAACAGACTTTCAGGTGTTTACTGAGGTCTCCTTTAAATACATCAAATGCAACATTCCCGCCTTACGGGGTCTTTTCCTCCCGCCGGCTTTTGATTGACAGGTCGCACGCGAGGAGGCGTCTCTTGAGGGGAGCTCAGTGATGAAAGAAGTTAATGTTAACTTGACCCTTTTAAAAGGATTTCAAAAATATAATAAGCTGGAAGAGGTTTTGAAATGTTAACTATTTTAAAGTTCTAGAGGTGAAGTTGTGCAGGTGTTTAAAATAACTCGAGATCTAAGCTCTGTATGGCACTTATTTATTGAGCTGTACTTTAGGAGCTTCCTGACTTTTCATCCTGAGACGACGTTGCTCCGTTTGATGAATCAATACTTAATGAGTTTTACTGATTACAAATCGATAATGTAGTTTTAGGTTTTAGTCCCTGAGCCTCGATACATTTATATTCTTTTCATTGTGCGTCATGGTTGTTCTTCATGATGACTCTAAGTCTTCAGGTAAAGACGGATGAAGCAAATCAAAGCTGTCGGAGGCTTTTATTTGTGTAAGAAGAAGAATCTCCTCCTGGAGGCAGAGTTATTTTTAAGAAAACACTGAGAACAAACATCATGTCACAGCTTAGACTAAAAAAAGTAAAACCATTTACGGAACGTGACTTTTTCCCCTTTTCACTACAAATATGTGTTGAAATCAGTTTATTAACCAACAGAAGTTCATTAGTTCTGATGGCGTTTGTTCCATTGAAGGCTGCAGCGTAGCAGTGATCCATAAACCCCCGAATCACCAGTGACACCCGATTTAAACCCAGCTGCTCCACGTTTCCATGGCAACCTCAAACCGGCAAAACAACCGCTGTGCTGAACGTGATCCGAACGGGCCGCAAAGGACAGCAGCAGGAAGCTCGGCCTCCGAGGTTAAAGGGGGCGTCGGGGGGGCTCAGAAACACACTTTTATGGGAGCGGGGGTGAAGCCGATGGTCTTGTTTCGGGGGTTTCGGGTCAGAGGAATCCTGGAGGAGGAAACAGAATCCAAAGAGTCATCGAGGGAACTTAAACTACACGTGATGACATGATGCTCAATTTACAAAAGTCATAAAATGTATTAAAAAAGAAACTCACTGACATTTGCTCAGAGTTCGTCTGATGCGATTTTTATCTTTTTGGGGGTTTTCTTTTTCTGGAAGGATCAAAAAGAAGAAATTTAGTGGTGAATCCAAACAATGAAACGCAAGAAGGGGGGGGGGTCGGTTGCCGTGGCGACGCGTCTCACCTTAGCAGCGGGAGGAGTTTGTTCCTCTGCAGCCGGTTCCGTCTCCTCAGACCGGTTCCTCTCTGAGAACCACAAATCAAACATGGAACATGAACTCGTTCTTCTCCTTTGGTTTGAAGAATTCTTTCATTTATAAAAATGAATGTGTTGAAGTGTCTCACTCTTCTTCTTCTTCTTTGCAGAAGCGGAGCTCTCCGTCGTCTCATCGCCTTCTTCAGCCATGATCTTCATCTTCTTCTTCTTCTTCTCGCCTTCCTTTGGAGTCGAGGCCGTCTCAGGAGGTCCGGAGCTCTCCTGCTTTTGCTCCTCCTCCGTCACCGAGCTCCTCGTCTTCTTCTTCTTTGGCGGCTGGTTTTCCTTTGAGTTCTCCTCTTGCTCTCCGTTCATTTTAATGTTCTTCTTCTTCTTCTTCGGTGAGTCCTCGCTCTTCTGGGCGGCGTCACCTTCAGGCGTCTCCTCTGCTGCCGGCTTTTTTCTGCAACGATGATGGATGTGAATAGATTTACATTGAAGACATTGCTGATGTAACTATACTCTTTGCATTTTTGACTTTTCTTTAATGTTGTCCCACATGTTAACACTGTTATGTATTTAGGACCATAAAGAAACCCTCCACTGACCTCCTCTTCGTCGTCTCTTGCTTGCGGAGCTGCAACCTCTTCGTGAGGCTCGGTTTCTTCCTGAAACGCCGGCTCTTTTTGATCGTTGGGTTTTTATCTATAAAAAAAATATCTATTCCAATTTTGTTGGTAGTGAAAGAAGCTTTTTGGTTGCAGTCTGTAAACAGTGTTCTTTATTTATTATTATTACAGTAACATTACTCGTAATGAGGGTCGTTTTAACATCCATACTTTATACACATGTCAGCCTGGTTTCATTTAATCTGAAATAGAAACTAGAAATAGATTTGTCCAAGTCGGTAGTTCTAACTATAATAATAATAATAATAATAATAATAATAATAATAATAATAATAATAATGCTGATGGTTAAAGGCTCCTCAGCTCTGAATACATGGTGTTACCTGTGGACTCCTTGTCTGTGTCGCCCCCTGCTGGTGTTTCTCCAGACGTCGGCTTCTTCTTCTTCTTTGTTGTCTTGGCTGGACTTACAAGGTCCTCCTCCCCTTCCACTGCATCGCTCTTCTCCTCCACTTCTTTTACTTTTCTCTTTTTCTTTTTGACTTTCTTCTCTGAAGGAGCAGCCTCTTCTTCCACCACCACCACCACCTCTTGCTCCATCTTCCTTTTCTTAGCCTTCTTCTTCTTCTTCTCCTGTGAAGGGTCCACCTCCTCTATCTTCTGATCTACCTCCTCCTCCTCTTCCTTCCTTTTGTCTCTCTTCATCTTCTTGGTGGAGGGAGGAGCATCACCGGATGCTTCTACGGTGGACGACTCGGTGCTCGGTGCCTCCTCTTTGCTCTTCTTTTTCTTCTTCTTCCTCGGGGGGGCTTTGGCAGCTTCGCAGGACTCCTCTTCCTCGGGGGGCGGTTGGCTGGGTGGTGGCAGGGTTACGTCGGCGTCTTCGATGTTGAGGATGATGGAGACTTCAGGGTCCCGTTGCTCGGCTGGGGCCATCAATGTTTCTACAACAAGACGGAAACACCAACTTTAAAACAAATTAAACTCAATTTACCAACAACAGAAATTGTGGCTAGAACCACTGGTTACCACTGGGAACCACTAGTTACCACTGGGAACCACTAGTTACCACTGGGAACCACAGTGGCTGGAGAGCAGAACCGTTAACGTCGTGTCCTGCATGTGTGGATCTCGTTAGAATGACCTGCCTCTTTGCACACGTGACAGCTCAAATCCACACCTGGCTGCAGCTACAGGTTGAAACTAACGAAGCTAACAGGCTAACTCGGGCTAACCGCACACACACACGTGCGGGTGAGCTGTTCCCTGAACGCTCCATTAACGTTAAACTTACTCAAACTAAACAGCAGCATCACACAAAGTCTGTTCTGAACCACATCAACATACCTGCAGAAATAATCACAGCAGTGAGTACAGGAGAAAACGTGTTTACTTGAATGAGAACACGCGTATTCCCGGAATGAAGACCAGAGCAATCGATCCCAGAGCAGCTGATCAGGCGACTTAATCGATAAAGGATTGAGGACTAATGATTCATTCCTTTTGAACCAAAGCAGATGGAATCACTGACCCTCAACCTGGTCATTAAGATAAATGGACTCTTTAGAATGAGAAGATCATTAGTTGCACTTAAAGGAGACGTTTTGCAAATGTCCACTGATGAAAACTTACACCTGGATGATGTATTGAAAATGTTTTTATAACATAAATGCCATGAAACTGCAGAGATTATTAATTAGTGTGAGATTAGAAAATACAGTGTTTAACCATTCAAGGTCTAAGATAGAAAAAGGTTTTATGTGATAAAATGTTATTTCAGGTGCTTTTAGAGCTCAACGTGTTTGTTACTGAACAATAATATTCATAGTTTGTAATAAATACAAATACAAAATGAGACCATTGTGGACAAATATGTTGAAGCACACTGGCTGACACAGAAAACACTTCACATGTATTAAGCCCCTAACGGTTACCAGAGTCAGTGGGGGGCTCCGGGGGGGTCATCTGGTCTTCAGGAGGGGACGTAGGATCAACGACCTCTGACCTCTGAGTGAACACATCCAACAACTAGATGTTATTACCATCAAAACTATCATTATGCCTGTGCAGTTTGGACTTGTACCTCCGGTGTCTCCTTTTCCTCCTCGTTTGGATTCTCAGGGTCTGAAAAAAACAAAACACAAACTGTTTAGTTATTTAACGTTCTGCATCAGAAGCATTTTATTGGTACTTGAGGATTGAGGATGAAGATGCCGTAACAACAACAACCGTGAAACAAAGGTGAGGATTTAAAACACAAATCTTCTGTGTGCTTCCTGTGACTGAACCAATTAAACTGATTTTACCACCAACTTCCAAAAATAAAACTATTTATTCCCTTATTATTTATTTTACCTTTTGAAATCCACATGAACCACTCTTCCCATTGGCATAAATCTGCACAATACTTTTCTAAAAGATAAAAGAAAATGTATACAATTTAAAACTAGTTCTAGTTTCTCCTTCTTTCCAAACCGTGAAGAACAAACGTTGAGTTTACGTAAAACTTGAATTACCAAAACGCTTTTATTTTATGGAGTTTGGTGCCGTCTTTTCCACTGTGTTCAGCATTTAACACATTAGTTCGGTATGAGGCGACACGATTGGCCCGAGTTCTCCAGCAGGTGGAACTAATTCATCACTAATTCATCACTAATTCATCCCTCACCGGGAGTTCAGCCTGCGCCCGACCCGTCGAATTAATAAAATAAAGGTCTATTCTTCTTCAGTTTCTGCCCCTGAAGTCAGGAATTAAACTCTCATCCCCCGGTTTGCTTAACAAACTCCTCTGAGAAGTTAAACAAGTGGCGGACGTTGTGGAAAAGTCCTCACAGCGATTTATTCAGATTAACAACGATTTTAGAAACATACGCTGGAAATTTGGAAGGTTTTGAATTCATTCTCTCAGTTGCACAAAGATAATTGAATGATTTCCTTCGGCGGCAGAAATCTCTCCGAAAAACACATAAAATCTGCATGAGTCGAACGAATGACGTCCTCACGGCAACATTCCACTGAAGGAGACTGAAACCACGGGTTTTACATACTTTTTTTGGGGGAGGGGGGATTCAAAATATAATTAGTTAAATCCAAAACCATTTAGTAATGCAAAACAACAGGTAACAAATGTTGAAACAATCTTGGACACTTAATACCATCTGATTTTTCATCACACTTCCTGTCTAGATTTTCATAATAAAGGTAAAACCCCCCCTCGTGTGCTTTCTCATCAGCAGCTTTAAAAAGAAAAAGAGTGTTTTCTTCACAGCTTGTGACTGCCGTCAGTAGCGTGAGAAGGAGGCAGAACGTCAAAGGGCGAGTTTGGTTCTCAAGCGTCTCGTTGGTTGTCCATACCTGCAGTGGGCGGGGCCTCGCTCTCAACCGGCTGCTCATTGGTCTCCAAGCCAGTCAGCTGCGACGCTGCAACCTCGTCAGGGCCGGGCGTCTGCAGAGAGGAAGCAACAGGTCAACAACATCCTACCAAACGAGAGAGACAGGTTGGATCCTTTGAGTCCTCTGTCATGAGACAGGTTGGATCCTTTGAGTCCTCTATAACGAGACAGGTTGGATCCTTTGAGTCCTCTATAACGAGACAGGTTGGATCCTTTGAGTCCTCTGTCATGAGACAGGTTGGATCCTTTGAGTCCTGTCATGAGACAGGTTGGATCCTTTGAGTCCTCTGTCATGAGACAGGTTGGATCCTTTGAGTCTTCTGTCACGAGACAGGTTGGATCCTTTGAGTCTTCTGTCACGAGACAGGTTGGATCCTTTGAGTCCTCTGTCATGAGACAGGTTGGATCCTTTGAGTCTTCTGTCACGAGACAGGTTGGATCCTTTGAGTCCTCTGTCATGAGACAGGTTGGATCCTTTGAGTCTTCTGTCATGAGACAGGTTGGATCCTCTGAGTCTTCTGTCATGAGACAGGTTGGATCCTCTGAGTCTTCTGTCACGAGACAGGTTGGATCCTTTGAGTCTTCTGTCACGAGACAGGTTGGATCCTTTGAGTCTTCTGTCACGAGACAGGTTGGATCCTTTGAGTCTTCTGTCACGAGACAGGTTGGATCCTTTGAGTCTTCTGTCACGAGACAGGTTGGATCCTTTGAGTCTTCTGTCATGAGACAGGTTGGATCCTCTGAGTCTTCTGTCATGAGACAGGTTGGATCCTTTGAGTCTTCTGTCATGAGACAGGTTGGATCCTTTGAGTCTTCTGTCATGAGACAGGTTGGATCCTTTGAGTCCTCTGTCATGAGACAGGTTGGATCCTTTGAGTCTTCTGTCATGAGACAGGTTGGATCCTTTGAGTCTTCTGTCATGAGACAGGTTGGATCCTTTGAGTCTTCTGTCACGAGACAGGTTGGATCCTCTGAGTCTTCTGTCATGAGACAGGTTGGATCCTTTGAGTCTTCTGTCACGAGACAGGTTGGATCCTTTGAGTCTTCTGTCACGAGACAGGTTGGATCCTTTGAGTCCTCTGTCATGAGACAGGTTGGATCCTTTGAGTCTTCTGTCATGAGACAGGTTGGATCCTTTGAGTCTTCTGTCATGAGACAGGTTGGATCCTTTGAGTCTTCTGTCATGAGACAGGTTGGATCCTCTGAGTCTTCTGTCATGAGACAGGTTGCGTCATCATCCCGACCAAGATCATAAGAACCAGAGAAGTGGGGACAACGAGCAGCGTGGACCCTTGTCCTCAGATTCTGATCCTCAAAGACAAAAGCAAATATGAAATCAATACATCCATTTTGAGCGGTGGCACCTTTGGGTCGCTGGCTTCCTCCGAGACGTCCTGCTGATGGACAGCCGTCTCTTCACATGCAGACGTGTCCTCTGCGTCCTGAGGAGAGTCAGAGAGGTGAAATAGGACACTATGAATGGAAAAGTAAGGTTGTACCAGGAAGTCAAATCTGTGAAAAGTTATATTTACTTTACACTTTTTAGGGGATTTTGTTTTCTTCAGGTGTTGAGTGTAATGTAATCAGCACAGATAAAGACTGCATAATGAAAAGCATGTTTCCCACTTCACTTTAGGAACCTTGTTTAGACCGTGTGACTGTGCATGAGGTTCAGTGGAGTTGACGTTTGTACACAGTAAATGTTCCGTGGTTCTCATGAAGATCACTGCAGCTCCAAGGAGCTCATTGTCTGATGATGCTTCACATGAATTAACAGGAGTCTGGATGTTCTCCTTCTAGTCAACAACAGGTACCACATGCATGAATGCTGACTCAGCACAAAAAAATGCATCTCAGGGCGAGTCAGTCCTCTGCAAAAATACGTTTCAGATGTGCAGAGAGGGAATCGAGGGGGGGGAAAGGGCTACAAACACTTCAGTTTTATGAACTGTGGTCGAAACCCGTTAACATTTCTGGAGCGGTTTGGAAAACAAAGAGTACAAAAAGCTCTTTGGTGGATCGGAAAAGAGTCCTGAAACGTGTTCAAAGGGATAGAAAAGCTGACTGAGACGTGTCGGCAGAAAGGTCATGGGTTCTCCCCCCCCCCCGATGAGGGTAGCAAACAGAAAATGAAGGTATGGAGAGCAGAACGGGTGGAACCCTTTGGACAGACTTGGTGCAGATTAACCATCAATAGATGTGACAGTAGTCTGAAGGAGAGCATGGGTCGCTGGAGGACGGGTCACGCGCTCCGGATTCAGCCCGGGGGCCACTGACCTGCGTCGGCTCGCCCTCCTCGCGCTCCGGGCTGGAGGGGTCGGGGGTCACGGGCCCCTCCTCGGCCTCACCAGAGGCAGCTGGTCCGGGCTCGACCGCTTCCTCCGAGCCGGAACCGTCGGCCCGGTTAGACGCCGCTCCATCGAGAGCCGACTGCCAACAGGAAGGAAGTTATTACACCCAGAGGTTAAGACGTGTCCCCCCCCCCCCTCTGCCTCTTCATTTACAGCTTCAGGCATATGGACAATACGCTCATTAAAAGACGGGCAGTCTCCCAATACTTTGACTCCAGGGTTGTTCAGCCTCTCTTTTCGTCATTGTGAGTCTGTTTAGTTTCTTTTTGCATTTCTTTTCAAGTCGTTTTGGTTCTTACATGTTTTGAACATTGATTACTAGTTTTAGACAATAGAATCTATGGCACACAGAGTCAACCCATTGCCAACTTATCTTAAGTGAAACTACAAATCAGGTGAAAAAGATGTTCAGCCTCATGATGTCAATCAGACAATAAGTCATTTAACTTTATGGATTCTCTGCACATTTAATCTGAGTGTGTGAAAAACATCCTTCATTTTACAAGTGAAGCATTGCTGAACCCATCACACAACACATGAACACACTGTCTGTCCCATGGAGCATCATCTGCTGCATCACTGGTCCCACAGAAAGGAACACACACACACACACACACACACTTGTAATAACAAGCGATCACAGACCAGACAAGTAGAGATAAAATGGGTCTGTGTGTATTTCTGAGGCGTAAAACAACACTGGAGCTGCTATCCATCAGCACATTATTACAGCGACTGCACAACAGCTATGTGTGTGTGTGTGTGTGTGTGTGTGTGTGTGTTATTGTTGAGAGATCAGAGGCAGACATGTTACATCCTGTTTGAGTCTCTCCACCCACATCCATGGTTAATGAGACATGACGGTTCGCTTTGGGACGGAGAGGATTCCCTCAAACTCAATAAATGGGACCATCTAGGTCCTAGATTCTCTCTGCTCACCTCTTGCTTTGTTTCCTCCTCTTCCTCCTCCTCTTCCTCACTGGTCGTTCTGGTTCCAGCTGCCGGAGGCAGCAGCTGCTCAGAGGTCGTCTCTGCGTCATCTGGTCAAAAACAACCACCCACAACAGCAGTTTGGGAGTTAACGTATGAATTAAATAACCAATTACAGTACATGCTATGAAGAAGAAGGAAAAGACGGACTCACCCGGGGGGGGCTTAGCGTCCACGTCGTTTTCCTCCGTGACGACAGGTTTAGTGTCGGCAGCGGCGACTCCTCCTTCTTCTTCTTCTTCTTCTTCGCTGGTAGCCGGTTCTGGTTTGATGCTCTTCTTCTTCACGGTAGATAAGTCCTCCGCCTCCTGCTTGGCAAGTTGAGCCAGAGAGCAAAGCCTGCAACACACAAGATGGACAGTGGAGCACGTGGTAGTGCACGTAGTGCCCCATCAGCTCAAGCCTTGTTGCACCCCCCCCCCTCCCCCCAAACGTGCCGTGAGGCCGCCGGCAGCTCGCGTGACTCGTTTTGGAACCGAGTTGCAGACGAGTGAAAACCCGTCGAAAGGCGTTTCGATGCAGAGGAGCTGACTGAGGATCAGTCTCCGTGAACAACCACAACAGATGAGTCTTGACAGTTTGTACTGGACGGATTTGGACTCCCAGAATGCACTTGCCGGAATGCGCCGATGCACTCCCTCACTCACTCAGTCACTCAGTCACTCACTCACTCAGTCACCCACTCACTCACTCACTCACTCAGTCACTCACTCACTCAGTCACTCACTCAGTCACTCACTCAGTCACTCACTCACTCACTCACTGACTCACTCACTCACTCACTCAGGGACAAACGAGGACATCCTGTTCATAGAGACGGACGAGACACCTAAGCTGCGTCCCTTTGGAGCTGGATTCCCAGCGTCAAACACGTCACTCAAACACCCCTCCCTGTGACTTCGACTCACTTGATCCAGCTGGTGTAGATGTCGTGAAGGTTGGAGGCCTCCTTCGGAGTCTCCACCTGAGGACACAGAAGCAAACGTAGTCGGGTTCGTGTAAAGAGTTAAAACTCGGTCCCTCGAGCGATTCGATTGGCTGGAGGAGGTTTAATAACCGTGATGACGAAGATGAAGCAAAAGAGCTTAAATGGGAAATATCTCATTTCCTGAGGTGGAGAAATGATTCCACGAGCCCCCGGATATGAATTCATGCAAACACATGTGAGAGAGAAGGATCAAAGGGGGGAGTCATGCTCAATATAATATATAATAATAATAATAATAATAATAAATGTTTTTCTCCATTCTAGTCTTCCTAAAACAACTTTTAACTATACTTTTTAGCCAAAAACAAAACAACATTTGTACTATTTTTCACAGGTCGGATTATAAAATTAAGTTGCAGGCTGCTATAAATAGTTTTGATTGATTTTAGTTTTTGAGGTCTGTGACATAAAGACAGTTGCTGATGAAACTACTGTCGAGCAGTTAATACATTCACATTTGCAGAAGGCTTGAGGTCTACAGTGCATGAGAGGGGGGGGGGTGAATGGGGTCAGTGTGCGGCAGTAACATCATGTTCTTTTACTCCAGGAGGCCACAGCAAGGGACCCGCGCCTTCACGCACACGCACACGCACACGGAGCTCAGCTGCAATCCACTGGCTGCACAATAAAATTAGAAATCCCATTTATATTTAATCCGTGCGTGCCGCGCATGTCCGCTCATTAAATACCAATAAAACCACGAAGAGGAGCAGAGGCGACGCGGGTCCGCGCGCTCCTCACCTGGGCGACGTGCTCCTGCAGCACCTTGGCGGCCTTCAGGTAGCCGTTGACCTTCAGGTGCTGGAAGATGAGGAAGAGCAGCGCGCCGTCGTCTTCCTCTGAGGCCATGCTGCTGCCGCACAGGACCCGGGGTCGGGAGTGTTGTGAGGAGGCAGCTTCCACTTCGTGCTGCTTCAGCGTGCGGCGTGCGCCTGTGACGGGGACGCGCGCCCCCCCCCCCCGAAACGCAGCATGGGAAATTGAGTTTTTGGGGGCAGCAAACGCCTCTTTTTTTAGGATGCATAATTCACCAGATGTTAAGTCATTATTTGGAATGGAATTAAGCATTTTTTAGGTATTTAGGTAATATTAATAATAGATACAAATTGTATAAATATAATATAATGTATTATAACTTCAATAGTAGTATATATAATACATATTTGTCCTATTTAGCTAGTGTAGTGTTTTAGTTTCCTCACATTTAATCATGATATTTCAGTGGTTTGATTGAAAGCTTTTTTAATTGTAGTCCTTTAAAAGTAAGGGTCAGTCATCAGTCAAATAATGGACAATAATAACCCACTAGTACACTGATAATCTGTCAGGTATCTCAGCAGTTTACACGGATACAGTCAGGTTAGAAAATTGTTTGAAGTTTGTTAAATCAATAAAATAATTATAAGCAAAATAGTAAAACCTCAGAGGGTTTCAGATAAAGTCGTTTCAGGACAAATCCGTTTTCCCTCACACTTTATCTGCATAATTTACCTTTATGTACCGTCTTCCATCCCATTGATTCATTCATGCGTCGTCGGTAAAAGATTCACATTCAGGAGTTTATATATATAATCAGATGTCATTTTTACATTTTGTCAGCTTAAACCAAGTGGAGACAAAACTTGTGAGTTTACTGTGGACCCACATATCCACTTTATTTACTGAGCTCTTATTTCTTAACTTACCTGACGTGTTTCCGGAATGACTCGACGCACATTTGCATCTGTACAGTCCGTCTCGTAAAGAGGAGACATTCCTGGTTTCCTCCCACGTGCCAGCTGGCCCTCAAACAGCCGTCACGCCACTGGGCGGATGTTCAGTCTGTTACCATGACAACCACCCACAGCCACGACCTGTGGTGTACTTTACAGTGGTGTACGACCACTGTAAAGTGATTGTTAAATAACAGTTTGTTCTCTTCATCACACAAATTAAGCAAAGACCAACGGATGTTATGTTAGCCTTCAAAGTAAAACTATCACGACGGGAAAATGGAATCCAGTTTTGAACCATTATATTAATGGACATGACTGATTTTACATTACTGTCATTTTACAGCACCATTAATCATTCGCTAAATTAGTTACATCACATATTTCTTATAATCTAACAAAGCCAGACATAATTAAAGCTTATAAAATGGATCAACAACATATGTTTATACTGGTAACGTTAGCCTTGTTCGACCGTTAGCTCCCCAGCCAAAGAGTTAATGTTAATGTTAACTTAATGTCTCTAATGTAACAAATTATTATTCTTATTTGAGATTTAAACCAACTATTTAGATAAATTATCATCAGCATCCGTGTACACGCTAAATTAGAATGTGTGGAAGCTAGGTAACTAAGCTAAGCTAGTTAGCGAATAAGCTAGTGTTGTGACTGGCAAAAACTATATTAAAACACATGTTCGTCACATATTTGTGGATAGTGAATATTAATGTGTTATTCAGGAATGAACAATGATTAAAGGTTGGCTAGGTCACTATGGTTACCTAACGTTTATCACGTTGACCGGTAATTTTGTTTTATATTATAATCCTCTTGTTGGGAAGGAACTACCATTAAGAATCACATTTTTTAAAACATCTGTACCTTGCGGTCCGTTTTATGGGCTTTTGTCTTATTCTGGCGGGTCAGACCGGAAGTGTCACGGCGCCGCGGTGTCACCTTGACTTTGGTCGTATTTCATTGGGAGTGAAGACGCTCCGTCTGGAAGGAAGAGTCCGTGGAGGCTGGAGGACATGCGGCGTCCTCTGCAAACCTTACACTAAAAAACCAAACTTTTCCGAGAGCTGCAGAAAAGACCGAGAGGCTGAAGAATGGACTGAAGAGTAGCGCTGAGGAAGAGGAAGAGGAAGAGGAGGAGGAGGAGGGAGAAGAACAGCCGCTCACTCCAATCGATCCAATATCGAGGTACTGATATTAACTCAAGGCCTGGCTTTTAAGTAGCAGATAAGAATAATATAATAATAATAAATGTTATACATCGCACTGAGCAGTTCGGATCATTTAGATCTGGATCAATCCGACAATACAGAATATTTTCAGGCTGCAAACTGCATCCCAAACTAAACTAATGCAGGAGCAGATCTTTGCACGGCCTGAACAAGAAGTAAGTTGGACCGAGCCAGCACGCTTTTAGTCCCGCGTTTGTAAACAGTGTCACAGATGAGACAGATGTGCATTCCTCACCGCCGGTGAATCAGTCACACGCGGCGCCGGTCGTCTTGGAAACCGGGATTCGGGTCACCACGCAGGACCAGACTGTGAGGCACGGTCTCATAACACAGGGAACATCTCTGGGGCTTTGGACTGCGCTTCATGTGAAGCGAAGTGAGCTTCTGAAGGCTTGTGAAGGTTATTTAAACAAACCAATCACTACTACTACTAAAACGAATTGATTGATTGAATGAATGATTGACAGATCCTCCGCTGTGTCTCATCAAAGAAGCTTTAAAGTGGTTGAGACAAAGAGGCCTCCTCAGCGAGGTCGTGCTCCCCCTCCTCCAGATGTGCCTCACAGCCGAGTTTCTGAGATCTCCAGAGCTCCGCCTCCCTGGAGTTGTGGTGGTCCTCACTCTGTTGTTGTTGTTGTTGTTGTGGTTGTTGTTGTTGTTTTGATCTCTGCAGTAAAGATGCAGGCGGCCGCTGCTGCACTCGCCGTGCTGAGCGTCCTCCTCGGCCTGGACGGCCTGCAGGCTCACCGGGCAGAACCCAACCAGAACCACACCGAGCCCAAGAAGAAGAAGAACCAGCCGCACATCATCTTCATCCTCACGGACGACCAGGTGTGTGTGTGTGTGTGTGTGTGTGAGTGTGTGTGTGTGAGTGAGTGTGTGTGTGTGTGTGTGAGTGTGTGTGTGTGTGTGTGTGTGTCTGTGTGTGTGTGTGTGTGTGTGTGTGTGTGTGTGTGTGTGTGTGTGTGTGTGTGTGTGTGTGTTTGTGAGAGAGTGTGTGTGTGTGAGTGTGTGTGAGTGTGAGTGTGTGAGTGTGTGTGTCTGTGTGAGTGTGTGTGTGTGTGTGTGTGTGTGTGTGTCTGTGTGTGAGTGATTATCACATAAAGTTTTCCAAATCCAGTTTATTGGTTCTTACCACAAAACTTCTGTTATTGCACAATGTCTTTTTCAACATTGTGCAATAACACATTTCAAATAAAACCACTTTTCCTTGTCGTTATTGTGATTTCAGTCGTTTCATTCAACAGGGCTTCAACGACATCGGCTACCACAACCCCACCCTCAAGACCCCCACCCTGGACAAGCTGGCGGCGGAAGGCGTGACGCTGGAGAACTACTACGTCCAGCCCATCTGCACGCCGTCCCGCAGCCAGCTGATCACCGGCAGGTAGGGGGGGGCTCCTGTGGGCCCTATAATAAATATAACCAGGTTGTTATTAGAAAGCATCTCATTGGTCGGTCCTCAGCAGTGATGGATACTGTACCTGCAGGTATCAGATCCACACGGGCCTCCAGCACTCCATCATCAGGCCGAGTCAGCCCAGCTGCCTGCCGCCTCACATGGACACGCTGCCCGAGAGGCTCCGCCAGGCCGGCTACGCCACCCACATGGTGGGCAAGTGGCACCTGGGCTTCTACAGGTGAGAGGGAGGCCGGGGTCAGGTGCCACGAGGCCACGGGGCGTGGATCTTGTCATGGGTTCATTTTTCACCGCCCACAGACAGGGATGAGAACACTTTTAAAATAATATTGCAAATGTGTTTTGAGGGACTTTTGTAGACGACGTCATAGTGATCCGTCGTGTGTGATCTTTCCTGCAGGAAGGCGTGCCTGCCCACCAGAAAGGGATTTGACAGTTTCTTCGGATCTTTAACAGGAAGTGTGGACTACTACAGGTAACATTTTTATTTATTTAATTAATCCCAAAAGGCCAATTTAACTAATTCTTATATTTATATTTTACATTTTTGTATTATTACAAATTAAACATATTTGAATGAATGTCTTTGACTCGCCGTAGCTACGGGTCCTGTGACGGCCCCGGGTTGTGCGGTTACGATCTCCATGACGACGAGGGCGTGGCCTGGGGCCAGGAGGGAAAGTACTCCACCACGCTCTTCACCCAGAGAGCTCGCAAGATCCTGGAGAGCCACGACCCGGCGGACCGGCCGCTCTTCCTGCTGCTCTCTCTGCAGGTGCCTCCAGCTTTCAGATCAGATGAAGAAGGGGAAAAACCATCTCCAGCTCAAGGCCCTCACACCCTAACAAAGAAAGAGCAGACGGAGAGAAAACAAATCCAGCAGAGCCTGAAGTGTGTTCTGAGGCTGCGGTGGTCCTCTTGTGGGGGGGTCAGGGCCTCTTTAAGGTCTGCGATGTTTGTTCCACGTTTAATTGAAAGCACGTTGCTCAGAAGGTTTGAACTCACGAGAGTGTATTTGTGTTCTCATGAGGCCGTTTGAGTTCTTCTTTGAAACGTCTCCACGTGGGGGCACTGAGCTCCTGCTCAGGTGTTGAGGGACCAGCAGTCAACGAGAATCAGAGGTAGATGGAGACGGTGTGAATGCTTCCCCCTGCAGGCCGTCCACACTCCTCTGCAGAGCCCCAAGTCCTACATCTACCCCTACCGGGACATGGCCAACGTCGCCAGGAGGAAGTTCGCCGCCATGGTGTCCACGGTGGACGAGGCGGTCCGGAACGTCACCTACGCCCTGAGGAAGCACGGCTACTACCGCAACAGCGTCATCATCTACTCCACCGACAACGGCGCCCAGCCCTTCACGGGGGGGAGCAACTGGCCGCTGCGAGGCCGGAAGGTACGCAGGACCTCTCCACCTTCTGACGCCTTCTCGCCTTAAACTGAAGAGAAAGCCGCGACTTGTCTCCCCCCCCGTCTGTGTATCCAGGGCACCTACTGGGAGGGGGGGGTCCGTGGAGTGGCGTTCGTCCACAGCCCCCTGCTGAGGCGCCGCAGACGGGTCTCCAAAGCTCTGCTGCACATCACCGACTGGTTCCCCACGCTGGTGGCTCTGGCCGGGGGAAACGCCAGCGAGGTCCGCGGCGTTGCCGTTAGTTACCGTCCTTCTCCGCAGCGGGGGGGCCTCCTCGATGACACCGGTGTGTTTCCCCTTTTCCCCCTCAGAGCCGCGGCCTGGACGGGTTTGATGTCTGGTCCACCATCAGCGAGGGGCGGGAGTCGCCTCGCCAGGAGATCCTTCACAACATCGACCCGCTGCACAAACCCCCCGCCGGGACCACCAAGTGGGGCGCCACGGCATCGGGTAACGACCCTCAGAGAACAAGCTCAACGTGTCTGAGTGAGAGTCAGGTGCAAACCTGTACGTTTTTCTTTAAAGGCCCAAAGAAGCCAAAGAAGAAGAAGATCCAGAAGAAGAAGATCCAGAAGAAGAAGATCCAGAAGAAGAAGATCCAGAAGAAGAAGATCCACAAGCTGAAACCAAAGCAGAAGTCAGCGTTCAGGTTGAAGAGCACCAAGAAACCTCAGACGTTTTCCCAGCTTAAAGCCACTAAGCCCCTCCCCCAGTCTAAACCCAAACCCAAGACCAGAGCCCAGGCTCGGAACCAGAGACCTTCACATCACAGCCCGCGGCCCAAGTCCTACTCCAGCGGCGCTCCGCCCCGCCCTCCATCTCAGATCCAATCACGTCCCAGGTCCAAGTCCAGGCGGAACGCGTCTCAGAACCAGGACCGCCCGCAGTCCGGATCCAAAGCGCAGCTCGGACCTCATCCGGGGCCCCGGAACGGGTCGCGTCCGGCCGCCGGGTCGCCCCCGCCCCCGTGGGACGCCTCGGTCCAGGCCGCCATCCGGGTGGGAGACTGGAAGCTGCTGACAGGAGACCCGGGTCACGGAGACTGGGTCCCCCCGCAGGTACCGCCGCAGATCAGAACCCCCCAACTTAAAGCTTAAAACCGCTAACCGCCAACTAACCACACGTTCATGACCCCCCCCCTCAGATGCTGCCCACCCTGCCCGGTCGCTGGTGGAACCTGGAGCGCTCCGTCTCGCCGCCCCCTGAGGCCCCCCCCCTCCAGAACGTGTGGCTCTTCAACATCACGGCGGACCCGTGCGAGCGGCGGGACCTGGCGGCCCAGAGGCCCGACGTGGTCCGCAGGCTGATGGCCCGGCTCGCCCACTACAACCAGTCGGCCGTGCCGGTTTACTTCCCGCCCGACGACCCGCGGGCCGACCCGGCCCGGCACGCCGGCGCCTGGGTGCCCTGGGTGGAGGAGGAGGAGGGGGAGGGGGAGGGGGGCAGGTACCACGGAGTGTACAAGAAGGGCCGGGGGGGCAAGAAGAAGAGGAAGAACCCGCGGTGCCCGCTGTGCAAGCTCCGGTCCTTCTTCCTGAAGCTCAACACCGGCATGATGTCCAACCGGATCTGAGCGCCGGAACCGCCTGGCGGGTCAGTCCACTCCGATCCGGAGGCCCTTTCTGGATTCACCAATAGTTTAACTGGTTTTAAACCGTCGTCCATCACAGAATCCGACAGAGTTCTTCACAGGAGAACCGCCTGAGACGGGTTTTTACTCCGTACTTGAATCTGCAGATTCTTCTTTTCACAGTGAAACTGCATGATGTGATAATTATGTCTATAATCCTGTATTTAATGGTCTTGGTCATAATAATAATAATAATGTTTTTAATACATTCACATTTGTTGATTTATTTTTGTTGAATTTAGAGCGTTTTTATTCTACTGTGAACAGCAGAACCCGTCTCATTGGGTAATACGGACCTCACTAGACGTTATCAAAATGCAGTATTTTATTTCCTTTTTTTTAAATAAAGCTATTCAGGGGAAATGTTTATCATTTCCAATGGTTCATTAAATGACACCATATCAAGCTGTGTTTGATTGACAGTTCATTCTGCTCTGGTTCCATCTGACATGGGTGTGATTTTACATAAAGTCTGTAAATCTCGGGCCTCCAGAACCCCGACGGCGTGTCGATGGTTTCTTTCAGCGGCCTCTGAAGTGACCTGTTGCTTGGAGACACCCAACCTCTAAATATTTCGGTGTATTTGCACAACAACAAAGCGCGACTGTGCAGCTGCTTGAAGGGACGAATCACGTCTGCACCTTGAGTAAATAACGCTTAAATAAAATGACTCCTTTTCACATGCAAGTATACGCGTTTTAGTTAGATGTCACTTTATTTTCTAACCTGTAACTAGGATTGAAAGCTCTGACCCAATAAACAGAAAAATGCCAAATCCTGTGTAATGATTCCACCGTTTCAAAAACCTCAAACCAAGACTCAACTGTTCTCATCAAGGACCAGATATCTGCTCTTTATGGTTCATGATGAATGTTTAATAGAAGATGGATGAGTGAACTGAAATATTATGCAGGGCTTTTACCTGCTGTGACCACCAGGCGGCGCCATAGATCAACCATCTGCAGTTTCCTCTCTGGAATAATTGAATTAAGGGATTCTTTTATGGATTATGTAATCATGTGGGATTAAAATATCCTGAGAAACCAGTGGTTGAGAATAAGGCCTTTAATTAAATACAATCGTGAGGTACTTTTAGATGTCGTTTCCAGTTAAAATTCTACTCCACTAGTTTTAAATATTCATAGTACTTTTTACATCATAAAAAATAAAACAGTGAAGCATGATATATAAACTTTTGAGAACCTTGAAAAAACAGCAATTTTTGTATGAAAAATGACTTTATAGTTGAGAAGTAAGATTTGACTATTAAGACATTTCTGTCGTTCCCAGGAATCAAAACTGAAATTGAGTAATTTTATCCACTTTCATCTCTCCAGAGGCGTCATTAGACTTTTATGAGTCAGCATGTAGAATAAGTGGTTTCATTCATAGCGTTGACCTACATTCGATCTCATTGACGACGGATTTAAACAGAATAGTTGTTTTTGCAGATTGTTCACAAGTTTAATTGGAACTTGAAATCATTTGAAAAATCCTCTTTTACACAGTTCTGAAGTCAGTGGGTTTTATTGTAATGAAATAATGTAATTAGAATTATAATACGGATAGATGAAATCCAGCGTTGTGATTGGTTGATGGAGTCAGGTGGGCCCAACACCCTCAAACTGTTACCTTATTGGACAATAAAGTAAAGCCTCTTGTACCGTATTGCTTAAATAAAAAAATAAAACCAGTCAACTCCTCATGAAAAGCAACGGTTTTAAGTGCCTTTAATTAAAAAGCGCAACAGACTTTGATGCAGATTTAAGGAGAACTTCCTGTTCTTCTCTGCGAGGACAAACGAGTCGTGAAGCTCAAACCACAATGCCCTGCGTTTTTATTTCATTTCATGACAATTCAAGAGGATTCTTACGTCCTTCTTGTGTGAGTCTACAAAAACAAAACCTCATGAATCAAGTGGAGCGGGCATGGGGGGGGGGGGGGGGGGGCGCGCGTGGTACAGACAAAGATAAACTACAAGTAGCCTTGTTCAGTACCAAACTCTTCACAGAAGAGATTCTTTTTACATTTGTTAGTTTTTCCGATGACTTTGTGGTTCAAAGCTGGAATGATGCACGTCACCGTTTGGACTCCTACAAGAACTACAAGTAACAAAATAATGACGTTTGTGTGAAAAACAACGTGGGGATTTCAAAAATGCTAAATGTGGGACGGGGGGGGGGGGGGCATCTTTAAGAGAAATACAAATAAATGAGGCTCGGCACCAAAAGGTAAAAAAAAAACAACATAAAAGAAAATCACCAGGACTCTGTTCCCCGAAGCAGCAAAGCCTTCTGGGAAAAGAGTCATCGTCGTTGTTTTGTTACTTGTATCAGGAATTTATTATTTGTACGGAAGAGAACCGATGAAGCCGACAAACTGCCCCCCCTGCCCCCCCCCCTCTGAAGGAAGTAAAACCAGTGAGTGAAGAATGAAAACATGAAGGAGAAGGTTTGTAAACACGGCACAATAAATTAGATCAGACAGCAGGTCGGGGGGGCGTGCTCGTGGTGGGGGGGGGCGGGTTTGAACTTTCACACTCCACCAGTTTGTCGTTTTCTCTTTTTAATTTGATTCTTTTTTTGTGTTTGTTTTCGATATCGAGTGCAAAACATCACAAATGAACATTTCTGTATTCAAGTAATGTTATTTACAAGAACTGGGGGTTACAAATATTCAGTACTGTACATATAATTGCCATATTAAGGATTTACATATGATCTCTTTTTAACAGTAACAAATAAGGAAATGAGTTTAGGGGAGCGGGGTAAGAGAAAAAAAAAAAAAAAAAAGATTTGTACGAGACGAGCATTGCATTAAGTCCCAACCCGGTTGCCGTGGAAACCCGGCCTTCGCCTCGCTCGTTCCGCCACCACTAACCAACGATGCATAGCACCTAAAAAATGTATTTTTTTTAAAAGCGAGGGTGGAGTCAGCCGCTGCGTACGCGAGGCTACGTCACCTCCATGGCCACTGTGTTCTCTGACAGGCTGTTGAGGGGCGGCTTCTCTTGGTCGTGGTTCTCCCTGATGGAGGAAGACAGACAGTCAGACGCCATCTTTAAAAACACGTCAAAGGGGGCGGGATCTTTCCTCGCTCACCTGGGCGCTATGTCCAGCGGCGAGGCCGAGGTCGCGGCGACCTTGGGCTTCTGACAGTTGGCGGTGGCGGCGTGGGCGAGCTTTAAGGCGGAGGTGGACATGGCGGCGCCGAGCATCCGGGGGGCGTGCACGCGCTTGCCGGCGGGGACGCCCAGGCGGAGGCTGCTGTTGCCGTTGTTGGTTCCCAGCAGGACCTGAGTGGCGGCGGCGGAGGGGGGGTGGGCGGTGCCGTTGTTGTTACTGGTGGCGGAGGTGGAGCTGGTGGTGGTGGCGGCGCAGGGGTGGAGCAAGGCGGGCGAAGGGGTGGAGGTGGGTGGAGCCTGGGCAGCGGGGGATGCTGTGCTCGAGAGGTGCAAGCCCTTGTAGACACCTGAGGGGGGGGGGGGGGGGGGGGGGAGTTAACAAAGGCCCCGATGACTCGCCCACTAGGGCCCGTCTGAGAGATCAAATGACCACGTGGTACCTGAGGGGGGGAGGACGCCGTTGACTCCGCCTCCCAGGGCGAGCTCCTCCTTGGTCTTGAGAGCCAGCAGCTTGTCGGGGGTCACCAGGGCCGAGGCGGCGAACTGGGCGCCGGCCTGGTCCAAAGTGTTCGCCGGGCCCTGTCGTAGAGAAGCAAAAAAAGGCGATGAGTGGATGGCGAGAGGAAACGACTCATCGCGAGGACCAGAAGCGACTCGTGCCCCCCCCCACCTTTGTGCTGTTTGTAGTGGCGGTGCTGTTGGCTTGCTGCTGCAGCTGGATCTGCTCCAGCTGCTGTTTCTGCATCAGGGCCAGCTGCTCCTGATGCTGCTGGTACTGTTCGGCTGTAAGAGCTGTGGGGGGAGAGGGGGGGGGGGGGGAGATGGTTACAAATCCGGACTCAAACAGAATAAACCTGACCCCGACACGGCGGGGGCTGACAATGAATAAATGAGACGGCTTTCTGTCATTCTGTAAAAACTTAATCTCTTGATTAGAAACGCTGCTTCGATTCAGAAAAAGCCTAAAAGAAGAATCCTCAAATAAAAGTTCTTAAAAAGAAGGATATTTTAAACAGATATAAATTTACCATGCAAAAATATTTAAGCAAAAATAGTCACAATTAACATGTGACCGTCAGCTCAGAGTCACACTGATGTGCAGCTAGACTTCTCATCACAGAACATCGGGACCATCTTTACCTTCTAAAACACTTTATCGGGAGGAATGGCAAATATTTTAAACCAATTCAGATTCTTCAAACAAATATTTACGACGTGGTGACGACAAAACAACATAAATAACGTGGAAGGAAAGTGGCCCTTTAAGATCAAGAGGCGCGCGGGTCACTCCTAACCAGAGCAGAGGGGCCACGCGGGAGCCCCCGCACCACGTGCATGCGTTTGGCCACCTACCAGCGACAGGGGGGGGCGCGGCGACGACCCTCGCCGGCCGCTGGGAGCCGTACGGCCGGCCCCCGGCTGTGGAGCCGGAGATCGGTCGCTTCAGGCCCCGACTCAACTTCCTGAATAGCGGTGTGGGCGTCGTCCAGCTCGTGGAGTGGGAGTGTCCGTGGTCTAAAGTGCCTCCATCGGCACGAGCGTATATTCAACAGTATCTGACTGAGGTCCGTGGACGAGGGGGGCGAGCGGGAGGCGTTGCAGGAGGAACTTCTGTCCGAGGTATTTGTTTCTGAGGTACTGGCAAACCTGTCGTTGGGCGGCGAGCGCGAAGCGGTCGGAGGAGGAGGAGGCGGCGGCGAGAGGGGGGGAGGCAGGTCGAGCCGTTCTGGGTCCAGTCCGTGGAAAACGTTGTAGTCCGTGAGCGCCCTGTCCAACAGCACCCTGCGGGGGGGACGGGGGGGGGGGGGACATGTCAATGAAGACATGATGCCTTCTACGCGTCCTTCAAAGACAACAGACAATGAACCGACCTGCCGCCGCGTCCCAAGCGCCGCCGAGCCATGCCGAGGCAGCGCCGCGGCACGGTGAGCGTGGTGAGACTGTAGCGAAAGCGAGCTTCTGCCGAGCCGCCGTCCCGGGGTCCGCACCACGGCCAGCTGCCCACGCGGTCCTGATGAGACTGGAGCAGAAACACACAATCAGACATCTGGGCACCTCGTACAGGACTCTTATTCTGAGGGGGAGAATATCACGATGACCCTTTGCTATAAAACACAGCGACCTCAGCTCCACGTAGGTGACCATCTACAACCTCACGGTACCAATGACTCCCCTCAGCATGCAAGAAGCAGACACAGCAGGGTACTCACAGCGTAGTACTGGCAGCCCGACTTCCTGCGAAAGGCATAAGCGCCATCGGGGTCGTTCTCCTCCTCGGCCTCCGATGAGCCAGAGTGCAGCTGTGGACGCACAGAGGTCAAAAGGTCAGTGGAAGAGCAGAACCAAACGTGGTCGGGTGCCGTGGGGAGAAGGTCCAAAGAACAGAGCACGCAGAGGCTGGCACACGGACCTGGGAGAAGGGCTCGTCGTCCGAGCTGGGGAAGTCGTACTGGTTGAGGTCCTTGGCGTTGAAGACGACGGGCCCCAGGTGGTGGGGGGCGCCCGACGAGAGAGGCGCCTTCTGCTTCTTCTCGTACTTCCTCTTCTGACGGGGGACCTCCGCCTTCTCGGGCTGAAGGAGACAACGTTTAATCAGTGTCTCATTCTAAGATGTCCGTTTAGGGAGTGAAGACACATTGACTTCAATAAGACTCCCACAGTGCGGCGTCAGAACCCGGATCCCACTCACCTTGCACTTGTAGTCCTTGTGGTCCATGTGGTCCTGGTGTCTGTACTGGTTGGTGACTGGGACCAGGGGAATGATCTGCGGCCTCACCAGCGCCCGCTCAGCCAACACCTCGGCCATGACCTCGCCGCTGTAGTCCGACATGACGTTTCTGGAAAAAGAGAAAACGTTTGCCTTCCGCTTCTCTGCAGTCGGATCAGCCAGCGGACCTCTTGCTTCATAAAGTCTACGTACCAATGCATGAGTGTGTGTGTGTGTGTGTGTGTGCGCGCTCACCTCTTCTCAAAGATCTCCAGTGTGAGGTGCAGCAGCTCTCTCTTACTCTTCTCCCTCCTCTTGATCATTTCCAGGATAGTGACGGCTCGGCTGAGGTCCCGGCGCAGCTTCAGCATCTTCTCGTAGGATGCCTCGTCGTTCTTGCGGTTCTGAGTGGTGGGAGGAGCAGATGAAGGAGAGAAAATGCAGAGCACGGCGGGTTAAACATCTCGTCTTCAGCCTCACAAAACCACTCATGGAGGTTAATTTATGTGCATCTGCCAGGTTTGGAACATGAGATGAAAACAGATAAAAGCAAACAGGTTCGTAAGGCAGAAATTCTTCAAGTGACCACATGGTGGCGTAAACATCCTTCAGAAGAGAGCTGATTGGTCCGCTGGCTAAAGCACCAACGTCTTTGGAGGAGTCATAGTTTGACATCTCAAATAGATTCTTCTGGCACTTAATTATTCGTTTGGAACTTCCCAACAAAACGTTTTAGAGAGTTAAATCTGTTTAGCAGGTGAGGATTTATGAATAAAAAGGTGTTGTTATTATTAATGATCCGACTAGAAGCCTGAGACTCTTTGAACGACAATAAAACGCCGCGTTTACAGCGCCTCAAAAACCGGCTCGAGCGTCACAAAAGACGGTGACACAGCAGAATGTTTCCACAGTGACGTCATCTCACACACATCAAAGCGTCAACTATTTCCTGCATCAACGCGCCGCCCCCTCCCCCAGTGGAGCCACTCACCTTCCTGGTCTGCATCTTCTCGGTGCGGCGGCGGAAGGCCACGTAGGGGTCACTGGTGCTGGCGCCGTCGCGTCTCTCCTGCTTGACGTTGGACAGGAGGCAGTTGGCCCGGCTGCTTTTCCTCTTGCGGCTCCAGTAGTCGAAGACCTCCTTGATGAGCTCGTCGTCCTCCTTCAGCAACAGCTTGGCCTCCGGGAGGCTCACGGCCTGACGGGACCACGCAGACGGTTACACTCGCGATAAACAGTTTAACTTTGTGCTGGCGGTGTGGCGTCCGTCTGCCCAACCTGCTGCCCGCTGCCCTTCTCCAGCCGGTCGATCATCTCCTCAAACTGCAGGAAGCTGATCTCCATCTTCTTCTTCAGCATGTTGACGAACGCGTCGTCCTCCGAGTCCAGGTCGTAGTCGGGCTGCTCCGCGTCCAAGCTGAAAGCTGCAGGGAGGACAGGAGACACTAAACGTGAGGTTCTGTCTGTAGAAGATGAATGAACTAATTGAATGGCACACCCTCAAATTGTAATCTCCATATTGGTGTTGAGCTCATCCTCTAATCCAAAGAACTTGGGGTAATTGGTCTGTTGATGACGGCATGCAGCTTTACAAAAGCTAAAATATGAACTTTGCGTAAATGTTTGGCACCAGGCAGGAGGAAGTTTTAAAGGATTAAAGACAACTAGACGGGTCCTTGTCCCACTGCCCGTTAGGGACGGCTTTTATGTCACATGTCAAGGCCAGTCTACAACCCACCTACACAGTACTTTAATGGTATTTTTACACAGTATTTTAATGACTAAATGCTCAACAGTAACAAAGATCAAAACACACAGCGGCCTTCACAACAAAATGAAATGCATTAAAGCTGAGACTATGTGGAATGTACAGTGTTCCACTATTACACAATGAATCCGATTTTATCTTTATACAAGTTTCTGAAAAACTGAACGTGGTTCCTGAACTCAACGATTAAAAAAAAAAAAGTCACATTACAAAAAGCACAAATGCAGCTAAGAGCAACTGAGAATTAAAAATATATACAAGTAAACGAATGCAATGAAACGCTGACAAAGGGAGGTTTGATCAAAAGACAGACTGCTGCACGCCACTATAACCCCCCCCCCACTGCTGCACGCCACTATAACCCCCCCCCCACTGCTGCACGCCACTATAACCCCCCCCCCCCACTGCTGCACGCCACTATAACCCCCCCCCCCCACTGCTGCACGCCACTATAACCCCCCCCCCCCACTGCTGCACGCCACTATAACCCCCCCCCCCCACTGCTGCACGCCACTATAACCCCCCCCCCCCACTGCTGCACGCCACTATAACCCCCCCCACTGAAGCATCAGAAGCCACCAACCGTCTTAAAAACCGGTTTCTTTGTGTTTTGTTCCTTCAGAATTTCACACACACACACACACACACTGCTGCTTTCTCCCGTTTGTCTCAATCCTGAATCAAATGAGGCCGATCTTATCAGACACTGCTGCTGTAACCACAAATAGATCAACACAACGTGGGGGGGGGGGGGGGGGGGATTCAGAGACGCTTTCCAATCTCAGATGATTGACAGGTTAACCGTCACCTTACGAGACCCCAGCAAACAGAAGGAAACCCCACGCGTCAGTAGGAAAGGGACCTCGGGGGGAACAACAACGCACTGAAGGGTCCGATAGGCGCGTCGGGTAGAAAACAAGCGCCAGTGACAGACGGGCTCACTGAACCAATCCCACAAACCCGTTTGGACAACATTAAAGTCTCAGATGTCACAAACTCATCTGTTCTGACAAACATGTGACAACTGTGTAAAGGTGTCAGCTGGACGTAGAGCGGCGTGTGTGTTGCTCAGAGACCGGGTGGAACTTCAGGAACTGGAGTGATCAACTCCTCCTACTCTGCTTCATAGTCAAAAGGTTCTTGCACTGAAGTGACACAGGTCCAGTGACTCTTAGAAATCATAAAAATCCGACCCAAAAGTGTCACTTAATGCATTCTACATCATTAAAAGGAGCCACTTACGCTGTATGTGAATGAGCTGCTTTGGCATCTTGAACTCCCCGGGGTAGAGGGACTCGTAGTACGTGATGTTGCTCTCCGCCTCGGGGACCGGGATGACCATGCTGTCCCGCTTCTCGCCGTACACCTGGTGCGCCGAGATGGCCCGCTGGAGATGGTGTTCCTGCAGGAGACAAAAAGAGGGGGGAGGTTGAGACACCAGAACCACCGAGCGGGTCAGCGTCAGCCCAGTCGGGTCATCACGTGTTGTAGCTGTGCACAGGGCAGCGTTGGGTCACTTTGGGGGGGCGGAGGACCGGCTGTAGTCTCATTCCAGTGACACGATTACTTCAGAGAGCTAGCAGCAGCTTCATCATCATCCTCCTCCTCCTCCTCACAGCTGCCACCTATGAAACTAAATCTGGAACCAACATGAAGGCAATAAAAATAAAACCTCAGAGCGGTGTGAGTGTGGTAGTTTACCACTTCTATGCTACAGGCTCTTTGATGTGTGGGTGGGGGGGGGGGGGGGAATGAGGATCCTACCCCCTCAGAGAGCCGAGGGCACAATCAGAAGCTGCCATCTAATCACCACCACCATCATCATCATCATCAGAGCACAAACAGAGGACACCGGTTGTGTCAGTTGGCCTCAGAACCACCCGCCACGAGGGTGACGAGAGCCCGTCGCCGCCGTGCCGGCTGACTGCTTCTGTGCCAGAGGGGGGGGGGGGGGGGGGGGGCAGGCTGACTAACTGGTTTGCTGGCGGGTGAATTGAGCGAGCAGTCCCAGTGGGGCGTAGCGGAGCCTTTGGCCTCCGAGCCGCTGGCAGGCGGTCTGTCAACATGGCAGCGTGCTGCCGGCCTCAGACGGAAACCCTGTGACGTGTGAGGCGTGTTTGTATTCATCAGGGGACGCAGCGGGCTGGACCTGCCTGTCTGGGGAAGCCAGTCGCTGAATGAGTCAAAAAGAAGCTGTGTGCGCTTCCACGTCCTGCTGCAAAACCCTCCAAAGGGAGTTGATATGATAGAATATAGAAACACGCAGCGGAAGAGAGTCGGCGCCTACAGGGTGATGCAACACGCGCTGCCTTAGAATTCAATGACAAACACGTGTATAAAAGACCACGTGGGAATGTTTATGACCACTTAAAAATGACGTTAGGCATCGTGTGAGTCCAACAGATGCCTCACAGGTTAGTCACAGGCCGCAGCCATAACCTCGATAAGCCTGTGAGTACTTTAGATTTTAAAAGCATCCCACAAAAGAAAACTTCAGAGTCGGTGAAAGGAGCGCCAACCTCTCCATGACCAAACACAACATGGCTGTTTTATGGCGATCGTTCTCACGACAGGAAAAGGCTTTAAGATCAATAAACAATAAACAACAAGTCGGTCCACAGCTGGGTCTTGAAGAAGCTTCCTCTTGGTCCCACGTGATGAACCTGACGGCTCCCACTGAGGTCCATCCCACATTCAGATACAATTAATAAGAAATCATATTCTACGCCGTTTTAAACCAGGCGCCACGTCAACACGCTCAGAGGTCTTAATACACATCACGTCTTCTCTCAACGCCCACTGGGAAAAACTCATTATCAGTATGTAGCCTTCACAACTAATTACTCATTGAATAAGAGTTACTCTTTAAATTAAACAGCTCTTCAACAGACAATTTGGCAAACAATGACTGAACTAATGATTCACTCGAGTCGTCAGTTCAGCAATAAAAGCGTAAAAGGCAGAAATGTAACCGTGTTGCGTTTGACCTTCAGTGGATCCAAGAGTTCTTTGTAATCATTTCTAACAATTATCGCATCCCTCTTTCTTCTTTCCATTTATTTTAAATCGTGCCCCAGAGCATCAACACTATTTGCACCATGAGTTTAGTCCGTGCCCCCCCCCCCCCGAGGGAGGTGATTTGAACTTTACAACCTCAGCGAGTCTTTTTACTTTTCATTGTGTTTCCCTCTCAGGTCCCTCAGGCTTCAAACTCCAAACACATTCAAGTGCAGCATTTACTGTGAACACCCCCCACCCCCCCCTTATGCAAGAATGCTTGCAAAACCTTTATATTCTTACCACATTGCTACCAAATCACTCCCAGAGAAAAGACTCAAACTTCTGCATCACCGTCCTCGATGAAGAAAAAACAAACCAACAAAACACAAATCTAATCAACAAACATGTTTGTTTACTTTTCACCAGCGACTCGGACCGAGGTCACAGAATACAGAGCATCAGCGTGGGCCTGAAACAGTCTACAAATAGCCTTTCTAAAATGACCACATCGATCACTGTCGAGTCTGCATGCCCCCCCCCCCCCAGACACTGTAAACGTTACTTAACATGTTACAGAGCGGCCATGAACACGGTCACTGAGACACGTTACCCAGCGAGAATTGAAAAACTTTCCATTACACAATACTGCTGTTAAACAGAGATAAACAAATATATATATATATATATTTTAAATCCCCCCCCCCCCCAGACCTTGAAACACTGGCCCACTGTTGCATAACAATGAAGGAAAAGCCATTGCTCAAAGGAGGCTCCCATCAGTGAGCCAATGACTGGAACATTCCTAAATTCCCGGGTAGGTCAGAAGTTGTTCCAGCTGAGGCTCGTCCAAAGAAGCAGAGTCGGACTCAAGGACCCTTGTGGATGGAGGCCAGTGTTTGGGGGGGGGGGGGGGCGGGGGAGACAGCTGTCAACATTTGCCTGAAAGTAGCCTTTTAGATAAAGGCTTGTTTCGTGATTTCTTTCCTTAAGTTTAGTTGAACGTTTTCTGGCTTAGGACAGGTGACCCGCAGGGGGTCCCACCGCCCTGACCTCACTTTCACCCAAATGTTACCACGAGACAAACACGCGCACGTGCAGGGGGGGTCCGGGCATGGTCAGCTCTGTGGTCAGTGACGCCACGCCCACCATCCCGCACACTACAAAAACCACATGCTGGACTGGGGCGTGAGTCTGACAGCAGAGAGGAATCCAGAGTGCACTTGAACGGCAGCACTGAATGAAACGAGGCAAAATGTCCCTGAAGTGTCTGTGTGGTTTAAGTCCAACAGCTCTTTACTGCCAGAGTTCAAGGAAACCCAGAAGAACACACGACATCCGTCAGGGGGGCCGAGGCGCATACATAGAAGCAGCACTGTCCCAGCAGCACCAGCACGGACCAGGACGCCCAGACCGCCTCCTGTCTGATGAGAAGCCCATCGTCACATCGCAGACCTCCGGCCGCCTGGATCTCACCCTGAAGAGCCACGTGCAGCCCGCTGTGGCCTCTGACACCGACCCGGAGCGAGAGAAACAGTGACAGGGCCCAAAACACTGAATGATAAAAGCACCCCCCCAGGGACGTCCGGTGTGATGCTCCTCGTTTGCTTGCCATTGTATTTAAACATCGGCTAGGACAGCTGGGTACGCGCTAAAAACAACAACACTGTGGGAGAAGCTGCTTAGAGGAGCAGGAAAAAAGGACACAATGTGCAGCTAGTATGTAAACTAAGTGCTAAATATGACCACAACGTAGGAAGCACTTTGTTTACCTGCTCCAGGTGCCAAAAGCATCCCCGAAAACATCTCTGCAGCCAACTGACGTTAAACATGACAGCCTCAACATGTGCTGGAAGATTTGAGTTGGTGATTTAATGAGCTCACATGGAAAATAACAATGTGATAGCAAATATAATGTCGACACCCAGAGCTTATTTTAAGTCACCAGCTACCGGGAAAAGGCACCTGGTTCACAGCATGTCAACAGGTTGATCCACCGGGGGAAAGACCGCAGGTTTAGGGGACGTTAGACTGAGAGATTAAGCAATAAGCAGCACACAGGTAACTTTGAGCATTCACTGACCAAACAACGGCTGCATTGTGCATAACAAATAAAAACAACAAGACAACATGGAGGGCTGTGACACACCGGCTAGCACAGGCAGCTAGTTAGCTAGCCAGCTAGCTGCACTAAAGACACAAAATGTCTAAATCTTGCTACCAAAAAAGTAATCATTTGAGCACAGACAGCCGCATGAAACACACTGCGACGCCCCGTACAGGACGACCAGAGCTCGGGGGTCTTTGTGTTCCGCTCTCCCGCCACACATGGCCGCGGCGGCGTGTTGACATGTCCGCCTGGTAGCGGCGCGCGGAGCGTCGCTAGCTCCCCCTTGGCCCGGTCCTCCGCCACTACGCCAACACAAGGCCCCGCTCTCCCGACAAGACGAGACAAAATGTCGGAACTGCCCAAGTCACATGACTCCTTTGTACTCTGAAAAATCACCCCGCACACAAATGAACCAGCCGAATCGGGGAATTTTAGCCCGCCGCGACGGGCAGCGTCCCCGCACGGCAGTGACGGCCGGGACGGTCCCGCGGAAAAGCCGTTAACGGCAGAATTCCGTCGTGTTTCTCCGGAGAAAACCGGCGGCCATTTTGTGAAAGCTTGCGCAGGAGGAAAAAAAAAGAGGGACGCCTCTGGTCGTATGAAAATAAAAAAATAAACCGAAGCATACATTTCTTCAAAAATTCGGACGGTTAAAAGCATACCGACTCCTCTTCTTTCTCCATCCCCGTGGGCATCTGCGGCACGGCCCGGTTAATGGATGCATACTCGTGAAGATCGGGTAAATCCTCACAGCGGAAGACGGGCAGCGGCTTGGAAGCGTCCAGCGCCCGCGCCCGAAACGACAGTTTGCTCATTTTTTTTTCCTCTCACAATTCGAGAAGCAACTTGAATCTATCGGATCTCCGGATAGTCACAACGGTGCCGAGTGGAGCTTTCATGGATGATTTCTGTGCGGTTTATCTCTAGTTCGAACGTTCGTAGTGTTGTAGCTTGTTATATAAAAGGGCGTCGCCAACGGAGCCGGGGGGTGAAGGCCCGGATCTCGGTCGCTCTCTCGCGGACTGTTTTTTTCCGACGCTGCGCTCCCTACCGTCGGTTCAGTGCGCCATGGACAACATGGCGGACATTTAAAACTCTTTTGCTCTGTTTCGCTCGCAGCGGTCCAACCCCCAGCTCGCGGACCGACCAGTCGCACGCGACCCCGAGCGCTTGCGCGTTGCGTGAGAGTGGGAGGGGGAGGGGGCGCGGGGGGGGGGGGACTTTAATCACCAAGAAACTCCGCTGGATTGAGATATAAACAATAAGAAAATAATTTGAAAATAAAATAAAATAAAAATGTAC
Organism: Pungitius pungitius; assembly: GCF_949316345.1. Taxonomy (NCBI): domain Eukaryota; kingdom Metazoa; phylum Chordata; class Actinopteri; order Perciformes; family Gasterosteidae; genus Pungitius; species Pungitius pungitius. The sequence goes on from NC_084914.1 coordinate 297,488, forward strand.
AAGCCGAGTCAATTGCAACTAAGAGATTCGAAAAGGTGCATTACAAAAAAAAAACATTTATAATAATTAATGTCTCAACGTTTTCTAAAAATGTGCAGAACTCAATTAGATGACCCGTGTTAATAAATATAAAAACTGTTGATGCCAACATATACTACACATTTGACTGTGCAGTCAAATAGTTATTGATTATTCATCAAATTAATGTTTGTTTTAAAAAACTGACCAGAACAAAGTGAAGTTTATTAGTTTTTTTGTTTGGTTATAAAAATATTTTTTAGAGAATTAAAAAAAGAAGAAAAAAAAAAAGTTACCTGAGGAAAACAATTAAACAAATAATGTTCTAATTGAATACAACATTACTCTGAAGGTTTTTCTTTTATAGTCTGTTTAAAAACAAACCACTAAATCCTTATCAAGAGCACAATGTACAGGGCAACGCCTTAAAATACCACAGAAGTAACTGATCCACTGAACCTCATCCATCCCGAGAGAGAGAGAGAAACGAGTTGATTCCAGGTTAAACGCTCCATGGCAAAAACACCTGAACAATGTCTCCCTCTCCTGGACTTCCACAACACCAGAACCTCCGTTTGGATGCTTTTCACAGAGCCAATGCAAAGAAGTACCAGGAAGATTAGTATTTGGAACCCAAACACACGCGTCATTCGGTGTCGGCGGCTCCTGCAGCAGCACCCCCCCCCCCACTGGATTTGGATGAAATGAGAACTGATAAGGCCAATTGATCAGAACCCTCAGAACACGTTACCTGTTGACGACATCGCGGTTCAGCCGGGGTCCACCCAGGGGGGCCGAGGTTCACTTCCCACCATCAAATCCAGCGGCCGCATCGCGTCGACCTGAGAGACGGTTCACAAGAGCAAAGAGGACGTTCAGACCCAACTCTGCACTGCTGAAAAAGGAACACAGGGCAACAAAGGTTCTGACCGTAATGTTACAGGGAAAGATGAACCGAGCTGGTCCGATTAAAGGAGGTTCAGGAGGTAGTGGTCTGGCTGGAGCAAAGTGGAAACATTAGTCCACCACCTGATAATAATTGTGGTCTGACCCTCCAACGACGAGGCCGCTGCATTCACAGGCCTCTCTGAATTTGGGTTGGTTTTATTTTTTGATTACGGACGCCGTAATCAAACCAGCTTTGATGAAGGAAGTTACAGGAAATCAGGAGGCTTTGATGTGAAGAGGGAAATTAATTAGACACAGTAAATGGTCAAACTGGGAAATCGCAGGTATGCAGTTCGACCAGGACGCGATGTGACACATGCGCTTTGGGTTTTTTTGCATGAAATGTGAGCTGCTATGACAGGTCATCCGTTCAGGTCGATGTCACACGTTCCCTCAAGAAAAGGCAGATGGGATTTTGGATCATTGCAGTGTAATAATATTTAAAGAATTACTACTGCTGCACTTATTGTACGTCGCTTTGGATAAAAGCGTCAGCTAAATGACATGTAATGTGATGATTGAGCATTTTAAATCATGGAGGGAATGAAACCCCCAGGACAACTCATATTGAAATATTAACAAGCTCTCAAACTCAAAAATTTGGATGGTGGCTCTAATTTGCACATTACGAATCAATGTGTCGCTCAAATTCTGTATTATTGGCCAAAATGCGGCTGCCTGCTTTTAGAAAATTAAACTTATAATAATAAAATAATTTGTAGGTTATTTTCCCTTGTTAGTTACACTGATATTAAGTTGTGCTGGATATGAACATGCCTTGAAACACCCTTTCATTTGAGGATAATGAAGAGCATTCAGGGCCTTGGCGTCCTATGATTATGCAAAAAAATAAATGACAGATCAGGTGATAATACACCTCAGACCTTGACATAAGCTTCTTAAAGCACACGATGACCTGCGTATAATGTGGATGGGGCTCGATGCACAACCCATTCGTAATGTAATGTTCTGGATGACGTCGTAGACCTGATGTTGTGAACTCAACACATTAAAGTGGACACACGCCATGACAGGAGCTGGTTGTCTCCTAGAATTCATCTTCATTAGAGGGAGTATTCCCACCCTGTCGAGCCCATGTAGGGAGAGGTAGATCCACGAGGAAAAGAGGTGGGGGGGGGGGATCTACTGTGTGTTACTGTAAATTCTGTAGGGGGGGGGGGGTATGAGGGATTCCGAACCAGGGCCCCGCAGTACCCCCCACAGACCACCAGACCTGCCTGGCGCTGTTCAGCCACAAACCCATAAGCCTCGGATCCAACAATGTTATACATTTCCAACCGAGATGATGAACCATAATCGGGCAAATTATGACAAAACAATCCGTCGTTGACTCGCCTCCTCCTCGTGTTTTATCTCCCCCTGTCTGCTAGATCACCCCCCGCCTCCCGACATCCTAGTTCTGCCATCAATGTAACAACGAGAGAACTACATTTGCGTTTTCATACACATTAAACATCCATATCACCAGCCACAATCGATCGATATCCCAGCAGCCGGCCCCAGTGAGCAGGAAGTGTGCCAGCTGAGAAATCATCTGATGCCACAAAACACTATTCGCGATGGGCCTTTTCTTTTCTTTTTTCTTTCCTTTTTTTGGGGAGGAAGGGGGGGGGGTTGTGTGGGGGGGGCTAGGGGCGATCATCGATTCAAGTTTCACAAAACACAACAAGCAAAAAAAACACTCACCGACTCGATGTTTCGCCACACGTTGGGGATTAAAAAATGGACTGACGGGCAACAATGTAGCAAGTTATAGAAGAAGAAGAAGAAGAAGAAAACGCAACACGACGCAGCTAGCGCGAGAGGACCAACGTGAACGCTAGCCACGGCTAGTTCCTCCGGTCGCTGTTGTGATTGAGATAACAACAAACGGTTCTCCGGTATCCCGGGGCGGGGAGACGTTACATCCGCCTCGTCGGCAAAGCAGCGTCCGTGTGGAGAAAGTCTGGTGTTTTCCTGTCGATGCAAAGCAGGCAGAAACTAGAGAGGTGGACACCAAAGTGCTACTGTTGGGGGTTAACAACTTTGCTGTAAAGCGCGGCCCGTGATTGGACGGCCGAGGCCACCAATCACCTGTGCAGAGCCCCTGGGCTCGTGACGTCACGCTACACGGGGCTGGAACGCAAGGTGATTGGCTGACAGAACACGAGCTCTTTTTTTGACATATTTTAGATCAATATAAAATGCAGACTTTTCCCTCATTTTCTTGCACCTACTTTACAGTGTCTTCCGTTTATATTTATCTGTAACAAGTGTATTATTTACAACTGACGGATCAACTTTGATCTCTAAGCACATCTGTGATGTTTTTTTCGTCGCAGATAAACGCATACAAAAAAATGCAGGCATATCTATTCCCATAAGTGTGTCCTTGTTCTTATTTAACTGCTATGTCTAGATTTGTGACCGTGCATTGATAACAATCAAGTCGCAATATTTTACTGTGCACACACACTTTCTTCCAATCTGTCCCACTTATTTGCATCAGTGTGACTTCCTCATCGAGTTCATGCACGTTAATAACAAGCCACTTGGAAAGAAGAGTCAAGTTAAAAAACCACACAAGTAGCAACATCAATTCCACTAAAGAGCCAATGTACAATAATGAGAAATATATAAGGGTGGGGTGTTTTCAATGTTTATTCAATAAATAATTTCAGAAATACAGAATTGCAAATGGTTTTTTTTTTAAAAGGCACTTAAAAACAATGGTGTTACCTTTTGTTTTAAAAATAATTCCAATCCCCCTGATCTTTACAACTAAATGACATGTCATTTATTTATCTTTAAAAAAAAAATAATTAAAAAATAGTTGATCAAGAGTTGAGTGAAATTACGGACAGAACAATCCATACCCTACAAACACACTTACTGGGTCAAAATGATGAGGACACAATCACAGCTGTGTGTTACAAACATTTGACTGTTCGATTGCCACAAACAACACTGTACTTAGTTATTTGGAAAGAAACCAGTCATTTGTTGCCAGTTAGCAACCTCCAAGTCAACCTTAACAAAAGAACACTGATGGCTTGATGGTTCCTAGTTTTTAGAGGAAGGCACAGCTGGGCTCTCTGAACTTTGCTGGTTCCGTGGCGGGAAAACTACGAATCGCAAAGACACAACTTCCATAGAGACAAAAAAAAGAATAAAAACTCCACATTTACACAGACTGTACAAAGTCAGATGATGCATAAAACATTTTTAAAAAGTTAGTAAAAAAAACTGAAATAGTGGCAAAATGCATTGCTATCGTTTTTGTGACTACAACAAAATAAAAAAAAAAAAACAGTGAGAGCATTATAACCCCCCCCTCCCCGCCCATATTCTTTCCATACAGTGTTGTCACAAGGAAGGCACAGCTCCATCATTTGCCTTCGTACTTTGGATTGACGACAGTTGTTACGGCGCTCTTGTAGATGGGATTCTCCCCCTGAGGAACAGAAGAAAGTCACCGTGAGAAGAACGTAGCAAACAAAACCAAGTAGTCAGCTTCACTAACCCACAAATCACACAACAATCTCATCAGTGTTACACAACTCCAGTAGGATTAGGTTTCACAGCAACATGGCACACGACAAAAGGCAGCACAAAGCATGTTTTGACATCGTTGCTGTCGCCATCTGGTCAAATACGTCGTAAGACGTGTGGTCAGCTGAGAAAGGGTCGACGAGGTTACCGTCTTTGAGTGTGACTCTATTAGAATCCTTTACTGCAACAACCTCAACACAAAATCAAATAATCCAGCATGCAGACATGCGTCAAACCTGCACGCGTTCCAATGACCAGTAGGTTGTACTTAGCTCCGCCCTCAAAACAAGATGGCGACGGCTTAAGCAGCAAACTAGACTTAAAAACAGCATCATACTGACGGTATGTGCAGCGTAAATAGGTTTAAAAAAACAAAACAACATTCTGTTAACCATGAACCCCCATTCTCACACTTCAGTTTCACATCTGTGTTTGTTAACCTTTTTTTTATCACCAAAAACCACACCCCCCCCCGTGTGGTTCTGCATGCTAACTCTACAACATGCTGCTCTCCACAAAGCCTACCGCCAGTATGAACTTTGACCTAAAGAGAAGCTCCTTTATTCCCATAGCTGGGATTCTGGAACTGGTTAATGGGACTCTTGTAAATGGGGTTTCCTTGCTAACGTGGAGAAAGAAAGAAAAGAAAGAAATGAGAGACAGGAAACCAGAGGGAACAAAGGCGTTCAGCACAGAGCAGAAAAGACCACATTATTAAGTTACTTCCTCTTTGCTGCAAAACGCAGGTTGTAACATTTCAGAAGGATATCTTTTATATGATCTTTTCTTAGATCTGGGCACAAAGTATTCACAACCCAAATAAAAAATGAAAAGCCTGAGCACGTCGCTCACAGCTCACACGATCTAGTTGCTGCGTGTTTGATGAAGCAGAGAACACAAGAAGCACCTTCACCACACCATAAACACTGCTCCATCTGCAGTGCTCCTCCTCCTGTGCTTCAAAGCCTTTTATGGTCATGCAGTTGTGCCGCGTGGACGGAGAGAGGCAGCACCGTCAGCTCCCTCCACCACGAGACTAAACAGAGCTGGAGATCCTCTCTGAATCTCCCTGCTGTCTAGGAAGCCGCTGGGGCCCTTTCCTGCAGGCTTCTTCACGTGTGAAGCTATAGAGCTAAACATCTACCTGCAATGTGGTGTTCCATTCTCACGGTGTCTGATGCTTTCAAGTGATTCAAACGTCCTCATTTGATCCCCTTTGTTAAAAGAGCATCAAGAGTCGGCTCACCGTGTCCCACTTGGCGTTCATCTTCTCCTTCTCAAACTTGGCGAACTCTCGGCGGTCGTGGATGATCATGAGCAGCTTCCAGATGAGCAGCAGGGCGAGGCCGATCAGCACGATGCCGGCCACCACGCCGGCCACGATGGGGATGATGTCGGGACCCGCCGGGCACTCTGAACCAAGAGAAGCCACGTGTGAACACTCGTGCAATGAAGGAAAATCCACAACTTCAAGAAACCACAGAATGAGCTTCACTCTTTCTCCTGAGTGGAAACGTACCCAGCGTCTCCACCACGTACACCTCCTTGGTGTCGTTCCTGATGGCGTAGGTGTAGTAGAACCAGCAGTCGTTGGCGTCCCGCTCCTTGCAGTGGCTCAGGGGGTAGCTCTGGTCGGCGGGCTGCGGCAGCTTGTCGCGATCCTTCACCTTGAACAGCGTGAAGTAGCTGCAGTCGCGCTCGCACGTGTCCTTCTTCTCGCCGGCCTTGAACGCCTGACACTGCACGCAGTCCCTGTGAAGACGTAGCGTCTCATTCACTGTACCACACGCTCTCTATTAGACCTCCAACGGTTGAAGGGAAAGAAACTCACTGTAACCAAAGTTAATGTAAGCAAACAGATTAAGTTCATGAGTCACGAAATAAAGGTTGTTGAGCTTATAGTCTGTAAAAGTTATGTAAAATATGGTGTTTCAAAGAATTTGAAAAGAAAAGAAAAATGGGGTGGGTAAATACTTAAAGGTTTAATATAATTAAATTGAGTGGGGTTTGACTAAAATAAAGTATCTAGGGATTGTTTATGCAGAACACAACGTCCTCCCGGAACAACACGGGCTGCTTATCGGAAGAGATTTGATAACTTTGAGAATAGTTTCTGGCCAGCGTCAGACTCACTTGTGCTCGGGGCAGACGCCGGGGCAGGTGGGGCAGATCTCGCAGGTCGGACCCTGGAATTTGGGGTTGGTGCATTTGCAGGCGCCGCACTCACAGGTGCCGCGTCCGTTGCAGATCTGGCCGTTCTTGGCGAGGCAGGTGGCCGTCTCCAGGGAGCAGTCGCAGGCGCTGCCGGTGTAGTTGGCGTCGCAGATGCACTTCCTGCAGTCGCAGCGGCCGTGTCCTGTTAAAGCCGGGGGGGGGGCGAGTGGGGAGGGGGGGCGGCAGGTTACCACAGTGCTCAGAGAGCAACGTAGGCTCGACCCGTTAAGCGGTTCCTCTCCGACGATGCTCACCTCCGCAGAGCTTGTTGTTGGAGCGGTCGCAGTTGAAGTTGTCGCACTCGCAGTACTTCCCGGAGTAGATCTCGGCGAGGTTCTCCCGCTTCTTGCATTCGCACGTGCCGCACACGCAGTCGCCGTTGTTGCTGCAGATGTCCGTGCCGTTGTCTTTTCGGCAGTTGGCGTCCAGGTCTTCCGTCCGCACCTCGTCCTTGCTGCACTCGCAGAGGCGCCCGATGCGGCCGTCGTTGCACCTGGCGCAGGAGACGGGAGGTGAGCCGAAGAAGTCCACTGAGCAATAATGAGGCTCACCGCTCTGGTACAGGTTTCCCCTCTCTGGTCAAAGACATGAATACGTACTTGCAGGCTCCGCACTCAAAGGTGCCGTTGCCGTCGGAGCACTGCTTGCTGTTGGCGTCTCCGTCTTTGGCGCATTCACAGTCGCAGAGGAACGTGAGGGCGACCTCCACCTCCTCGGTGAAGCCCAGAGGTTTGATCTTAATGACCTCGGGCTTGCCGTGCGACGGACACTTCTGGGATTCTACGGAAATGTGGAACGACACCTGGGAAGCAAGAGGAAGGTTTATCGGGTGATTGGTTACGAGGATTCCTTCCTTCCTCCCAGATCCCGCCCCTCCAATTGCATCCGCCACACAAGATGTACCTCGTCTCCGATGGAGATGTTGGAGCACTTCCTGCCGTTCTCCCCCGTTCCCTCCACGCCGTTCTTACAGATGGACTTGTAGGTGATGGAGACTCCCTCCGGCAGCCGGCCGTTTTCGAGGATCACCTCAGACGACAAAGACTGTCCACAAACAAGACGGATCACTAGAGGCTCTACTGATGGAGGTCCTTAGAATCTAAGCATCGTTTTCCCTCCATAATATTTATCTTTGATTTACTGTAATATTCATTTTAACATAACCCTTTCCCACAAGACAACGCAATAACATTCTAAAATAAATATCTCAATGCCGGGGGGGGGGGGGGGGCCGAGCCACCCGACTCACGTTGTAAGCATCAATGATGAGTTTGATGACGTTGCTCGAGTTGGAGGACAGCGTCCCGACGGCAGATTTAGGGATGAGATTTTTCAACTCCTGACAGAGACACACGGGTAAGAAAGGGAACATGTGACTTGCTTTAGAATGACAAGGAGGAAAATTCAAAAAGCAATATTGTTTACTTTGTAAACAGGCTGGAACTCCTCGGTGACGGCAAAGATGGTCTGAATGTTGTGATCACTCAGCTTCTGCACCAGATGGGCGATGGATGGGTAGTCCTATCAAAAGATAAAACACGTTATTACCAATAAAAGGACTAAAAACAGAGAAACCACTCTTGACATCATCAAGGAACCGGGACAATGCTGCAGCATGATGTGTGGATCAGTAAATGATGAGCAACATACGTAGTAGTGGCTCATGGTGTAAATGTTGTTCTCCAGGTGACACCTGCCATCGTTGGGCAGGACGATGCCGCCCAGCTTGCCGTCTCCGGCGAAGTGGAATCCTGCGTCGGTGGAAAACACCAGCAGGCGAGTCACGTTCCTCCAGCCGATTTGGTTCTGTGAATAACCAACACCAGGAGAGGCTCCTCGTTAATAATTCACACATTTACAAGGTCCCCCTCAGTTAAAACGAAGCAGAACCTGAAGCCCCTTCTTACCTCGCAGACCGCCACCTGCATGATGGCGTCGAAGCCTCCCTCTGGAGAGTCCAGGTTGCCGGAGATCTGCTGCTGACTGACCAGGCGATTGAACTCGTCGCCCTTGTCCGTGAGCTTCAGGACGTTCTTGTAGCTGAAGGGGCTGGTGCAGTTCTGGTTCCCCGTGCAGGGGTTGATGAGCCTGGCTGGAGTGGTGCTGATGTACGGCATCACCGTCTTCTCCACAAAGGAGCCGAAGCCTAAAGAGAAAGGGAGCATGTTTTTATCGTGCTGCGTAACGCTCCGGCTCCTCGTCCGATTACCACAGCGTTCTTCTCACCGATCCTGAAGTCCGAGGTGATGCCCTGCATCTCCCTCATCAGGTCCGTGCCCAGGTTCTTGACGTTTTCCAAATCGTCTTTCATGGAGAAGGAGAGGTCCATGAGGTAGTAGAGGTCGATGGGGTAGTCCTCAGCTCGCTTGAACTTGAGCTCAAAGGTCTGCGGTTCACCTTATGGGGAAGAAATGATCGGGATTTAATTATAACAAACATCACATTTTGAAAGAATAGAGAGTTTCCAACAGGCCGAACATTTACCCGATCGCAGAGTCAGGGTGAGCTTCTGGGGCTGGATCTGGGTGATCTGCTCTGGAGTCAGCTTCTCGGCCACGTCCTTCTTGCGGTTGGTGACGGGCTTGTTCTTGTTGATTTGGATGCCTCCTCGTGGGTTCTCAATTTTGGTCAAGGAACAACCTCTCTTCTTCAGGGACTCCAGATCGTCGCAGCGGGCCGACTTTGATTCGCCCACCGTGAGAAACGTCTGTGACATGGCAGACGGATTCATTTTAAATGTATAACACGTACATGACTTGTTCCCAGATATTGGTGGTTGGTGAATACATGTGGTGACCTATGTCACTTTATTATGCTCATTATAGGGTAAAGTGAACAAGGGGGAAAATACAAGTGGTAAAGGTTTGTTCCTTTGTGTTATTTGCCTTTGGAGCCGATCTGCTTGCTTTGTGGCCACAATGAACACAGGTTGGATGCACGTGAGATCCCACAGAGCAGTGCAGAGAAGACCATGAGACTTGTCAGAATTGGGTCAAAGCACTATTTTAGTATTTCCTGACATGTCTGGTTTTCCACTGCACATTGTGTCGTACGTAGCAGATACAATTTATTGTAAATTCACAAACCCACAAAAAGTTCTATGTTAACCTCGCAAAGAGGCTGCAAATAAAAAAAGAGAAGTATATCTCTTGCACGGCCAATTGAGATGATTAAGATTACACAGCTGAAGTTTCCCCAGCGGGACGAGAAGCAGCAGCACAACTTTAAGGAGAAGTTGTGGTTGACGTGTCGTCATCGAAAGGCAAGAGAGGGCAAGTATTGTTGATTTCCTAAGAGTGCTCCTCTGCATGCGTTTGCACAGCTTACGTGAAAGTATATCTATAGATGTATCTGCTTGAATAAATCGTAATGAGATCACATTTTTGGATTGTGTTTGTTTGATAGCTTTAACTATGACTTCAGCCCTTTAAGGAATTGTTGTTGCTGTTGAAATGAGTGCATTAATATTTCCTCCTCAAGAGGACGACCCCCTGCTGTGCCTGTAGGCCGCTTTTTGTAGAATTCATCCACAAACGGACTGGCCCCGCCCACATTGTCAAACTCTTCTCAATAAGTATTCATTTGATAAAACCACTTGGTGGAAGTTTCACTGATTGAACTCACTTCGTCTGCACACCATCCGCACGTCTCTGCGACCTGGATGCATTCCCCGCATGACTGCGCGTTGGCCTTGATGCATATGCTCCCCTCTGAAAGAGACAACACAGAGTCCCGTGAGCCAAGATGACAACATTCTTTCCATTAGTTCACTAACTCGAAACAGCTTCCCGGGAGTCGCGCTGAGAGAAGCTCCGGGCAGCTCACCAAGGAATGACTTCACCTCGTAAAAAAAGAAGAGTTCCTCCACCCATCAGGACCCGTAGATATAAAAAGATGAACTACAAGATGTGAAGTATTAGCGTGACTGTATTGCACCAAAAGATGCTACGCTAACTAAGCTACCACCACTAGCTCATATGAGGTAGTAATGGAGCTTCACGACATTGTGCAGCTCTTACCTTGCTGTGCGAAGCTGCTGCAGAGGACCGCTAACAAAGACGCTATCAAAAGTAACCGCACAGCCATCTGCAACGAGAGAAATACAGCTTTAACAGGACGGCATGACGGAAAATTTGAATCTAACTTCTTTGTTAGTGGTGAAAAAGTGGAAGAGGAAGATGCATTTTGCTGTGGTTGTAGAGGTTTAACGTGACACGGCGCTATCTTTATAAATCATTGAAAAGACGTCCATATGTGACCTCACTGCTAGCGTACCAGCACACATGGTTTGGTGTTTTTTGGCCAGCTGATGACTGTGTGATACAGTACAGAGTTAACATTAACACAGCAAGGTTCTCATGGACATGTGACCCTTAAAAAGATTAGTTTGAATTTGAATGACAACATGGGGATGACAAACAGTGAGGTTAACGACATCCAGCGACTGTAACCCGACGTGGAGGCAAAATGCCTCCTTTGAGTGACTTTCATTCGGCTTCTTTCAGCTACAGAGGAACCTTTGCCATGTGCCCCCAGTTCACCAGGAACCACGCTGCTTATTTGCTTTGTGACTCTGGAAACTTTCCCACCGCTTAAAGGTAGTTTCTTATCGCAGTGGTACATTTCAGATTAGACAAGAGAAAGACAGACATAATAACTACTCGGAGCGAATGAGGTGTTTGCTTCACGAGTCCAACAGCAGACCTGTGACTGAATGAGGGCAGAAGAAGAAGCTTTCAGACGGCTGACATCTAAAGCTGCCACACAATAACTGATTCATGGAGCATTCACCACCCAGCCACACATCCATGGGTTCAAGAATATTTGTGCAACAGCAGCATGGAAATAGCTTTAGTGGCGCCTCAACATTTTTAGTTAAAAACGTAAGCAAAGGTCTCAACTTGGTGGAAAAAAACAGAAAGGGGCGTGTTCTCCTGAGTGTGTGTTGCCATATTTGGTCAGGCTGGTTCATGACTCGAGTCTCTGCCAATCCACCCCCCCACCAACTCCAGAGACACACCTCCTCGATCCTCAGGCTCAGAAACGCACACCAACATTCTGTCAGCCTGGAAAACAGAGGCTCTGATGGCTCTATGGCGATAAGAGAAGATTTACATCACACGAGGAGATCAAGTGTCCATCAGTGTGAGCGCTGCAGATGTAGAGTAGATGCAGGGAGCAGGTCAGAGGGTGCAGGCATCTGCAACAACAACCACATCCTGTGAAATGATGCCGGATGACCAACTTAGATGCAGGCCTGCTGACAGTTATCATACTGCTGCGAGGGGGGGCGGGAGGGGGGGCAAAGAACAGACACGTCTTTGTAATGATCGGACAAGAAGCTAAAGGCATTCCGTTTTTGATTTGATGAATTACAGAGATTCATTATCGGTATTATCATTAAACGCATCAGCTCTGTTTTTCTGAGTTTGATTTCCTGGAATAGTTTTTGGGGGTTTTAAACACACACACACACACACACACACACACACACACACACACACACACACACACACACACACACACACACACACACACACACACACACACACACACACACACACACACACACACACACACACACACACACACACACACACACACACACACACACACACACACACACACACACACACACACACACACACACACGATGAAAATACCCTTGTGGCAAGACAGACAGAAACATTTGCCATGCAGCACACCCAGCGAGATGCTTACTAAAATCCAAGCCACCCCCAACTGCAAAGTCTTTGTTCACCATTAGGGCCCCCCCCCCAACATTCCTGAACACAGCTTTTTTTGTCCTTCAGGGGGCTGCAAACTACACAGAGATGACAGATTTTGGGAGGCATTCAGGGTCTGAACCACACAGTGGCATCAAGGAAGCGCTGCCACCGACTTGGTGGGGGTTTGAAAACCGGCTCTCTGACATAAAACCTGAAAAACATATGAATGAAACATCTTCACTGGATCTCCTTTTCTTTACTTAAACCTGCTCCTTTTAACTCAGGAATAAATAACACAACTGATCAACAAGACCAGCAGCTTCCATGCAGAGTGTCTCTACCTTTTCTGAATAAAAGCATTGATGGGTGCGGATTATTATACAACCAGAAATCAAAGTCAGCGCTCACAGGAGCTGATAGCGGCTACGGGCCCACAGACCTTGATGAGGCCCGATCCACAACACACATAATCCATGACACACTGTAGTAAAACCACTCCTTATAATCCATGACACACTGTAGTAAAACCACTCCTTATAATCCATGACACACTGTAGTAAAACCACTCCTTATAATCCATGACACACTGTAGTAAAACCACTCCTTATAATCCATGACACACTGTAGTAAAACCACTCCTTATAATCCATGACACACTGTGGTAAAACCGCTCCATATAACCGGGACACATGAAAGACAGAGGCCAGCAGTAAGTGGTGAATCTCTAGATGAACCCTGACCAGTAAGTTTGAACCTGTTGGCCACACAAATGGACCCAATCCCCCCCATGCAAGAATCAGAAGGAGTTGGCCCTGATATCGTTTCATTATTTCCAATTTAATTTCTTAGGCTCAGGGTTGAAGCTGCCATCTTTATCCGACAGACCAACCCAAAGCCTTCCTCCCGATGGGGAAGCACAGACTGGTGTGTGGGATCAGGAAAAAAAGAACCCTCCCTCGGGGCACAGTTCCTTTACAGGAAGTGAAGGAGGCGAGACCGGTCATGTCAGACTGACATTCTGCACAGGCTGAAGTCCTGAGTCAGAGATGTGAGCGAGACCCAACAAGAGGCCCTAAGTTCTGGGCAATCAATCCGGTCCTCGGTCCTACTGCAGTTTACACAGCACCTAGTGTAGTTTGCCTGGACACGGGTCGGGAAGCACAGACTGGTGTACGAGTATTTGTGGTGACAGACCTGAGAGCCTAATATTTAGAGTAAGAGGATCCCACCGTGTTGAATCCTGACTTTGTATGGTCAGGCTGAAGAGGACAGAGACGACACCTGCTTAGTGTTGGACGTTAGCATCACTATTTTATATTTACAATTCCCCTTCTGTGAATAGCAGCTAAGTGATGCAGTGCAAATATGGACGTGTGTCCTGTAACAAATGGTCCCTAACAACAGGTCTGTGCTTTCTGTAGTCTACATTAAGAACAGCGGATCAAATTGAAAAGTTCAGCAATGCTGGATGAATTAATCTAAAAAGATAAAGAATATAGTTCCAGCGATGCAAATGTGAGGATCTGATGCTATTGTGTTCATTTATAATATTATTTTATATATAGATATATATATATATCTATATATATATATATATATATATATATTTATCTTTCACTCAGCCCAGGGACATATGTTTTATCAAACGTGTCCCACCAGCTGCTGCTGAAACTCAACCCTTTGTTGTGGTCCAGTGGAGCATCAGGTCAGAGGTGTTTGATTCAATCTGCAGTCTGAAAGTAGGCCTCTGGGATCCCAACCATCTCCACCCCCCCCCCCCCCCCCATGTAGAGCCACTTCTAGAAAGCCGTCCGTTGCACCTACGTGTTTGTGTTACTAATAGACAACTTGTGGGGTATCTCTGTACACTTGACGTGTACATGACAAACATGTGAATGCAGATTATGACTCAGCGATCACAACAAAAACACACAAAGTGTAAAATGAATAACGCAAGTTCAATCATTCGCACAATCACTCAGAGGTTTGCTAATAGACAGCTGGACATCGGCTTGGGACTTTCCCCAAATCAGGGTCAGAAGCAGGGTTTAACGGTGTAGACATGTGTCACCACGACCTCTTTGTTCACCTCTTCCTATGTTCATTGAGGGAGGTGCGGTGCCTTATCGACTTATTAACCAGGGAGGGGCAGTACGCTGTCTGGGCCAGGTTACATCCGCTCTACAAAGGTCACTGCACTCAAAGCTCCATCAGCTATGGATGTAGGTGTTTGTGTTCACACAGCCACATGATGGGGGGGGGGGGGGGGGGGAGGTCCATAGCTGGTGGTTTGTTGGTGTGCGCGTTGTTGACGTAAAAGTGTTATGAAGCAAAAAGCAGCTCAAAACATTACAGAACATCTGCCTTCCTGCCATGTGACTGAACCGACAGGTGGGGGGAGGCACATCTGGAATGGGCCAATTTACCAGGTTACAAACGTTTGACAGAACGCAAAACCATGAATGGAAAAACTTGAGAAAAATAAAAAATCTGAAATGTTAGCCCCCCCCCTGAATATAGCTCAGACAAGTGTTTACAAAAGCAGTTTCCTGCTGAATATGTCGTGTTGGTGATGCACAACTTCCTCCTGACTGAACACTGGCAGACAAATGGTGTCCAAACAAATGTTGTGTCTTCAGTTAAAAGCAGCGTGTCATTTATTTATTTTTTACAAACAAACAAGTGTCACAATGCAGAGCAGAAGTGTTTGCATGATAGTGTTTCTACAATGTTAACTAGGAAATGAGTGAAATCAATGAGCTGAATACATCAGCGAGCAGCAAACATTTGACAAGTGGAGGTGGAAGTTGTTGCAGAAGCTACCGCAGCCCGATCTGGTGTCTGTGGTTCCTCGTTCCTCGCCCTCGTTAACCACACCAACTTAAGCCAGTGTTGTTGTTTAAATACTCGCTTGAATTCTAAGTTTTTTTTAAAATGCACTTCTCCAAGAACAAATTTGTTTCCTCCATTAACTTTCCACACTTGTAATCCACTTTGTCTTTTTTACACACAATCCAAACAATGTTATGCACATCTCCTACTCACATAATAGTATTTTTGTACTTCCCATGATGCATCTTGGTGTGATTAAACAATGAATGTAATTTGCATGCAGAGGGAGGTTGCCATTGTTCGTGCTTGGTGGTCATCTGATGGTCCGCGAACTGACTTTAAGACCCCCCCCCCCCCACCCCCTCAGCTTTGTTTGCCATCCGGTTGGCCAGCCGGCCCCCACCTGCTGCAGAAAGACACAGTGCACTTTCAGGCCATTAGGCCCCCAAAACACTCAGCATGACACTGCATCCATTTCCTTAATGAAAGCCCCAGCCCCCCCCGCCTGTTAACAGGATCAGGAAGAACTGCTCGCTTGTGACTGCAAACACAGCATGTTGGACAGGAGCCAAAGGGGCGAGCAGGAAGAGACCCCTCCATCAAGTTCACATCTGCAGCGACGCTCCCCCTCAACTTCTAACTGCTGTCAAATCAGATTGTTGTTGTTACATGAAGCCGAGGCATCAGAGAAGGTCTTCCACCACCTGACACCCAGATGGTCCTGTTTGCATCTAGGAGATCCCACTCTGTCCTCAGAGACGACACAACGCATTCCACCTAACTGCCTCCATACTACGTCCAAGGGGGAAATAAACTACTACGTCACAAATACATGGGGATCTTTATGCACTTTATTCCAAACTCAGCCAAGTCAGTTCGCTTTAGTGTGTGTGTGAAGACAAATGTCTCATATCTCCTAAGGCTGGATTCAATTAACACTTTATGAATAAAGTTACTTTTAAATTACACATGTTGTTCCCCTTGAGCTTATTTAACATTTATCCAATGACAATGAACATTTTACAGTTTCTGTTATACATTTATTTTCATGTATTTGTCTCCATTTGTTACTCAGGGAGCTGCCACCAAAAAAAATATAATGATAATAATTCTTTACCTCAAACCATTTAGTTTTAAATAAATCCCTGTTGGGGATGGGGAAGCTTTATTTACCAGAATTGGTCCAAAGAAAGAAAAACATAGTATCAGAACAATAGTTTTCTGACAAACTGAAATATTATATAATAAATATAAAATAAAAATAGTTTGTTCAATATTCTGTACTTTCAAGATATATATATATACTGTATATTACTATTGTCTAAGGTTTTTGTTGCCACATCTTCCCACTTTTGACTCCATCCTGTTCTCTGCTGAGAGGACCCCAGCAGAATGGAGCCGTGTAGGGACAGCTGCATGTGTGGAGCCCCCCCCCGGATGATTATTGTGTCCGTCACCAGGAGGCCACGTCATCCATGACTCGCATCCCGACCAGTCACAGGGGGGGTAAGGGAGTGGAGTAACGGCAAACGACCGTCCCCAACCCCCCCCCCCCCCAGACACTCCTCGCCGGGGGCCGAGTGCTGCTCCCACTGTTTAAAACACCACAACAACGTAACTAAGGGAAGTGACTCAGTGGTCCGGTCTGCAGGCCCGCCTCACGTCTACAATTAGCGCACACACACACACACACACACACACACACACACACACACACACACACACACACACACACACACACACACACACACACACACACACACACACACACACAGTATAACAAGGGAGCCATGAGAAAGAAAAGGCCTCCTCGGGGCATAATTCCTTGACAGGAAGTGAAGGAGGCAAGACCGGTCTTGTCAGACGGATTCAGGACTTTCTGAATGTGCAGAATGTCAGAGCGGTGAGCGAGACCCAACAAGAGGCCGTAAGTTCTGGTTAACCCATCCGGTCCTCGGTCCCACCACAGTTTACACAGCACCTAGTGTAGTTTGACCTGGACAAGGGTCCAGCTGTGGTTCTAGGGGTCCTTTCCAGGTCTTTGCTTCCATGTTTGTGGCCTTTGGCGTAGAAGAAGGGAGGCGGTTGTGTTTCCCTCTTGTTCTGTGTGTATATTTACCCTAAAGGCATGAAAGGTTCGGTGTAGACATCTGCAGAGGGTTTCTTTAATTACAAAACCACCGTGAAGGCCAAATGTACTCCGTGTTTTATCAGCATTCCCAAAGAAAAACTCATTAATTACCTCAGAAAACCAGGAGCAATCAAACAAAGTTGTATTCTGGTGAATAGTGAAACTTAAAAGAGCTTGATGTTCGATTTAAAATGCTAGATGTAAAACATTAACCCCAAAACGGGGCGTAAATGTGTCCTTTAGGTCACAAAAGAAAGACTTTTTGGGGAAGAAAACCAAATGAACGAATGAGAGCAACAGAAGTTCTCAGTAACGTTAAGTTTGAATCCCTTCTGACGGTAAAAGGACACCGTGAGTGTTCTACTGGTTGTATACTGGTTGTAGTGGTTCGGGACACGTTACTTTTAACCAGGCGTTCTGCGGGCTTTGGTTCGTGGCCTACTTTCTGTTCAAAACCTAAACTCGGATGCATCCGAGGGACGGACTGGAAGTTCGGTCTGGAACAGAACGACGCTCAATGCCAGGTTGTTCGAATCCTGAGCTGAAAAGGAGAAACTATACGTATTTCACGAAGGGTTCCGGGCTGCTAGCTAGCAAGCTAACCCGCCCCAAAGTTCGCCCCGAAGACCGAAGAAAACCCTCCGCGCGTCTCCCCTTTTCTCGTTAGCCGTGGTCAGATGTGGTGGAAAAACAGGAGTTACGAAACAAAGAACACTCACCTCGTTGTTGATGCTAAACCGGCGTTTCCGTTGATTTAGAGTAACATCAGCCCGAAAAAAACGGTTCTCTTTCAAAGAAATAAAGACGGCTACCGAACCGAGGACCGACCGTCCGCTGGAAAGTGTCGTAAGGGTCCGCTTTGTTTTAGTCGACAGCGCGTGCCGCGCCTCGCGGTCCCGCTCACCAACACACGTTAACGGCTGACGGTGCTTTACCGACCACCACCATTTACTAACATGGAGGATATTAACAGTCGACCGGTTCGCCCGAACACGTTACAGCGCGGTGCTGCTGCTCGGTCGACTCTTTTTTTCCCTTCTTTTTTGTGTGTTAGTGGCCCGGGCCAACGAGCGTCTTCTTGCCAATTTAGACCCCGCCTACACAGGAGGGCCGGCGGTACGTCGCGGGCGAAGGAACAAACGCACTTGACCACTTGAACCCTTCGTCACCTCAGATGCGGTGGACGGCTCCAAGTAACACGCGCGCGCACACATACACGCGCGCGCACACACGCACACTCAAACACACGTATATCAACATAATGAAACTTATGATCTGCAGTCCTACTTAAAGTGTTAAAAGCCCCCTGCAAGTGTTTTATTGTTATTTATGATGTTTCTGGATTGATATTATTGCGGTGTGTTGCATTTTTATTGCTGTTGGTGTCGTTCTGCTCATGTCAACCTCTTTATATGCTGTTCTACATATACTATACTATATAACAGCGGGGCTTTAAGTCATGTTTTTAACTGTAAAATGGTGATACAAAGTCAAAGTTGCATTCATTGTGTTGTTTATTACATCAAACGGTGCCTTTTTTTTCAGCACAAAAACCACCAAAAAGGCTGAAAATTCCTTTTCTGTTTTTTGACCAAGTCGCAATTGTGCATTGTGCTAACGGGTTTACCCCAAAACCTCCCCACCGCCTTTCATTCTGTGCAGCCAAACCTTTCTAAAGAATGAGCATGTTCACTTAATTTAACTATAGACTAGAAGTTTCTTCATTCATACAATACAGGCTTGCAGTGTGATACATACAACTAAAAAATACCAACTTAAAGCAAGCGACAATTTAGCCCAACATGTGGATAAGCAAAGAGAATGGTTGGTGGAAAACCAGAAGAAAAAGCCTAACGGGAAAAATAATCTACAATATTAATGAGATCAGTGAGCCGATGACCAACGCCCCCCCTTTAGCCTCCGTGATCAGCATCAGTGAAATGTGTGATGAACACGAAACAGCTGATGCTGCCAGCTGGACAAATGACACAGCAGGCCCCCGTCTCCCAGAACCCTCCCGTCACATACTTGTGATAATCCGCTCAGGGAGAGTTTTCGCATGCTGCTCTATTTCCAGAACGAGACCCACACCCGTTGGTAGTGAGGCCCAACACAGGCTCACTGACAAATGAAGTGTTCCCTTCTGTTCAAAGTGAAATAAAAGCTCTTCTCATCTCGACCATTGATCCATAAACTACGACCTCAAGGACTCTGATTGTAGAACGCAACGAGTCGGGATAACCTCTGTGTGTGTGTCTGTGTGTGTGTGTGTCTGTGTGTGTGTGTCTGTGTGTGTCTGTGTGTGTGTGTCTGTGTGTGTGTCTGTGTGTGTGTGTGTGTGTGTGTGTGTGTGTGTGTGTCTGTCTGTGTGTGTGTGTGTGTGTGTGTGTCTGTGTGTGTCTGTGTCTGTGTGTGTGTGTGTGTGTCTGTCTGTGTGTGTGTGTGTCTGTGTGTGTGTGTGTGTGTGTGTGTGTGTGGAGCACCAAATACCTCACCTCCACCGAAGCCGCATGGCTGAAGTTCTCATGAGATCAGAGCTGCTCTTCAGACCCACAATGCATTGGGACAAAGTAGAGGAGCTACGAGTCAACATGTGAAATGTGGTGAAAAAGGGGCCAAGGAAGAGTTTTCAAAGATGAACCATTAGGGAAGATGTTCTCAGAACAAAGATCAGCGTTACCAGGAGGACCAGGAGATGTCCTAATGGTCATTTTTGGCTATTTAGTGTCTTTGTGTCCGTTTTGTCTACCTGAAGTGCTTCCTTGTGCTTGTTTAGGAATCCTTGCATTAAGTTTCCTCTGAGTGGTTTCCACCAATGCAGAGCAGTTTCTTTGAATTGTATTTTTTTAAACATCTCTGTTATTCAGGGAAATCCAAAGAACAACGGGTCTATTTGTTCATGAAGCAAACCCAACCATCTCCATCCCTGGAAGCCAGCAGAGGGAGCATAGAGCCGCTTGGGGGCGGGGGGGGGGGACACAGACAGCACGGCGGCTTTTACTTCAAACATTTATTTGATCCAATTCTTTGGAATGTAATAGTCAATGATCAGAGACGGATGAGTCCGGGTGCTGACCAGAAGTCAGAGTACAAACAATACTTTTAGTCACTTAAGGCCTCACTGCTTTTCATATTGTCATTTTTTTTGTTAACTTCCATATTTCCTTTCTTTGTTTTTTTTTTTTCTGGATCTGAGACAGCAAAGAAATTACAGAAGCAGTTAGAAAAAAAACAATTCTTCTTGTCATACAAAGAAACCAAAGAATAAAACGATAACACGTACATCAGTGACGGTACAAAAACAAGGTGATATTATTATACCAAGGGAATAAAACTGTTACGTTCCAAAGAGACGCATATAAGCTTTTTGGAGATTGAAAAACATCTCCGTAAATTGTACTCTACAGAGTTATAACATCTGAAAAAAGAATCCGCCATAACACCCCCCCCCTTTCCCCCTTTCCCTCTCTCCATAAATCAACATCATAAACACAGATTCTTATTTTTTTCTTTTTAAATATATCAGTGCATCGTTTGTTTTGACATGTCGGGCCGCAGCATCCTCTCGTCTGGAGGGAACCTGCAAACACGCTCACAGCCACCTGCAGCCGGACCTCCTCTGCAGACAAAGAGTCCCCCCCCCCCCCCCCCCCCGCTGCCGAAGGACGTGCAAACGGAGGAAAACCAGCAGACGGTTGAGGTCCAAGTGTCCCGCCTTTTAGTCTCTCGTCTCGTCCACCATCAGTCCGGAGGGGGGGGGGGGGGGAAGAGCTGAACCTTCTTCTGTCTCTCCAGACGCCGTCTCCTACCGGGACGAGTATCGCCACCCGTCCCCTTTCAGACCCTCACCAGAACCATTCAGGTGCCTTTAAAATGGACCAATGGGTCGTCTGTAGTTTACAGGTAAACGAGGTCCTGTGTTGACTTTAAGAGATAAAAAACGTCCACAGCTGAGTCGAACCAGGTGGGTGTTGGAGGCTTTTGCTTTGGCTCTTTGCTCTGATGAACTAGTAAACTCATCTTTGTTATATCTACTTAAACCCTGTCTCCTACAAAACGATGTCGCTCTGCCCTCCGAAGACTCAAAGACTCGTTTTAAACAGTTTTAAACAAAGCCGAAATGCTACGATGTCATTTGATAAGTTTAGTAAATAAAAACTAAAAAGCATTTAGATACAAACCTCCTCCACAACAAAACGCTAAAAGGATAGACGGGGGTGGGGGGGGCAAGGATTGGACGGTGTCACCAGGTCTGTGGTTAGCTAAAAATATTTAGATTCCTCCTCTGATAGTCAACAACAACAACAACAAAGCACAGCATTGTCGTTGCAGACTTCTGAGTCTCTTCTTAGTGTCTTTCAGTCTGGTCCAAAGCCTCCTGAGGGACGTCTTTCGGGGTCAAAGGTCCATCGGTCCCTGTGAGTCGCTCCGTTTTACCCTGTACACACAAACTCTCCACAACACCACAACCAGGTCAGAAGAAACGCAAACAACGGCGTCTCCTCGTGTTAAAACAAATACTTTCTGTACACTTTGAGTCCAACAGAGAAAGGATACTGCGGCACGGGTGTCTTTTTTTTCTTTTTTCTATGTAGAAAAGGGCGCTCAAATATATTAAAACCTATGTACAATATGTCAGACGTGTCATGTGCCGTGAACATGAGCCTCGGACGGTGAGAGGACAACCAGCAGAAAAACAAGGCAACACAAAAGGAATAAAATAAACAAAGGCACTGTCGGAACTAGACAAAGGTCAGCGGGTCACGGTGTGCCCGCCTTCACGCACACGTCACGTACACACATGGACCCCAGCTGGATGCACGTGCACATGTAAATGACACACGCACAAACACACTCTCACACCAAAACATCAGAACTGCAAATTCCACAGCCCAAAAAAACAAAACAACAACTAAAACGATGATGAACATAAACTTCTGTCTGGATTGGTCTCAACACCAGCTGTGATTACACGAACTCTACAAAGCACGAAAAACAAATAGAATCCTTAGATTTCTTCTTCTTTTTTTGTTTAGTTTTTCTCTGTACAGGTTCTTTTATACACAGTGCCCCCTGCAGGTCAGTCCCCCCCACTGCTGCTCCTGAGAAAAGAAAAAATGACATTGTCTCCCGAATCCCCCCCGCGCCCCCCTCCCCACCAGCCTCACGCCTCCGAGTAGTTATTCTGTCCGTTCATCTTGTCCTTCTTTAGCTTCACGCCGTCCACCAGCTCAAAGTTGTAGTTCTCCAGGGCGGATAAGTTCCTGTCCGTCATGCTGCCCTGCGAGCACGCGCAGTACAGGACCACGCCGCAGATGGCGCCCAGGAAGACGCCCAGCGCCGACATGGCGATGATGGTGATGAGGATGGGGTCCAGGGTCTTCAGCATGTTGCCCGGGCCGCCCAGCTCGCCGGCGTCCTGGGGGAAGGAGTCCAACGCTGCGGGGGGGGGGGGGGGGGACAGGGACGCCAGGTTAAGACGCGCACACCACACGCAACACAAAGGAGCACACGTTGACCCTTTAGTAGAAGACTGGTCTAACTCACGCAGGATGAAGATCTCAGTCGGAGGAGACGTGGGGGCTTCTGGGTCTGTGGGGAGAAACAACGGCATCAATCGATGGAGTCCAAACCGGAGTCACACAGAACGAAGAGAAGCAAAGTACAGAGTAGACACGACACGACACGACACAACATGATACAACACGATACGACACAACATGACACAACACGACACAACACGACATGACACGACACAACACAACACGATACAACACGACACGACACAACACGATACAACACGACACAACACGACACAACATGATACAACACAACACGACACAACACGATACAACACGATACAACACAACATGACACGGCACAACATGACACAACACGATACAACACAACACAACACGACACAACATGACACAACACGACACAACACGATACAACACAACACAACACGACACGACACAACATGACACAACACGACACGACACAACACGATACAACACAACACGACACGACACAACACGACACAACATGATACAACACGACACAATACAACACGATACAACATGATACAACACGATACAACACAACACAACACGACACAACATGACACAACATGATACAACACAACACGACACAACACGATACAACACGATACAACACAACATGACACGGCACGACACGACACAACACGATACAACACAACACAACACAACACGACACAACACGATACAACACAACACGACACGACACAACACGATACAACACGATACAACACAACACAACACGACACAGCACGATACAACACGATACAACACAACACAACACGACACGACACAACACGACACAACATGATACAACACGACACGATACAGCACGATACAACATGATACAACACGACACAACACGATACAACATGATACAACATGATACAACACGATACAGCACGATACAACATGATACAACATGATACAACACGACACAACACGCACCCTTGCAGTCCTCGGGGGAGAGTCCATCTATGATCTGGATGTTGTCCACGGCGATGTGACCCGCACTGCGACTGTCTGCAACGCCTTCCACGACCACCTGCACACACACACACACACACACACACACACACACACACACACACACACTCATTGTTAACAGGGGTCAAAAGAGAGGCACAAGCCAAACCTCAGTTTAACTGATGCATTTAAACACTAAATCTCATCACGTGTTGCTTTGAGAAAATAAAACAAACAATAAACAAAAAGCCTCAAACGACCCCCCCTTTTCGGACCCCCTTTGTCACCTGGTATGAGGCGTCGGAGCGCGGCAACCGGACTCGCGCCTCCCTCCAGCGGCTGCCCTGGTGCCCGCTGACCACCCACAGGACCCGCCCCCCCTCGGCCTCCGTCCTCTGCTTGATGTGCAGCGTCCCCGCGTGCTCGCCGAACATGTGGTACCAGAAGGACATGCACAGGTCCACGTCCGAGGCCGTGACGGGCAGGCTGGCCATGCGGGCCACCCTCTCCCCCCCGGCCCCCCCGGCCCCCTCGGGTCCGCTCGGCCCGTCCGCGCCCCCCTGCTGCATGTAGATGAAGTTCCCCGGTCCGCCTGCAGGGGGCAGCAGAAGGCAAGGTAAGAGTTCAGGGGGAGCCTCTTGTTTCACCCTGATATCAATGTTAAGACCTCACTTTCTGAACATGTGGAATGTAAAACAGCAGTCGATGTCACTGATGTCAATCAAACTCAACGCTTTGCTTTGCCTCCATTTTATCGGACTCGATTGAATGTAAAAGACTGCTGAAAGTGTTTCTGCGTCAGTGTAAGCTTCCCTCGGACCACGTTCAAGGACTCGGTACCAGCTTCAGGAGACGCTGATTCGAGTGAAGAAATCAGGGTGAAGTCGTTTGTTCTTCTGTGTTTTTTATGATTCAACGTCCTATTCCTGATTCCATTATTGTTGTTGTGTTAATTCAGATTTCCAAGGTGCTTCTATTTCTGGTTGCATATTGTTACCAAGACACTCAAAGAAAGAGTCATTTAAAAAGAAAAGTTCCTATTTAAGTTCAATTTTTACCTCCATAAAAGTCAGTACAATACAAACTTAATACTGAACACAAACAGGCAAAACAACAACAACAAGGACGTCTTCTCCTCACCCGTGTGGTCCAGGACCGGCCCCCGGTGGACCGAGGGGGCCCCGTTGGTCTGGATGAGCCACTCGGCCCCCGCCCCGGCCTCCCTCATCCAGCCGCAGAACGACGAGAGGTCGAAGTTGCAGGCGAACCAGACGTAGGCTGCAGGAGGAGAGAGAAGATGATGGAAGCCTTCGATTAGTCACTCAACAGAGACACATCTGGTCCTCCAGGGTCCAGGACGCCCTTTGAAGTCTTCACAAATCTCGATTGAAATGGGGGCCGGCAAATTAAAATCAAAACATTAGTTCTCTCACATAACGTAATCCAAGTATGATTCATCCAGCTCTCGCTCAGCACCATTAAAGCGTCTTCATTCAAAGCGAGAAGGTGAGACTGCAGCGTCCAGCAGGAGGCTTTGAGCCAAGAGACGACTTGTTTAATCTATTTAAACAACACCAAGAAAACATTCCTGCTTCCTACGACCAACGCAGCGATTAATCGGCTCCAGCTTGTTGCCCCCCCCCCCCCCCACCCCGAAAGAACACCCCCCCTAGGGCCGACGAGCAGGGGCCAGATGGAGGGACGAGGACGTCAGGGGACGGATGGAGGGACCTCCTGAGAAAGGATACAACGTCCTAATAGGATGCAGAGATGACCGTGGAGCCGGTAGTTCACCCCCCCCCCCCTACCCAGCCCCCCCCACACCACCAAGCTGTCTTCACGCGATGCTTCGTCTGGGCTAATTGAGCCCCAGGAGGCCTTTGTTCTCTCTCCTTCACCTCCTCCTGTCTCCTTCCTCCTGCTGCTCTCTCCTCCAAGTGAACCACGCCGATGCCGAGCAGCCTTTGGATGAGGAGCTCATGGGGCCTCGTCAACATCCACCAGTGGCGTCAGTTTGAAAGACATTAGGTCACTAGGTCGAAGCCCAAAACGCCCTGATGTGGAACCGACCCGTTGATCCTTGATCAAACAAATCTGAAGCAATAAGTAGAAGATTAAGAAAGAAAAAACATATTTCTTCCACTTGAAGAAGAATTAAACCTGAGCTTTCCTGCTTTCTTCTTGTCGTCATCATGGTGTTGATGTTCTCCTTTTACACATTTCTCTCATCGTGCTGCTGCAAAACAACCAAACGTTCCCCCCAATAAAGATTCATCTCGTCATGTTCTACTGGTGAAATAATGGACAGCGTCACCTTTTTAGGCTTTGAGGAAGTCCTCAAAATGAAGCAAGACAAACGAGGACATTCCCGCGATCCGTGGTCACATGACACTCTGCTGTTTCATACTATTGCATCAGAGGAGAACGTGATGTACATAAAATGACCCTCATGTCACGCTTTAACTGCACAAACAACACGTCTGTCTCTTGCACGTGTTTCTGTTTTATATTGTTTAGCTCGGGATGAAAGAGAGGGGGACAAATGAAGAAGAGGGACAGATGAAGAAGAGGGATAGATGAAGAAGAAAGAGGGACAGATGAAGAAGAGGGACAGATGAAGAAGAAAGGGGGACAGATGAAGAAGAAAGGGGGACAGATGAAGAAGAAAGGGGGACAGATGAAGAAGAAAGGGGGACAGATGAAGAAGAAAGGGGGACAGATGAAGAAGAGGGACAGATGAAGAAGAAAGGGGGACAGATGAAGAAGAGGGACAAATGAAGAAGAGGGACAGATGAAGAAGAAAGGGGGACAGATGAAGAAGAGGGACCGATGAAGAAGAAAGGGGGACAGATGAAGAAGAGGGACAGATGAAGAAGAAAGGGGGACAGATGAAGAAGAGGGATAGATGAAGAAGAAAGGGGGACAGATGAAGAAGAGGGATAGATGAAGAAGAAAGGGGGACAGATGAAGAAGAGGGACAGATGAAGAAGAGGGACCGATGAAGAAGAGGGATAGATGAAGAAGAAAGAGGGACAGATGAAGAAGAGGGACAGATGAAGAAGAAAGGGGGACAGATGAAGAAGAAAGGGGGACAGATGAAGAAGAAAGGGGGACAGATGAAGAAGAGGGATAGATGAAGAAGAAAGGGGGACAGATGAAGAAGAGGGACAGATGAAGAAGAAAGGGGGACAGATGAAGAAGAAAGGGGGACAGATGAAGAAGAAAGGGGGACAGATGAAGAAGAAAGGGGGACAGATGAAGAAGAGGGACAGATGAAGAAGAAAGGGGGACAGATGAAGAAGAGGGACAAATGAAGAAGAGGGACAGATGAAGAAGAAAGGGGGACAGATGAAGAAGAGGGACAGATGAAGAAGAGGGACCGATGAAGAAGAAAGGGGGACAGATGAAGAAGAGGGACAGATGAAGAAGAAAGGGGGACAGATGAAGAAGAGGGATAGATGAAGAAGAAAGGGGGACAGATGAAGAAGAGGGATAGATGAAGAAGAAAGGGGGACAGATGAAGAAGAGGGACAGATGAAGAAGAGGGACCGATGAAGAAGAGGGATAGATGAAGAAGAAAGAGGGACAGATGAAGAAGAGGGATAGATGAAGAAGAAAGAGGGACAGATGAAGAAGAAAGGGGGACAGATGAAGAAGAAAGGGGGACAGATGAAGAAGAAAGGGGGACAGATGAAGAAGAAAGGGGGACAGATGAAGAAGAGGGACAGATGAAGAAGAAAGGGGGACAGATGAAGAAGAGGGACAAATGAAGAAGAGGGACAGATGAAGAAGAAAGGGGGACAGATGAAGAAGAGGGACAGATGAAGAAGAGGGACCGATGAAGAAGAAAGGGGGACAGATGAAGAAGAGGGACAGATGAAGAAGAAAGGGGGACAGATGAAGAAGAGGGATAGATGAAGAAGAAAGGGGGACAGATGAAGAAGAGGGATAGATGAAGAAGAAAGGGGGACAGATGAAGAAGAGGGACCGATGAAGAAGAGGGATAGATGAAGAAGAAAGAGGGACAGATGAAGAAGAGGGACAGATGAAGAAGAAAGGGGGACAGATGAAGAAGAAAGGGGGACAGATGAAGAAGAAAGGGGGACAGATGAAGAAGAAAGGGGGACAGATGAAGAAGAGGGATAGATGAAGAAGAAAGGGGGACAGATGAAGAAGAGGGACAGATGAAGAAGAAAGGGGGACAGATGAAGAAGAAAGGGGGACAGATGAAGAAGAGGGACAGATGAAGAAGAAAGGGGGACAGATGAAGAAGAGGGACAAATGAAGAAGAGGGACAGATGAAGAAGAAAGGGGGACAGATGAAGAAGAAAGGGGGACAGATGAAGAAGAAAGGGGGACAGATGAAGAAGAGGGATAGATGAAGAAGAAAGGGGGACAGATGAAGAAGAAAGGGGGACAGATGAAGAAGAAAGGGGGACAGATGAAGAAGAGGGACAGATGAAGAAGAAAGGGGGACAGATGAAGAAGAGGGACAAATGAAGAAGAGGGACAGATGAAGAAGAAAGGGGGACAGATGAAGAAGAGGGACAGATGAAGAAGAGGGACCGATGAAGAAGAAAGGGGGACAGATGAAGAAGAGGGACAGATGAAGAAGAAAGGGGGACAGATGAAGAAGAGGGATAGATGAAGAAGAAAGGGGGACAGATGAAGAAGAGGGATAGATGAAGAAGAAAGGGGGACAGATGAAGAAGAGGGACAGATGAAGAAGAGGGACCGATGAAGAAGAGGGATAGATGAAGAAGAAAGAGGGACAGATGAAGAAGAAAGGGGGACAGATGAAGAAGAAAGGGGGACAGATGAAGAAGAAAGGGGGACAGATGAAGAAGAAAGGGGGACAGATGAAGAAGAGGGACAGATGAAGAAGAAAGGGGGACAGATGAAGAAGAAAGGGGGACAGATGAAGAAGAGGGACAGATGAAGAAGAAAGGGGGACAGATGAAGAAGAAAGGGGGACAGATGAAGAAGAAAGGGGGACAGATGAAGAAGAAAGGGGGACAGATGAAGAAGAAAGGGGGACACATGAAGAAGAAAGGGGGACAGATGAAGAAGAGGGACAGATGAAGAAGAGGGACCGATGAAGAAGAAAGGGGGACAGATGAAGAAGAAAGGGGGACAGATGAAGAAGAAAGGGGGACAGATGAAGAAGAGGGACAGATGAAGAAGAAAGGGGGACAGATGAAGAAGAGGGACCGATGAAGAAGAAAGGGGGACACATGAAGAAGAAAGGGGGACAGATGAAGAAGAGGGACAGATGAAGAAGAGGGACCGATGAAGAAGAAAGGGGGACAGATGAAGAAGAAAGGGGGACAGATGAAGAAGAAAGGGGGACAGATGAAGAAGAGGGACAGATGAAGAAGAGGGACAGATGAAGAAGAAAGGGGGACAGATGAAGAAGAGGGACAGATGAAGAAGAGGGACAGATGAAGAAGAAAGGGGGACAGATGAAGAAGAGGGACAGATGAAGAAGAAAGGGGGACAGATGAAGAAGAGGGACCGATGAAGAAGAAAGGGGGACACATGAAGAAGAAAGGGGGACAGATGAAGAAGAGGGACAGATGAAGAAGAGGGACCGATGAAGAAGAAAGGGGGACAGATGAAGAAGAAAGGGGGACAGATGAAGAAGAAAGGGGGACAGATGAAGAAGAGGGACAGATGAAGAAGAGGGACAGATGAAGAAGAAAGGGGGACAGATGAAGAAGAGGGACAGATGAAGAAGAGGGACAGATGAAGAAGAAAGGGGGACAGATGAAGAAGAGGGACAGATGAAGAAGAAAGGGGGACAGATGAAGAAGAAAGGGGGACAGATGAAGAAGAGGGACAGATGAAGAAGAAAGGGGGACAGATGAAGAAGAGGGACAGATGAAGAAGAGGGACAGATGAAGAAGAAAGGGGGACAGATGAAGAAGAGGGACAGATGAAGAAGAAAGGGGGACAGATGAAGAAGAGGGACAGATGAAGAAGAGGGACAGATGAAGAAGAAAGGGGGACAGATGAAGAAGAGGGACAGATGAAGAAGAAAGGGGGACAGATGAAGAAGAAAGGGGGACAGATGAAGAAGAGGGACAGATGAAGAAGAAAGGGGGACAGATGAAGAAGAAAGGGGGACAGATGAAGAAGAGGGATAGATGAAGAAGAAAGGGGGACAGATGAAGAAGAAAGGGGGACAGATGAAGAAGAGGGACAGATGAAGAAGAAAGGGGGACAGATGAAGAAGAGGGACAGATGAAGAAGAAAGGGGGACAGATGAAGAAGAAAGGGGGACAGATGAAGAAGAGGGACAGATGAAGAAGAAAGGGGGACAGATGAAGAAGAGGGACAGATGAAGAAGAAAGGGGGACAGATGAAGAAGAAAGGGGGACAGATGAAGAAGAGGGACAGATGAAGAAGAAAGGGGGACAGATGAAGAAGAGGGACAGATGAAGAAGAAAGGGGGACAGATGAAGAAGAAAGGGGGACAGATGAAGAAGAGGGACAGATGAAGAAGAAAGGGGGACAGATGAAGAAGAGGGACAGATGAAGAAGACAAAGGCTCAGTAGGA
This sequence comes from Pungitius pungitius, assembly GCF_949316345.1. Taxonomy (NCBI): domain Eukaryota; kingdom Metazoa; phylum Chordata; class Actinopteri; order Perciformes; family Gasterosteidae; genus Pungitius; species Pungitius pungitius. The sequence continues at coordinate 327,996 of NC_084914.1, forward strand.
GCGAAGGAGGCAGATTGAGGGCGCAGGTTCTCACCTGGTATGGAGTCCATGATGGGGTCGCCCTCTGTGGCGCCTCCTGCTGTAAACAGATGGGAGAGTGAGGGCGGGGTCAGAGGTCAGCGGGTTTGGCCCCGCCCACACAGATGCCAACACACAAACTCATACTAGAAGAAAGCGATATTCTGCCTTTTATGTCGGAACTGTTGTTTTTTATCAGGAGACGAATATTTTTCAGAGATTTGCTCACATTTGATATTGAAGGAAAGATGAAAGAGAGTTTTAAACATTGGCTGTTTGACTTTGAAAGTTAAACAGAAAAAATATTATAAGGGGGTTCATCACATGAAAGTAAACGGATTTACTTATAATTTGTATAATTACCCATGATGCACTATTACAACATTGTATTTTAGAATCACCTAAAAGGTCAAATATTGTAATAATTCATCGTTTCTATTGCAGAGATCATCGTGTGTCATTGGTGTAATAAATCACTTTATTATAATGATTGCTTTAAAATCACAAACCCGTCGGCGCGTCGTAGTCGTCGGGGGCCTCGGTCTCGCCGCCGCAGTCCCTCTGTCCCTCCTCGCAGCCCGAGGCCGTCGTCCCGGGGACGGTGGTCGGCGCCGTGGTGGTCGCCCCGAACGTGGTCATGGGAAGCGTGGAGGCGACGGCCGTGGTGGGAGGAGCCGTGGTGGTGATGTCTGGAAGGAGAAATCCACTTGAGAAGCTGGAACGGCGTGTTTTAAGAACCAAGAACCAGGTTCACTGTGATGTAACGAGCTGGTTTTCACTGCTCAGCCACTTTTTCATTTAGAAGCTGATGAACCCAACTTCTCTTTCCAGAAGAGGAGCCGCGATGTGAAACTAGTCCCCCCGCTGGAGGGGGGACTAGTTTCTGATGGCCAGTCAGCGAAAAGCTGACCGCTTTGTTGCTGACGTGGACAAAAAATTAAAAAAAACATACATTTGTTGAGCCTAATGAACAAAGGGTTACTGAAACTATACAGTTATACACCACAGTTACTCAAGAGAGAGACCGCTACGATGCTCCGTGAGACAAACTCAAATATGCAGAAGAGCCGCCACTCAAGGGCCGAAGTGATGATGATGTCAGAAGCCCCTTTAATTGATTGAAAAGGAAGAGAATTGAGCTTGAATGATCATCGGCGGGAGGCCCAGATGGCGCCATGTAATTAGGCTTTGTGAGGTTCGCTCTCACGGCGCCGGGGATGTGAGGCGATGAATTAACGGAAAGCAGGAAGCCAAAGAGAAACCCGATCAAACCGCTGACGTGACGCCGGCTTGTCGCTTTCTGTCCTTCCAGCTCCGGTCCATTTCAACTTCATTTCGATGATGTAAAGAAATGAGCTCGTTTGGCGGATAGGAGCACAAAGCTCTACCATGACGTGCATTAATGAAGAGGGGCTGTGATTTAGGTAATTGTACATAATGTGCATATTTGTGGGTGTGTGAAGCCTTCTGCACACGTCGTGTGTGATGTGGTCGTTTTTTGAAGGGAGGCTCTGATCATCGAGATCTGACAGAGACGCTTCAAATGGCTGCTCCTCTGTTCTGTTTTATTTTAGAGACCCACAATCTAGATATCGAGTTGTTTTACAGGACTTCTTCATAAGAAGTTAATTATAAAGAATCTCAGCCCTCGAGATGTGTCTCCATTTCTCCTCTCTCTTTCCACCCTCCTCTCTTCCCTCCTCTCGGATCTGGCTGATCTTTATCGTTCCTCCTGCAGAGCAACCGGATACTCCCCCCCCCCCCTTCATCTGTTCCTCCCTCACCTACTGCAGGAGGCCGAGCTCTCTCTCTCCCTCTCTCTCTCTCTCTCTCTCACTAGAACACAGCATCCATGTTTGACCACAGCTGCAGCAGAGATAGTAGCCTGCATGGCACGCGTCAGCCCTTCATGTTCTCTCTCTCTCTCTCTCATCCCGAGGAGAAGGCCGTTCACTGTGTAATAACTGAGGCCACAAACATTCACACTGGTAGTTTCTCTTCTGGTGCCTGATGTTTAAAGCTCCTCTTGTGGCTACTTGAGCCTGAAGGACGTTGCACACCAGTCGTTCCACAGCTGGAGCAGCTTCTCTGCTTCTAGCGTCAATGGGCTTCACTACAAAAGTGAATCAACTCTGAGGCATCGAGTACCTTTTTGTCCTAAACCCAATTCGTTATTGTGATGATGAAGATCAATATTTACTCGTCGAATGTAACTCAGCTGACTTTGTGGAATCTGACCCAGAAACCACGGGAGTGTTGTGCTTTAATATCGTTGTGTCGGCTCGAGGGACGACGGGTACGTTCTCCACAGTCACTTGGTCCTGTCTGTCCTCGCTTTGCTTCAGTCTAATTATTCATGGGGAAGAATCGCTGGGGTCTGAAAAGTGAAGCCAATAGAAAGTTTCTTGAAGCGGCCTCGTCCGTAGTGACCAGCAGGGGGCGACTCCACTGGTCACATAGAAGTCTATTTAGACTCTACTTCTCTGATGGTTTATTCCCTCAGGAGACATTGTGAACACGAGGTTTCAATCTCTAGTTTCTAGTCTTCTTCTCGATGCAGCATGAAGTTCATTATGCAGGTGATGCTTGAGGGCGGGGCCTGAACCCATGAACTCACCGTCCAGTTCGCAGCCCAGCAGCTCCAGGCGGAGGCCCAGGCCCTCGTTGGTGGCCCTCTCCGGGTAGATCCTGACGAAGCGGGTCAGGAGGGGGCCCAGCGCCCTCAGCTCCGGGGTGTCGTGGTTCTGGTTCCCGAGGAATATCTGAGGCAGAAGACACGGACGTCAGGACGTGGCCGGCGTTCACCAGACGCCACACATCGAGGACACTGAGGTCAGCTTCGTGGTTTCCTCTCAACAGGTGAATGATAAATTGTTGAATCCAAGACCTGTTGAAACTGTGCAGCACAGTTAAAACCCATCCACCCAAGAACCGAACAAACACCACTCTGTTCTGATCAAGTCTGCTTCTGATCAGTCACACACAGACACACACACACACACACACACACACACGCACACACACACACAACAAAGACAAAAGGCAGGAAATCAGAACCAGAGTCAGACACTCAGTGTCAGTCCAACGTGGAAGCAGCACAGATGAAAATGGTTTCCTTCACACCGGGATCCAGGGGGGGGGACACCAAACACCCAAAAGGCTCTTCTCCCGCCTTACTACTGCAGAGGGGCATTGTGGGTCGGGGGGTTTGATGCATGTGTTCTGGTTCGTAGGTTTTAGTATTCAAACCTCCATGCTAACTCTGACGGACAGATTTCTCTTTAATTCTGTTAATTGTCACAAACATCGATCACTGAATGTTCACAGTGAAGCTCGGTGTTCTTTGTAATATGATTTTAATAATAATGCTACTATGCTGTCTTTTCTGGAGTCTTAGTGGTCATTGAGGACACACGGGATCCTGGATTCAGGTCATGTGTGTTTTTTTCTGAACACGCTATCAGCTTCCTGCCTCTAGGACCAGCAGCCGGCCGTCCCCTCATGTTTACAGAGCGGCATATGCTGTCCGTCTACGCGCCAGCCAAACACTCGTATCCACTTCGGGCCTCGCCGAGGCTTCCAGACTCGTCTTCTGAGGAGCTGAGAAGATCAGCGAGGGGACGGAGGAGCGATGATGTTTGTATAATTTAAGGAGGAGGACCTCTGTTTATTCAGCCTTAAATTATACAAACATCATCATTTGTAGCTGAATAACCCTCCAATTATTCATGAATTTCACGTCACCTTTATTCATTTCTATTTCCCACATTTTCTTCCACGTGAACACGTAGCGCAGATGAATGGACACTTCTAGCCCGCAGTGGTTGCTTTTCTACAACCCCCAACAACCTCCAACAACCCCCCCTGAGGGGAAGCGTGGGGCCAGTGAAGCATGCAAGGTGTGAATAATTCATCTGGATTATTGGGGGGGCAGAGATTTGGGGGAATAAATGCCATTCATCGGGATAATTCAGTGTGGTTTCTGTGTGCAGAACCAACCTTGGGCTTGGTGGTGTTGTCCTCCTTGATGACGGTCCACTCGTCTCCGTCCAGGCTGTGTCCCACCTTGAACCTCTTCATGAAGACGTTCCTGTCGCGGTGTTTCCCCCCCTGGATCACCACGCCGCTCACCATCTTGTCCTGGCCCAGATCCACCTGCCAGGAGAAAAAAAAGACTTATTGATGAAGTGTTCGTCACGCCGGATCCGTCAGTTAAAAACAGCAAGGAGCGTCACTCCTGAAACAGGTCAAAGGTCAGCGGCCCGGCCCACCTGCAGCCACTCGTTCCTGAAGGGCTGCTTGGTCTGCTGGCCGGTCCAGCCCGACCTGCCCGTCAGCAAGCGGGCGTTTTCCGCCACCCAGCCCCGGTCGGCGTAGGACGAGGCGCCGATCTGAGCATCCGAGATCTGACCGGACACCATGCCCAGCATCCCCGAGCAGGGGTAGTCTGCAGAGAGAGAGGGGGGGGGGGATAAGAAACAGTACCACAACCAACGTCGGAACCACGGCTTCCCGGTTGGATGTAAACTACGAGCCGCTCTGCTGTTCAAGTATAAGCAAATAAAGTTGGATATTTGCTGGATAACCGTCTGGTTTCTCTGAATGAGAAAACTCGATTAAACTCCAAATATGTGGAAACAATGGTCCGGACATAGCGAGCCAAGTTAAACCAATTAACGGACCCGATCTAATATCCGGACTCAAACAGTCGGTCTCAGCGAGACATTTGGAGTTTTTATCAGCGGATTAACGACGGCTCCCGAGGACCTAAACTCCTCCACTATGTGGATTTTACAGCCGCTCGGTGTTGTGTGCGTTCCTGTGTGTGTCTGTGCTCATGGAAATAATGGGTTTAATGAGCAACAGGGAGCTGTTCCTTCCTGTATGTTGTTACTTCTTTAAATTGCATGATTTGGTTTAGGATTAAACACAGAAATTGGATTAAAATGACGTCAAAGTGGACTTTTGGGATTGAATGACAGTTTCATGTTGCGTACTTACACACACACTCACACACACACACACACACACACACACACACACACACACACACACACACACACACACACACACACCTTTGCGGCCTGCTCTCCTGTGAGTGGGGGTCTAGTGTCTCCGCTGTGAGAGCTCTCCCACAGAGAGCCGCTCGTAGCACATCGAGGACCGAGCTTTATGTAACATCGGGGGGGTGAGTAATGATGTCCCTTCGCTCCTCGCCAATGAATAACGGCGTCCTTTCCGTGGGAGTTTGCGCTCGCCGCTTTATTTTAAATCAACAGAGAGCAGCAGGAGTTTCTCGTCCCGCAGCCAAAAAGATGTTGCTTTGATTCACGATGCTCAGGGGTGAGAAAACGCTTTTAAACGGGGGGGGGGAGTGCGGCCCGAAAGGAACGGATAAAACCCGTCAAGGAGTCGTTTAAACTGTCGCTCATTTGGTTTTTACAGGAGGTGTGAACATTGCTTGGTCTTTCCATCCGGGAAGAAAACATGTCGTGTTTGTACAAAGAACGCAGGCTTGTCTGTAAAAGGCTGTTTGTCTTTGTAACGTTGTATCAAATGTTCAGACAGAAACAAATACTTTGCACTTCATGTTCAAACTTGAAAGTTACATTAAATAATATAGATTTATTATGAAAGAATAAAGAAAACCAGTGTGTGAGCACTGGCGTGTTGGATAGAAAATATTTAGATGACATTAAAGTTCAATGATGCACGTGGAGACGAAGGGGGGGGGGGGGCAATCATCAGATATTCCTCTCCTGAGTAATTGAATAAGATGCATGGATGCATGGGGAGATCAAGCTGTGGGCGTGGCCTCGTACACGCAGGTGTCCCTCTGTACCTGACGTCCTGCAGCCGTAGACCTCAAAGCGCATGCAGATGCCTTGCTCCCAGGACATGGGTCGGACGCGGATGTAGCGAGCCAGAGTCGGTTTGGGGAGAAGACAACGCGCCTCCTCCGTCGGGTTGAGGTTCCCCTGGAAGATCTGAGGAGAGCGACGAAAACTACAGTTACTGCCCCTGTTACTTGTTACTGCTGCTGTAGTGTAAGTACTACTATTACTAACTAAAGAAGGGGCTGTGTATTTTACTACGGAGACGGAATGGTCGCTACCTTCTGCTTGGAGCCCTCCTTCACCGTGATCCAGTCCTCTCCGTTGGAGCTCAGGTCCACTTTGTACGAGCGGACGAAGTACTGCTTCTTGGTCTCCTTGGAGATGGCGCCCTGCGTCCCGATGGCTGTGACGAACCGGAGGAATCCCAAATCCACCTGGAGACCACGAAGGGACGAGACGCGGGTCAATGGGCAGATGCAGACTGGGCTAAAAGGCAATCGAGGTCATCTGGTTCATATATGCGAGAACACAACGCATTACGTTTGAGACTGCAGGAAAAGTAGTAACGATGGATAAAATATAAAATATAAATCTTAAGTTATGTCTAAATGGTTGTAGCTCCATTCGGACCCAGTAAACAAAAAGAGGAGAAATTGTTGAGTTCTTCTTTGACGTTACAAACTAAATATTAAATGAGTGTTGAACAAAAGGTCATTAATTATGCCTCCAACCCCCCCCCCCCTAAGAAGAAGGTGGAACCATTAAAGCCGACTCACAGCCCCCCCCACAGGAGAAGAAGACCGTTGAAGGAGCATCACGCCTCCACTGCCCAACTGTCAGTGTGATGAGCACTCTCCTTAATCAGAACATCCAAAAACACAGCTAGCGTTAGAAAGAGCAACTGAGACGAGGTGATCGACCTTTTACCAACAACCAACGAGAGCGTCTTGGCCCAGCGATCGAGGTCATGTGGTGAATGAGCCGGGCTTTGAGCGCGTGCGATCGGTTTCACGCTCCCCCCCCCCCCCCCCCCCCCCCCCCACGGCGCTGATGACTAGTGTGTGCGTCTGTTTGCGTGTTTGTGGGTTGGGGTAAAGAGGTTGTTTCAGACCAACCAAAGATTTGGAGAGAGTAGCCACATCGCTAGCTTAGCTTAGCTTAGCTTAGCGAAAGGGCCGCAAACAGGGTGTAGAGTGCTAGCTTGGCTCCGTCAACAGCTACACGCTGTGTGTTTCACTGCAACGCGCTGATAAGAATAAGTATTTATTTCTCCTGAGCAAAAGCAGATGATACACAGCCACTAAGAAATATTCCGCTTGTGGTTCTGCTTTCTGACAGAGCTCAGTGGCCATTTTCCAGGTTCTGAGCTAAGCTAATTCCAGATGTCTGTGCTGACAAACATCCGACCACAGGGAATAAGTAGAGGTTTTCCAAAATGTCCACGGTTAAAAAGCATCAGGTTTAATCAGTGGTTCTGTATTCACTCTGTTAACAACACAAACATGTATTCCACAAAGAATCATCATCTTAGATACTACTTTGTTGGTAAGTCGTTTTAGAATGAAGCCTCGCTGGTAACTTACTGTTTTCTACTCAGACAATGTGATTAACTGCTTGAAACAGTTAAACATCTCTCTTGTGGTAGTCTGTGCTCTGTCTGATTGAGTTTAAACAACCAGACAACCTTTTTCTGAATTTGAAGAATTTGCAGAAAGGAGCACCGAAGTGGAACTTTTTTAGATTGAATAAAAGTGTTTAAGCATTCGTTCCCCCAGCAGTTCAGAGCCGCTCCTCGGATAAGTAAATGCAAGCGGAATTACAGTGACGGCATCTCATCTCGTGGCTATAATTCACCAGGCTTCCTCGTGAAATTGTGATCTTAGGGCTGAATAACAGATAAAACACGGCTTGTTCGGACGGTATTTTTATCTCACTGCAGCAGAAGAAGCGTCCAGAAAAAAAAAATACATTTACAGATAATGTAAAAAAGATGAATGAAAAGATAGTTATCATCAAAGAGAGCCGTGATAACAGGGAGAATCAGAAGGCTCCATGTGCAGTTATCGAATAAGTTCCTTTCATAACTGTGTAATAATCAACCTGTTTGACTCCATTCCGACTGTCTGCTGGCTTTCGTAAATCATCAGTTTGCATCCTAAAAATACACATGGCTCCAGTACGTGGGATGGCGTGTAATTATATTACCGTGGAGATGCTGCCGCTGCGATACTGTACTCGGGGGACGGGACCGGAGGCTTTTATTTAACTTCTCTCTGTTCTACGGATAACACGCCGTGTAGAGTTGTGTCGTGACATGATGAAAACATTTGAGCTTTAAATCGTAGTGTGAAGCCCCAGTTTGATCTGGGTCGACATTTCTGCTTTCTAGATTAAAACATTGTGACCACAGCTCTCCTTAAAAAGCAACGTTCCCCCTAAACATCTACTCACAGAATGAGTTTGAAAGCACACAGACAACCTTCAAGAGTCAGAGTGAACGTCTGAAGGTGTGCAAACAGGAAGTGACAGTGAACCAGGTCGCGTGTTTCCTCAAGCGTTCTGCAGACTTTTAAAATGAAGTGAATTGCTCTTCCGTCTTCTGCTCAACGCCGTGTCCACATTCATGGCGCATTTAGAGTGTTTTAACAAAGGAGATAAGCTGCAGGACGGCCATAACTCAGTCAAGTGTGGCGAAATGAGATTGAACAAAAAACATATATATATATAAATATTGCCGCTTCCTGCCAAAACAGGAGTCTGCCTTCGGTGATACTCAAAGCACGAGCCCCAATTAGTCCATTTTAAAATGCTCCGGTACGCTTTGATACGCTCAATATAGAAAATACTCAGGAAACAACACGGCTTTTGTGTGTTTATAGGATTGTATATTCTATATTACATTTGTCACCGTGTTCAAAGCTCATTTACTTTCCCCTCACCAATCAGACGTCAACCTCATTATTTAAATGCTTTAACATTAACGCTATCAAAAAATATTTTAAATGACTTTCACACCTCGAAAACTGTAAAAGACCCCTTCTGTGAGGAAAGGGGGCCTTCTTTGTTCCGACTTTTTGCTGCTTTTCCAAAAGAGAAATACAACAAACTAATGAGAGAACCCGTCTCTTCACCAGTGAAGACGCACTAATTAAAGAGCTCAGACCTTCTGCTTCTTCCTGGTGGTGTGATTGCTGAGCGACTCTCAGAAGCTCCGCGGCCCACGAAGCCTCGGTAGAAACTTTCCGCGTGACGCTTTGGCGTCGATGAAAAATTAAAAGTCATTTTGTTCTCATTTCTGAAATGCTTCCTTTTGGCGGCCTCCAGGTTCCGATCCGGGGTGCAACCCAGACTAATTGGATCGGCTTCTGGGGGCTTCTTTGACGAACGACGCGGCGCTCCTTTCATCACTCGTATCGCTCATTGCGTAAGATCTTTAACTCGATGCTTTCGCCCAAAGCCTGATTTGTGTCGTTGACGTTTCCTGTCTCCGGAAGTCATCCGAGGGCTTCCTCCAGAACTTTAGATGGGCATAACCAGACCCCTTAATGCTCCCCAGGGGATCTTTTGTCCCCCCCCGTCCCCCGTCCCCTCTTTCTCCGGCTACAACAACAAACCCGCTCACACGAGGGCCAAATGTGTTCTCCAGATGCCCGCCGCTGAGCTCCTCCTGGTGGGCTCGCACCGGCCCCCGGAGACAGACGGCGTCTATAAATACCTGGAGGCGGGAGGGGAAGGAAGCCTTTCCTGGGCTTACGTCACGGCTCCCCATGAAGTCACATGCGAAGATGCACCCAGGGGCCGCTTGGGGGTCACGGCGCTTCAAACGAGTGTGCGTTTGGTGTCACTCTCCCAGCGTTAGCGTTGGAACGCTGAACTGCGTCTGAAGGTCAAGTGAGGGACGCTGGTGGCGCTTTGGTCCTCGGGGGGGCCGCCAACATCAGCACCAAAAATAAATGAAATACTTCCATGTTCATCTTCCTGTCCAACCTTCTACTACACGATGGATGGAGCATAAGACACCAGCTGGTCCAGTCTGGTGAGATGAGGACGTTCCTTCACATTTCTGTGATTCAGCCTTTAAAAACCTGAGGACCACAGTCCATTCCCATCGTTTGATGATTCAAAGTCTTTCCGCTTTATGCCTGAAACGATTCACTGCAGCGCGTAACGGGATTATAGATATTCCGAAGTTAGAAGCTAAATGATCTCTCTGCCATCCGGAGCTGCCAGCGGGGAGCATCATGATGACAAACATCATGAGTAGCAGCCCTAAAATAGTATCAATAAAATATAAATGCCTTTGAATGAATAATAGAGTTGTTTGCAGTGGAAGAGGAGGGCATCTGCAAGAATTAACAAAGTCATAATTTTTCTTCTCTTGGAGATGAATGGGAAGCCGAGAGGCGAACCCCGCTGTGCCGCACCACACTTAATCAAATAAGAGGGAAAAAAACACCAGTCATAACTCAAATGCCTCACAGAAGGAAAGGAAGGGGGGGGGGGGGGGCAGCACCGGTTCTGAGGCTACAAATCACCGTGGCGGGGGGCGCGGTCGGCTGCTCCAGGAGCGAAAAAATGAAAAATGAGGATCTTTTGGAAATTTGGATAGTACAATGTTGCTACACAAAGGGACCAGAACATGTCTTAACTAAAGCGTGATGGGATCAAACCAAAATAGAAATGTTTACTTTCAGCCCCACATAATGGCAGGAATTCTGCTAAATGAACCAAATGTAAAAGCTTCTATATCTCCATGAAATTCTGTTATTTATCATTTTAAGTTCATATCATTAAGAATCTGTCCATTAAACATGACATCTGTTATTTACTTCTTTCAGTAAAGAAGTCAAATGATGGTAAATCCAATCAAAGCTTCATATTTGAAGGTTCTCTCCATGTATAAACCCAGCGACCTTTGTCATATCAGGACGTCCCAGAGGGCTCGGTAGCTAAAAGAAGTCCCCAGACAGACAATAGAGAGCTACTGCTGATGATGGAGCGGCGATGCCGACTTCCTGTCTACTTCCTGCTTTAAGCCCCACAGGGAGGAAGTGAGGCTGTGTTCTTACTGCGAGGGCCATTGTGAGTCTTCCTCTATGAGTTCCTGTCCTGGACAATGGGACAGTCCTGGACTCGGGCCGGACCTCACAGGTCCATCCGTCTCCCCCAGGGTTAGATTACCATATTAGGAAATGCACATGCTTGCTGTGTACTGAAGGACTTTGTGGCATCATATGAAAAGTTCTACCGCAATGCAACCACAACACCGCAAAAAAAAACGTTTTGAGGCTTCTCAGCATTGCTGCACACTCGGAATGAGGATGAGCAGGAATTTGGAGATGTTGCACAAGATCTATATGCACGTAATTCAGGGAACCAAGAAACAGGAGGTATAAAGACAGTAAAATACACCTGGTTGCCGGGGCGATGGTGGATGACAGGATTCATCACACCTCATCCCGTCTGCTCTGTTTCCAGCTTCACTCCAGATTTCACAACAAAGGCGAGCGATGTCGACTGTGCTTTGAATAAATAATGCATGTCGGCTTATTTTACCCCCCCCACCACCCCCCCTCCCCCCTACTGACGCATCCCGAATGAGTGAACAATATTCAGACCAGATGTGAGTTCAAACCGAGGAGACGCCAACTTCCAGATCAGACTCCACAACGAGAACTCCCAGAATCCTCCACGGAGGAGGAGGAGGAGGAGGAGGAAGAGCAAACGCCACCCACCTGTATCCACTCCCTGACGGTGTCGTCCGACGGCGTCCAGCCGTTCTCCTGGTAGTTGAGGCGCGAGCGCTCGGGGGACCAGTTGGAGTTGTACTGGGACGAGGCGCTGATCCGCTCCGAGGAGATCTCCCCCGACTCCATCCCCAGTGGCTCCGTGCACGCAAAGTCTGCACACGCACAGACCACCAAGGTCAATCATCCAGTTTGGTCATTTCACTTTGCTAATGCAAAGGGCAGTTGGGTCACGATGGGTTGAACACAAAAATACATTAATGTTAGTTTGGTGGAAGAAAAGACATTTTTTAAAGTAGCTGAAGGCAACGGTCCAAAAGCTACAAAGTGACATCAGAGAATGTTTCATGTCTCCTTTTGAAGGGTTTTCCAATTATCCAAATAGTTGTGCATTGATTTCCTGTGAATTGATGAATAATTGTGTTTATTTGCGCGAACACACGCAAATAAACACAAACGCACATTTCAGCTCCAACTCAAACGCTTTGTATTTACTTCACTCTCAAACCAAAAGGAACCGATCTGCTTCAGGAGACAGAGTCTCCGCGTCCACTCGGTAGCAGCAGGGGGGTCCGGGGGAGGAAGAGGGAGGGGGGGGGGGCACCAACGGAAACGTGAGTATTTGTGTGTGTGGGAGGCCCGTCTGGAGACACGAGGTCTACAGACAGACACAAACACGGTGACATCACCAACAGACCAAGGGAGAAGGATCACTGAAGGACTGCAGTCATTGTGAAAACATCACAATAATAAACTCTTGCCTCTTTGTGTAGACGTGCTTACTGCACTCAAAAGAGTGTCTCAATCTGGACCTTCAGACTTTAAGCAAACTTGCTGAGCTGTTTCAGCTGCTGACTCAACGAGTGGAAACGAGCGCAGCAGCTTGCTTCAAAGGACGATTCGATCTCCGCGTGGCGAGAAGCTTTAATTCAATGTGCCGATCTCCGTCGGCTCGGTAATTGAGTGTGTGTGTGTGTGTGTGTGTGTGCGTGTGCGTGTGCACGCCGCTTTAGCTGAAACAAGCAGAGCTTTGTTTAAGGGCCGTGCTGCTGGAGTTTAGACCGGGGGGGCCGATTCCTCTCCGACACACCGACCCTTTAGATAAATATAGACCACATGCACGTTATTTGTCATTAACGCTCAGCATCAACAGCAGATATCACACACACACACACACACACACAACCCGACAGGAACTCTAAAAACAAGTTAGGATAATTACTCCGAAGCCTCTGGGGAAATGTCTCGTTAACCATGCTGTTATCATTCTTTAGAATCAACAGTAAATAGCACAATAGCTTCCTTTAATTGGACCTATTTTGAAAAATGCAGGTTTTTAAAGCTGCGTACGTTGTCTATCAAACACTTATTCCCACCTCCACATGAGACCTTTCTCATTTTACGTGGAAAATAGAGAATGTGTCCAACTAAAGGTCGTTAACTATCAATTTAGAGCAGAGAAATGTGGACTTTTACGTTCATTTCTCCCCAAAGAGCCGTTGTCACCCGCCGCGGGACCTTAGGTAAACTCACCTCTCCACTCACATTCCTCAGCAGGGGTCAGGGGTCGAGGTTACAAAGAGAGCAGGGACAGCGAGGGCCAACCGAACCCCCCCCTCCTCCCCCCGGGGGGGCGACCGGTGCAGAAAAAGGACTCTTTTTAACACGCATAGATGCAACAAAGAGCTGGTCTGTAGCCGAGCATGAGAAGGTCTCAATCTGGTGGTCTCATCTGGGGGGGGGGCGGGGGGGGGGAACCGGCCTCGTTCATCGAGGAGTAAAAAGTGGGTCGAGCGAACGAGGCTTTTTTTTAATCACATTCCCAATTAAAAGTTCGGCCTTTGGAGCGAGATGAAACTTTGGTTGAGATCAGAATCAGATCCTCGGGGCTTCTTCTCATCTCGTGTTTGATTGACACCATTGATCAGCTTTCTTTTCCACGTATCGGAAACCGAGGCCCGGCCCACGGGGTAATTCATTGCTGTAATTAATTGCTCGCCCTCTAACACGGGGGCCCGAGGTCAAAGGTCACACGCAGACCAGTAGCTGAAAGAGATTCCAGCTAAAAGGTTACTGCAAAAGACATTAAAACAGGAGATGAACCCCCCCTTCCCTCCCTCCCTCCCTCCTCCAGCTGCTCACCCTGGTCTTGGTGCCCCGGGGGGGGCTCCTCTCCCGGATGGTGTAGTTGGCGGAGAAGCCCTCTTTGGCGATGGCGCTGTCGGTGGTGATGGTCATGGACAGGATGCCGGTGTAGGAGACCACGCGGCCCGGGGGACGTCTGGCCACAGTACCGGCCGATGTGGGGACCCACTAAAGGGGGGAGGGGCGGGGGGGGGGGGGGGGGGGAATGAGGAGAAGTGCAGAAGGGAGAGAGGAGAAAACAGGGAGAACGTCAGCTTCATTTTGTTATTCCCTCCGTCCCTTTCTGCTCTCATCAGAAGAAATGTGATTGCCCCCCCCCCCCCCCCTTCCACCCCCCCCCCCGCCCAAAAAGGTGCAGTCAGGTTTGTTAATCCGCTGAGTTGTTAGGAGTCTTTGCACAAACACAATGAGCAGCTGAGCTCCCGTCCCCCTCCCTCGTGATGGAGGCGCCTGTTATCTCGACCCTCGTCCCTGTCGACTGGATCCTGAAATCATGGCAGGTGTTAAAGATTTAAAGATTTAACGTTTGGTAACCGAGGCGATCGGCAGATAGAACGCCGCCTCCTTAAAGAGAAAAGCTTCTGCTTCATCCTCAATCCCGTCTGCAGTGGACCGCGTCATTAAGGACTAAATTATTGGAGATGTTTACTTTCAAACGTTTTATATGTATTTGTTAAATGGGACACTTGCTAGTAGATGAATATCCATGAAGGGCTGTAGTTGGTATCTAGTGTACGGCCTCACGTCTTAATGGCCGCTTGCTGGAGGCGTTTTCTACCTGCAGGAAGGAAGTCAGACGTGTTACAAGAAAATGCGTTTTCCTGCAGTTTGAGGCCAAAATAAGAACCAAAAAAAAAGCATTCTGGTGTAATGTGAGTTTATCGGTTACAGTTAAAAGCAGGCGCTCGACAATCTGTGACAAATTACAACAGTATTCCACTCTTATCTTAAATGTAGTGGGAACGGAGCTCTGCTGTCAAAGCAATCAGCTCCAAAAGATGGAAAAGGCCTCCAAGCAACATGGCTGCATCTCCAAAAACACTCATTAACTTTAAACATGAGTCTGAGGTTTGTTTGTCTGATTAAAACTAAGATCCTTTTGAAGAGAAGAATGAACTCTAGAAAGAAGAAAAACTAAACAGCAGCAGCAGTGCATGATGACACACACACACACACACACACACACACACACACACACACGCACAGACACACACGGGGAGAGGGGGGGGGGGCAGCTGGCATGTTATGTATGCTGGCATGGCTTTAAAGTGGATGTCACTGTGTGTCTACCTGTGCCAGTCCCCGTGTCCCCTGGTGTCCCCTGGTGTCCCCTGGTGTCCCCTGGTGTCCCCTCCCTGGCAGTGATGTGCAGACGGCACACTGCGAGCATTGTGTGCGTCCGAGGTAGACAACTGCGGCGGCCCCGAGGAAACGAGGGGGGGGGGGGGCAGGATGCTGGAAAAAGAGCCTTTTCTCTCCAAAATGTGTCGTGTGAGAGAACAACGCGTCTCTAGATGAGCATTGTCCACCGTGAGTCTAAAGCTGCAGGTTCAGACGCTCACACAGTAACCAACGACTCAGCATCGATCCACAGCTTATTATCTATTATCTATCATCTATTATCATCTATTATCTATCATCTATTATCTATCATCTATTATCTATCATCTATCATCTATCATCTATTATCTATTATCTATCATCTATCATCTATCATCTATTATCATCTATTATAACGCTGACTACCTGCACAATCCACATTTTATTTTGAAAACCAAAACCTTTTGAAGTGGTCCCTGAATCTTTTTGTTTTCTTAAATTACAGTATGACGTATATTTGTGTGATTGTCGCCCTTGATTGTCGCCCTCTTCTTCTTCAGCCCACATCTTTCTCTCCTCCGGGCCTTCGTCCCACCTGACAGGAAGCCCTCCATCTTTTGTTCTCCACCCTCCTCCTCCCCATCACCTCCGCACGTCTCCGCGTGTCTCCTGTCTACATCTCCCGTCCTCCTCCGCCTCTCACCGTCCTCCTCTCCCCCCCCGCTTATGCCGCTCCGCGTACCGACCCCCCCCCCTCCCCCCCATCTGCATCCCATCATCCGTCTTCTTACCCTTCAGCCGCCCAGAGAAGCTGTTTCTCCTTCGATTCCCTCGCATTTCTCTGTTTGATGGCGGCGCTTCATCTGGGACATGCGGTGCTATTTGGAGATGTTCTCCAGCCATTAGGAGACACTAGAGTTGGTAGGGTGCCTCAGAGAGGCTAAACGACCGTTATATTCTCTCACAGCTCGCCATGACCCGGTTTATTTTGGCTCTGGCCACTGGAAATGTGTTTCCCGAACATTAAAGGAACCGTCTTCATAAAATGCTTATGAATTAAAGTCTAGTTGCCCCAAAAACCCACATCGATAACCGTCTCAGAGATTTAATGAAACAATAGAAAACATGAATATTTTCAATTAGTGTCATCACTTCCTTTGGTGCCAGCTTCCTCCTCAGCTCGCTTTAAAAAAATCACAAGGCCCCCCCCGTTTCAGCTCTTCAGCTCCATTTTACTGAATCCCACTGAATCCCTCCCTCCCTGTCTCCCTCCTTTCCTCCTTTCCTCCTTCCCTCCCTCCCCTCCCTCCCTCCTTTCCTCCTTCCCTCCTTCCCTCCCTCCCTCCTTTCCTCCTTCCCTCCCTCCCTCCCTCCCTCCTCCTCCTTTCCTCCTTCCTCACCTGCGGGGAAGCCGTCCCAGATCTCTAGCCAGTCGTAGCGGCAGAGGGCCCCCGGCTGGCGGCGTGGTGTCCGGCTCCATGTCGAAGCTGTCGAACTCCACCACGATCTCTGACATCTTGGGGGCGAAGATCATGAAGGTGCAGTCCAGGTTGTTGGGGTACTTGTCGGGGAAGCCGGCGTCTTGACCACGCCTCTGGGAGCCGTGAAGTTCCGGGAACATTCCGGACCTGCCGGGAGGAGAAGAGACGGGTGTTTGTGGTGCTGAGAGCTGAGACGCTTTGGACCAGGACCATGAAGATCCTTTCAGGAAGCCTTGTTTAATGCGCTTTACTTTATCGTCTGTGTGGCAGAAATAGGACTTCAGAACAATAATAAAATGTAAGAAGAGTAAAGATTGACTTTGTGTTGTGGGACTCATCAGCTGACCCAGACACAACAACAACAACAACGCACACAGATACACAAACAAACAACCATCCAAATGCACACAAACACAATCAACCACGACTCTACAGTTTTATACTTTGATGATGTCATCTA